>NC_029772.3:76017110-76031946 GCF_000817695.3 Arachis duranensis | reverse complement strand
TTTTATGCCAGTTCCAGCGTTAAACGCTGGGAATTCTGAAGCTGATATGCAACGCCAGTTTGGGCCATCAAATCTCGGGCAAAGTATGGACTATTATACATTGCTAGAAAGCCCAGGATGTCTACTTTCCAACGCCGTTGAGAGCGCGCCAATTGGGCTTCTGTAGCTCCAGAAAATCCACTTCGAGTGCAGGGAGGTCAGAATCCAACAGCATCTGCAGTCCTTTTCAGTCTCTGAATCAGATTTTTGCTCAGGACCCTCAATTTCAGCCAGAAAATACCTGAAATCACAGAAAAACACACAAACTCATAGTAAAGTCCAGAAAAGTGAATTTTAACTAAAAACTAATAAAAACATACTAAAACTAACTAAAATTTACTAAAAACATACTAAAAACAATGCCAAAAAGCGTATAAATTATCCGCTCATCAGGCACCATGACCTTTGCAAACGCTCTGTGTGACCTGGGGTCAGGCATAAACCTCATGCCACTCTCTGTAATGGAGAAACTGGGAATCTTTGAGGTTCAAGATGCAAGAATCTCACTAGAGATGGCAGACAAATCAATGAAATAGGCTTATGGACTAGTAGAGGAAGTGCTAGTGAAGGTTGAAGGCCTTTACATCCTTGCTGATTTCATAATCCTAGACACTGGAAAAGATGAGGATGAATCCATCATCCTTGGCAGACCTTTCCTAGCCACAGCAAAAGCTGTGATTGATGTTGATAGAGGAGAGTTGGTCCTTCAATTGAATGAGGACTACCTTGTGTTCAAGACTCAAGGTTTTCCTTCTGTACACATGGAGAAGAAGTATGAAAAATTTCTCTCAATACAGAGTCAAACAAAGCCCCCACATTCAAACTCTAAGTTTGGTGTTGGGAGGCCACAGCCAAACTATAAGTTTGGTGTTGGGAGGCCACAACCAAACTTTAAGTTTGGTGTTGGGAGGTCCCAACCATGCTCTGATTATCTGTGGGGCTCCATGAGAGCCCACTGTCAAGCTATTGACATCAAAGAAGTACTTATTGGGAGGCAACCCAATTTTTATTTATCTATGTTAAATTTCCATTTTCCATTATTGCAAGATGGATGTTAAACGCCTAGTCTAGCACCATTCTGGGCATTTAACGCAGAAATGGGCACCAGACTGGCGTTTAACGCCAGAACAGAGCACCAAGTTGGTGTTAAACGCCAGGAAAGGTATAAAAGCTGGCGTTTAACGCCAGAAACAAGCAACAGTCTGGCATCTAATTGCACTCTAAGGGCGTTTTTGCACGCCTAAATGGAGCAGGGTTGAGAAGTCCTTGACCCCTCAGGATCTGTGGACCCCACAGGATCCCATCTACCCCACCTCTCACTCTCACTCTCACACATCTCTATAACACTCTACCCAAAACACCACTCACCTATCAAATCCTATTATTTTCCCTATATTCTCTTCACCAATCACCTCCATCCCTCTTCCCCAAAAAACCCCCCCACCTACCTCACTTTCAAATTTAAACACTTTTTCCTCCCAAACCCACCCAATTCCATTCGGCCACTCTCCCTCTCTTTCCTTCTCCCTCCATCTCCTTCATTTTCTTCTTATTCCCCTTCTTTCTTTCTTCTTTTGCTCGAGGACGAGCAAACCTTTTAAGTTTGGTGTGGTAAAAGCATTGCTTTTTGTTTTTCTATAACCATTTATGGCATCTAAGCTGGAGAAACCTCTAGAAAGAGGAAAGGAAAGGCAAAAGCTTCCACCTCCGAGTCATGGGAGATGGAGAGATTCATCTCAAGGGTCCATAGCTCAGTAGTAGAGCATTTGACTGCACATCAAGGAGCCATGAAGAAAGAGAAACAAAGGCAAGGAAGAGACATTGAGTAGCTCAAGCACTCCATAGGATCTTCAAGAAGGAGAACTAGCCGCCATCACTAAGGTGGACCCGTTCCTTAATTTCTTTGTTCTTATTTTTCTATTTTTCGATTTCTATACTTGATGTTTTATCTATGTTTGTGTCTTCATTACATTATCATTAGTGTCTAGTGTCTATGTCTTAAAGCTATGAATAATTCCATGAATCCTTTACCTCTCTTAAATGAAAAATGTGCCTAATTACAAAAGAACAAGAAGTACTTGGATTTCAAATTTTATCTTGAAATTAGTTTAATTATTTTGATGTGGTGTCAATACTTTTTGTTTTTCTGAATGAATGCTTAAACAGTGCATATTTTTTATAGTGAAGTTTATGAATGTTAAAATTGTTGGATCTTGAAAGAATGATGAACAAAGAGAAATGTTATTGATAATCTGAAAAATCATGAAATTGATTCTTGAAGCAAGAAAAAGCAGTGAAAAAGAGAAAATAGCAAAAAAAAAGAAATGGCGAAAAAGAAAAAGAAAGAAAAAGAAAAAGCAAGCAGAAAAAGCCAATAGCCCTTTAAACCAAAAAGCAAGGGTAAAGAGGATCCAGGGCTTTGAGCATTAATAGATAGGAGGGCCTAAAGGAACAAAATCCTAGCCTAAGCGGCTAAATCAAGCTGTCCCTAACCATGTGCTTGTGGCATGAAGGTTCAAGTGAAAAGCTTAAGATTGAGTGGTTAAAGTTATGATCCAAAGCAAAAGAGTGTGCTTAAGAACTCTGGTCACCTCTAACTGGGGACTTTAGCAAAGCTGAGTCACAATCTAAAAAGGTTCACCCAGTTATATGTCTGTGGCATTTATGTATCTGGTGGTAATACTGGAAAACAAAGTGCTTAGGGCCACGGCCAAGACTCATAAAGTAGCTGTGTTCAAGAATCAACATACTGAACTAGGAGAATCAATAACACTATCTAAAATTCTGAGTTCCTATAGATGCCAATCATTCTGAATTTTCAAAGGATAAAGTGAGATGCCAAAACTGTTCAGAAGCAAAAAAGCTACTAGCCCCGCTCATCTACTTGGGACTAAGCTTCATTGATATTACGAAATTCATTGTATATTCTCTTTTTTTTATTCTATTTTGTTTTTAGTTGCTTGGGGACAAGCAACAATTTTGGTGTTGTGATGAGCGGATAATTTATACGCTTTTTGGCATTGTTTTTAGGTAGATTTTAGTAGGATCTAGCTACTTTTTAATATATTTTTATTAGTTTTTAAGCAAAATTCACATTTTCTGGACTTTACTATGAGTTTGTGTGTTTTTCTGTGATTTCAGGTATTTTCTGGCTGAAATTGAGGGACCTGAGCAAAAATCTGATTCAGAGGCTGAAAAAGGACTGCTGATGCTGTTGGATTCTGACCTCTCTGCACTCGAAATGGATTTTTTTGGAGCTACAGAAACCTAAATGGCACGTTCTCAATTGCGTTGGAAAGTATACATCCTGGGCTTTCCATCAATATATAATAGTCCATACTTTGCTCGAGTTTTGACGACGCAAACTGGCGTTCAAACGCCAACTTCCTGCCCTATTCTGGCGTTAAACGCCAGAAACAGGATAGAAACTGCAGTTAAACACCCAAACTGGCATAAAAACTAGCGTTTAACTCCAAGAAAAGTCTCTACACATGAAAGCTTCAATGCTCAGCCCAAGCACACACCAAGTGGGCCCGTAAGTGGATTTCTGCATCATTTACTTATCTCTGTAAACCCTAGTAACTAGTTTAGTATAAATAGGACTTTTTACTATTGTATTCAGATCTTTTGGAACATCTTTAGATCACCTTTTGATCTCTTGATCATGTTTTGAGGGCTGGCCATTCGGCCATGCCTGGACCATCATCACTTATGTATTTTCAACGGTGGAGTTTCTACACACCATAGCTTAAGGTGTGGAGCTCTGCTGTTCCTTGAGTATTAATGCAAAGTACTACTATTTTCCTATTCAATTTACGCTTATTCATATTCTAAGATATTCATTCGTACCCAAGAACATGATGAATGTGATGATTATGTGACACTCATCACCATTCTCAACCTATGAACGCGTGCTTGACAACCACTCCGTTATACATGAAAACAAGCTTGAATGTATATCTCTTGGATTCCTGGTCCACGACGCATGGTTGCCTCTCCTAACAACAGAGCCTTCCATTCCGTGAGATCAGAGTCTTCGTGGTATAAGCTAGAATCAATTGGCAACATTCTTGAGATCTGGAAAGTCTAAACCTTGTCTGTGGTATTCTGAGTAGGATCTGGGATGGGATGACTGTGACGAGCTTCAAACTCATGATTGTTGGGCATAGTGACAGACGCAAAAGGATCATTGGATCTTATTCCGACACAAGTGAGAACCGACAGATGATTAGCCCTACATAACCTGTAGCTGGACGATTTTTACTGAGAGAATGGACAGTAGCCATTGACAACGGTGATCCCCCTACATACAGCTTGCCATGGAAAGGAGTATGAATGATTGAATGAAGACAGTAGGAAAGCGGAGATTCAGAAGGAATAACGCATCTCCATGCGCTTATCTGAAATTTTCACCAATGAATTACATAAGTATCTCTATCTTTATTTTATGTTTATTTATCTTTTAATTATCAAAACTCCATAACCATTTGAATCCGCCTGACTGAGATTTACAAGATGACCATAGCTTGCTTCAAGCCGAAAATCTTCATGGGATCGACCCTTACTCACGTAAGGTTTATTACTTGGACGACCCAGTGCACTTGCTGGTTAGTTGTGCGAAGTTGTGAAAAAGAGTTGAGAATACAATTGTGCATACCAAGTTGTTGGCACCATTGAGATCAAAACTTTGTGCACCAATTTCCTAGCCTCTCAAGACCAGTGGGTTCCACAGAATCTTTACCTACCCCCACTTCTTGCCTTTTACTTTCACACTTCCCCATACACTCTTCGCTATAAACCCTAACCCAATCACACCTATATCACTTCCCCAAAACCATCATAACTCCTACCAACCCCCACCCACCTCAAAATTAAATTTTCCTCCCATTTACTCCACCCATGACCAAACCCTAACCTAGCCCACTCCTATAGATACCCCCTCTTACTAACCCTTCATACACACACTTCATACACCCTAAAGCCCCCTTGGCCGAATTACCTCTCTCCCTCCATCTCTATCTATTTTCTTCTTCCTCTACTTCATTCTTCTCTATTGTTTAGTTTTGCCCGAGGACGAGCAAAGTTTTAAGTTTGGTGTTGGAAAAGCCTAGACTTTTGCTTTCTATTCCCATTCATGGCACCCAAGGTCGGAGAACCCTCTAGAAAGCGGAAAGGAAAGGTTGTAGCTGCCACCTTCGAATCTTGGGAGATGGAGAGATTCATCATCAAATCCCACCAAGACCACTTCTATGAAGTAGTGGCAGAGAAGAAGGTGATCCCTGAGGTCCCTTTTAGGCTTAAGAAAAATGAGTATCCGAAAATCTGAAGAGAGATTCGGTGAAGAGGTTGGGAAGTCCTAACCAGTCCTATTCAAGAAGTTGAGGAGATCTTAATGGTGCAAGAGTTCTATGCTAATGCATGGATCACGAAAAAACCATGACATTAGTGTGAACCCAAATCAAAAGAATTGGAGCACCATGGTCCGAGGAAGAATCTTGGACTTTAGTCCTGAAAGTGTAAGGTTGGTGTTCTGATGAGCAGATTTTTGACAGTTTAAAAATTCACAATAAATTCTTGTTGCAAGTATAGTTTCTAAATCAACCAATAATCCTTTCATACAAACATTTGGTTGTCAAGAGTAACAAACCCCTATAAAAATAAACCAAAATATTCAAACCTTGGGTCGTCTCTCAAAGGAATTACAGCGAAGTGTTCTTGTTATTGGCTATGAAGTATCTTTGGGGTTTTGAGATAGGAAACAAGAAAAGTAAATTGCAAGAGTCAAACTAGCAACTAGAAAAGCTCTTGGCAAGGAATGAGAACTAGAAGTCCTATCCTCATTATCATCCTCAATTGTGACAAAGAATTATCCATTGCTCCCACTTAGTTAACCTCTAATTATGAAGGAAAGTCAAGTGGATGAATCAATTTGATTCCTCAAGTCCTAGTCAACTCCTAAGGAAAGACTAGCTTTAGTGGAATTCAAATCAATTAGCAACTTCTAATTATCAATCAACAAAAGGGGTTGATAACTCAAGAGTCACCAATTACTCAAGCAAAGCCAAGAGGAGAAAAATCTAATCTAACATCCTTCCAAGCATTTTGTCAAACACTTGGTAGGCACAAAATAAAAGCATAGAAAAGTAATAGGATTGTATTAAATCTAAAAAATCAATTGCAATTATAAATGAGGACAAATGAAGGAAGAAGCAATAAACATAAAATACCTCAAATTGCATTAATATGAAAATTGAATCTAGCATGAAACATTCATAAACTAAATTGTCAACATAAAGTAATCAACAAGGAAAATAAATAAACTAGAATGCTAGAACAAATAAAATTAGAAGAGAAACTAAATTAAAGGAACATTGAACCTAGATTTGAGAAGAAATAAACCTAAAACTAAGAGAAACCCTAAAACCTAAAATTATGTAAAGTGAATGAATGATTGAATGATTCCCCTTCTGCTCCACTCTACAGCCTCTAATCAGTCTTTTTGGGCTTGAAACTGGGCCAAAAATAGCCTATAAATTGCCCCCAGCGATTTCTGATATGTACAGCACGTGGCTCTGTCACGCGTACGCGTCGCCCACGCGTACGCGTCACTTGTCTGCCGCACTATCCACGAATACGTGTCGCCTAACAACAAAGCAACTATGATAAATTTTATATCATTTCGAAGCCCTAGCTGTTAGCTTTCCAACGCAATTGGAACTGCCTCATTCGGACTCTGTAGCTCAAGTTATGGTCGATTTAGTATGAAGAGGTTAGGGTTGACAACTTAGCAATTCTTTCAATTTCTTGTATTCCTTCCACTTTTGCATGCTTCCTTTCCATCCTCTAAGCCATTCTTGCCCTATAAACCCTAAAATCACTTAACACACATATCAAGGCATCAAATGGTAATAAGAGAGGATTAAAATTAGCAAATTTAGGTCCAAAGAAGCATGTTTTCAATCATAGCACAAAATTAGGAAGGAAAATGTAAAACATACGAATTCAATGAATAAGTGTGAGATTAATGGGTAAAATCCGCTAAATTAAGCACAAGATAAACCGTAAAATAGCGGTTTATCACGTTCAACTTGCCTTTGATGCAAGGAGACCCGCACCCTTACACTAGAAGAGTCAACTTTGATCAAAAACTGGATCAAGTGCTCTTAGATATCTGTGTGGAAGGAGCATAATAGAAAAGGGATTCCTAACGCAAGCCCATTCAACTGAGAAGGATTGACCTCAAGCCCGTAGCTAGAGGATGGTTGGAATTCATCCAACACTCCATCATCCCTATTAACAATCGGTCAGAAGTAACCATAGACCAAGCCATCATGATCCATTGCATCAAGATTGAAAGTGAGGTGGAAGTACATGAGGTGATTCCTCAAGAACTGTACAAAGTGGCAGACAAGCCCTCCACTCAAGCAAGGTTGGCATTCCCTCACCTCATTTATCACCTATACAATTCAGCTGAAATTGTCATAGAAGGAGACATCTTCATTGAGGAAGACAAGCCCATCACTAAGAAGATGATGGAGCAAACTAGAGAGCATGCACGTGAGCATGTGCAACTGCCTCATCAAGAAATCCCTAAGATACCTCAAGGGATGCAATTTCCTCCTCAAGGCTACTGGAACTGATTGCATAATTCTCTTGGAGAATTGAGCATTAATATGGAGCAGTTGAGGATGGAGCATCAAGAGCATTCCACCATCCTCAATCAAGTAAGAGAAGATCAAAGGGCTATGAGGGAAGAACAACAGAGACAAGGGCGTGACATTGAAGAGATCAAGCACTACATTGGATCCTCAAGGAGGAGTAGTAGCCGCCATGTCTAAGGTGGATTCGTTCTCTTAAATCCCTTTTCTTATGTTATTTTTTTCTGTTTTCTATCTGTTCTCGTGTTCTTATTGCATGATCATTTCTATCTATATCTTAAAGTTATAAAATGTTCCATATATCTCTCACCTTACTTAAAAGAAAATTTTATTTGAAAAAAGAAAATTAAGTTACATGAATTTCGAGTTTATGATAAGAAAAGTCAATTATTTTAATGTGGTGGCATTGCTTTTGTTTTCTGAATGTATGAATAAACAGTGCATATTTGAAATCGAAATTAAGAATGTTGGCTCTTGAAAGAATGATGAAAAAGGAAAAGTATTATTGGTAATATGAAAAATCCAAAAGTTGATTCTTGAAGTAAGAAAAAGCAGCAAAATAAAAAAGAAAAAGCATGTTGCAACAAAAGAAAAAAAATAGTATGTGCATGCGAAAAAAAATACATGCGAAAAAAAAGAAAGAAAAGAAAAGCAATAGAAAAAGCCAATAGCTCTTTAAACCAAAAGGCAAGAGAAAAAAGCCAATAACCCTTTAAACCAAAAGGCAAGGGTAAAAGGATCCAATGCTTTGAGCATCAATGGTTATGAGGGTCTAAAAGAGACAAAATCTTGGCCTAAGCAACTCAAACAAAGTCCCTAACCATGTGCTTGTAATGTGAATGTGTCAAGTGAAAAGCTTGAGACTGAGCAGTTAAAGTCGTGATCCAAAGCAAAAAGAGTGTGATTAAGAACTCTGGACACCTCTATCTGGGGATTCTAGCAAAGCTGAATCACAATCCGAAAGGGTTCACCTAGATAAGTGTCTGTGGCTTTATGTATTCGGTGGTAATACTGGAAAATAAAGTGCTTAGGGTCACGACCAAGACTCTAAAGAAACTGTTCAAGAATAAAAAAGAACTAAACTATGAGAGTCAATAATATCATCTGGATTCTAAGTTCTTAAAGATGCCAACACTTCTGAGTTTCAATGGATAGTGAGATGCCAAAACTATTCAGAAGCAAAAAGCTACTAAGTCATGCTCATCTAATTAAAACAGAGCTTCATTGAAAACTCTTGAGATTTATTGTATCTTACTCTTCTTTTTATCTTACTTTTTTTTAGTTGCTTAGGGACAAGCAACAGTTTAAGTTTGGTATTTTGATGAGCGAATATTTTATACGCATTTTGGCATTGTTTTCATATAATTTTTATTATGTTTTGTTTAAGTTTTATTATGTTTTCATAGGTTTTAGTGCAAAATTCACGTTTTTGGATTCTACTTTGAGTTTGTGTGTTTTATGGTGATTTCAGGTATTTTCTGGCTGAAATTGAAGAGCTTGAGCAAAGTCTGATTTAGAAGCAGAGAAAGGACTACAGATGATGTCAGGATCTGACCTCTGTGCACTTGAAGGAGCTTTTCTGGAGCTACAGAAGTCCAAATGGGACGCTCTCAACAGATATGGAAAGCTAATATCCAGGTCTTTCCAGAAATATATAATAGTTCATAATTTTCTTTGGAAATGAAGGCCTAAAACTGATGTTTAACGCTAGCCACCAGCCCTATTCCTGGCGTCCAGTGCCCACAGGGGAGTAGCTGGTGTTCAACGCCCAGAATGGAGTCCCTAGCCAGCGTTCAATGCCTCTAAAGGGTACTAACTCGTGGAAAATACTCAAGCTCAGCCCAAACACTCACCAAGTGGGCCACAGAAGTGGATTTTCGCACTACAAGACTAGTTTATCTTATTTTTATAATACTTAGTTGCTAGACTAGTATATATATACAAGAGTTCACCCTTGTTAGAGGACTCTTGCCCATTTTTACTTTTTCCATTGTATTTTCGAACAGCATGAGTCACTAACCTCCTAAGGTTAAGGTTAGGAGCTCTGCTGAGTTTTATGGATCAATAACATTACTGTTTTCATTCAATATGTCTGATTCTATTCCCTTATGCAACCTCGTTCTTCATCTTATGAATTGAGGGTGACCTGTGACAATCACCCTTGTTCTACATGGGTTCCGTGCGATTCCTGACACGGATAGCGTTGAACTAAACCTAGAGATTACATTGCGGATTCCAATAGAGCATCTAAGCAACTTTGAATATATGACATATAATCCCGTTGACTATGGGTGCGTGAGGTTTCTGCGGCGTTAAGACTGGAGTCAGAGAAACAGCGCTTTCTGATCTGGAAGATCTGCCTTGTTTGTGGCACCTTGAGTAGGATCGTGAATGGGAGTGGATTGCTTAGAGCTTCATCTTCTGCTACAGTGAGAAACATAGAGGTGGCTTGATGAGAGGACATGAGTTAATCACTTATGGCTACCATTGAAGGAATCAGAAGGTTATTGAAGAAGACAGTAAGAAAAGTTAATCCGAAAAGACAAATCATCTCCGAAGCCTCAACCATGCTATCACCATTGAATTCATATCAACCTCGTAACGTTCTATTTATCTGTTTTATATGCTTTTCATGATAAACTATAATTTCTATCCACTTAACTAAGATCTGCAAGGTATCTACTGCTTGCTCAAACCAACAATCTCCATGGGATCGACCCTCACTCACCTGAGGTATTACTTGGATGACCCGGTATACTTGCCAGTCTATCTATGCAAATTCTGCAGAGCCAGTTTCGTGCACCAACCCACAGAAGCTATAAGAGGAGACCAAGGATGACTAATCCACTCAATTCTTATAGATCTTCAAAAAGTTGGACATCAATATTCCTTTTGCTGAGGTGTTGGAGAAGCTACCTCCCTATATGGCCTTCATAAAAAGCCTACTCTCTGAAAAGAAGGCCTTGAAGGGAGATGAAACTGTAGTCTTGACCAAGGAATGCAGTGCACTGATTCAGAGGAAGCTACACAAGAAGATGTCGGACTTCGGAAGCTTTCTAATCCCCTGTACCACTGGGACTATTACTTTTTAGAAAGCAATATCTGACCTTGGCTCAAGCATAAATCTGATGCCTCTGTCTATAATGAAGAAGCTGGGAATCCAAGAGGCACAACCTATAAGAATAGAACTAGAGATGGCTGACAAGTCTTGAAAGCAGGCATATGGACTAGTGGAGAACGTACTAGTCAAGGTTGGAAAGCTCATCCTCCCGGAAGATTTTGTGATACTTAATGTGGGAGAAGAAATAGATGGCTCTATCATCCTAGTAAGGCCATTCCTAGCCACTTAAAGAGCCCTCATTGATGCTGAGAGAGGCGAATTAGTGCTGAGGTTACCTCCCGGTCTCATTGCATGCAGAGTGCAATGTTGAAGCCTCCCCCGTTAGTAGAACCTCATATAGTTCCCCCTGATATCAAACCTAAGTTTGGTGTTGGGCATTCACCACCCAGCAAGGAGGGAGGAGAACCCAAGAAGAAATACCTAAGGATTGGAGGAACAAAAAGATCCCTACTAAAGACTTCTCACCAGGAATGAAAGTGGTACCCACTAGAAGTCCAATCTTGCCTCATACAATGAATATGATCTTGTTTCTTAAGCGTATTGAGTTTATCCATGAGAGCACAGGAAAGAAGTTCATAGTGAGGGGTGAGGATTTAAGCCTCTATGACTATCTTCCTCCTTAAAGGTGCTGACCATCAAGCTAGTGACGGTAAAGAAGCTTATTGGGAGGCAACCCAACAATAAGTATCCTTAAGTTTATTTCAATTTTATTTTAGTTTTATTTTATTTTGATTTTTCATTGATTGTCAAAGTTTTTCTAGGTTATCTAATGTTTATGATCAAGTACAGCGTTTAGAACAGGGACAGGAAGACTTAGAGACAGAAAAACAGAACACCCTTGAGGATCTATGTTGTGGGCGCTAAACGCTAGGTAGGGCATTTAGCGCCATGAGGGGAGTAACGGTTTGGGCATTTCATGCCCAAATTGAGTGTTCGCATGCAAAGTTTTGATTCCCTTAGGGCGTTTAACATCCATAATGAGAGTTTAATGCCATCAAGGTGGTAAAAAAAATTTTCAAATTTAAATTTTTCTTCCTCTTATATCAGTTTTATCTTTTTCTTTATACTCATCCATGTGCTCTTCAAGACCCTTCCCATTTTCATTTTTCTTTGCATGGGGACAAGCAAACTTTTAAGTTTACTGTTATAGAGCAAACTCTCGATTTATATTATCATCAATGGCACCGAATAAAGGTGAATCATCTTCATAGAAGAGCACAGCTTGAGGAGGGAGCAGCAGCCACCATAACTGAGGTGATTAAGTTTCATTATCCCTTACCTTATCTTATCTTCTGTTTTTCTAGTACTTTTAGCTTATTTCATGTTTCTCCATTCTAGCTTTTGCATGATTACTAGTAAGATTTTCTTGCTTTCTAGTTTAGTTCTTTATTTTGTATTTTATGTTTATTTTAAAAGATGTCTCATGTATCCTGCTCTGAGCTTAAACAAAAAACAAAAGAAAAAGAAGTAGTATAATGCATGAGATTTTGAGTTATATATTGCGTGCTCTAGTCACTTTGATGTGGTGGCCTTACTTCTATTTCTGAATGTATGAATTAACGGTGCATATTTGATATTGGAGTTGAGAATATTGGTTCTTGAGCAACAGGAATTTAGAAAAGTATTATTGATTCTTTGAAATAAGAAAGATATTGATTCTTGAAGCAAAATAAACAGCAAAAAGAATTGAAAAGAAAAGAAAAATCAAAAGAAAAAGGTCTAAGGCTTCGAGCATCAATTGTTAGGAGGGTCAAAACTGATCTAAAGCTCAAAAGAGTGATTTTCCCTAACCATATGCTTGCGGTGTGAAGTGCCAAGTAACTCTTGAGACTTAGCACTTAAAGTTGTGACCAGTTGCTGTTACAGAGTATGCCAAAGGCTCTCAGCACCACTGTCTGGGAGAAATAGAAAGAAAAATTAGAAACTCAAGGAGTCCCCCAGTCAAGTGCTTGTTGTGTTTTCTGTGCTAAGTTAAGCTTGAGGACAAACACTTAGAGTCACGGTTAGGCTCAAGGTCCAAAGCACCAAAGAAGAAAAAAAGAAAAAGCTATGTTCAAGGATCAATTAGAGCCTAAAGAAGAGAATCTATAATATCATCTGAGTTCTAGTACTGAATGATACCAATATTTCTAAGCTTCAAAGGATAGTGAGATGCCGAACCTATTTAGAATTAGAGTGTCATTAGCCCCATTCAGTAACAAACCTGAACCTAAATGACAACTCAAGTCTCAGATGTTTTCTCTTCTTGGTCCTACATTGTTTTAGTTTCTTGAGGACAAGCAACCATTTAAGTTTGGTGTTGTGATGCGTGAGCATCTTATACCCTTTTTCCCCTTCATTTTATAGTTGTTTTTTATTATATTTTATTAAGTTCTATTATATTTTAGTACAAAAAACCTCTTTGGATGCTACTTTGAGTTGTTTTGGAATTTTTATGATTTCAAGTGAAATTTGGGCAAATTTGGCAGAGTTTTGTACAAAAGCAAAGGAAGAAAGTAGATGCTGTCAACCCTGACCTCCATGCATTCCAACGAGCAATTGACGCAGTTTTAATAGTGTTGGAAAGCCAACTTCCAGAGATTTCCAACGATATATAATAGTCTATACTTTTCTTCTGGAATCACTGCAAAATTTGGAGTTAAACGCCGAGCCTGGCGTTTAGCGCCCAAAGAGGACAAAACTCACTGCAAACTCCCAGTGCAAAACGCCAGGAAAAATGACAGAACTCCCCTTCTTGGCACAAAATGCCAGGAAAGGGCCAAATACGGGTCAAACTCACCCAAGGGAGCATCTTTAGTGGGATTTAGCTTTTAATAGCTATCTTTTATCATATTTTAGTTATTTTTAATTACAAACAAAATCTTTTAAGCCTAGACTTTATTATTTTATTTTAATTCCATATTAAATTAGCTTAGTATTTAAAGAAAAATATCATTTGTATTCCGGATCTTCTTTTCTTCGGCACGTTTTCAGAACCCTAGTTTCTCTCCATAAGTCATGAGCAACTAAACCTCCTGGTTAAGGTTAAGAGCTCTGTTTATTCTATAGATTAATATTATTACACTTCTACTTTAATTCATGTATTGATTTTAATTTCAAGAATTTGTTTTCGTTCTTCATCTTACGGATTTGGGTAGATATAAATAATAATCCTTATTCTATTTGAGTTCTTGTACCACTAATTATATGGACTTAACACGATACGTGACATATAATCCTCTTATATTTGGGTAATTAGTGTTTTTGTGGTACATAAACTAGAATTGGACTTAAACCTCTAATTGAAATTAAGTGACCAAGGAATTGGCTATTGATTAGGTTAGAAGAGATTAAATCACTAAGGAATTAGGGTTTAGTCATATATAGTTTGCCATGAATTGAATCTTGCATGATTAAAATAGTTGGTAAGAAATGTTAATCCAGAAGATAAACATCTCTGAAACCTTAACTGTTTTCTCATATATTCTTCACATCAATTTATTGTTTGCTTTTAATTCTTTGAATTTACTGTTTAACGCAATGAAAACCAGAAAACACTCTTTTCTGCTTGTCTGACTAAGCCAATCACTTGACCATTGTTGCTTAATCCATCAGTCCTCGTGGGATCGACCCTCATTCACCTGAGGTATTGGTGCACGAAATTGCAATCACACTTTTGCAACCCCGCACAACTAACCAGCAAGTGCACTGGGTCGTCCAAGTAATACCTTACGTGAGTAAGGGTGGATCCCACGGAGATTGTCGGCTTGAAGCAAGCTATGGTTATCTTGTAAATCTTAGTCAGGATATCAGAAATTATCAAGATTGTTTGTGAAAAGTAAAAGAACATGAAATAAGTACTTGTTTTGCAGTGATAGAGAATAGGTTGAGGTTTTGGAGATGCTCCATCTTCTGAATCTCTGCTTTCCTACTGTCTTCTTCTTCAAACACGCAAGGCTCCTTCCATGGCAAGCTGTATGCAAGGGTTTCACCGTTGTCAGTGACTACCTCCCATCCTCTCAGTGGAAATGTTCAACGC
>NC_029772.3:76015547-76015939 GCF_000817695.3 Arachis duranensis | reverse complement strand
TATTCTTGAACATAGCTAGTGTATGAGTCTTGGCTGTGGCCCAAAGCACTCTGTTTTCCAGTATTACCACCGGATACATACATGCCACATACACATAATTGGGTGAACCTTTTCAGATTGTGACCCAGCTTTGCTAGAGTCCCCAATTAGAGGTGTCCAGGGTTCTTAAGCACACTCTTTTTGCCTGGGATCACAACTTTATTTCTTTCTTTTTCTTTCTCTTTCTTTCTTCTCTCTCCTTTTTTTTTCGAAATTTTTTTTTGTATCCACTGCTTTTTCTTGCTTCAAGAATCAATTAAATGAATTTTTTTGATCCTCAATAATAGTTCTCTTTTTCCTCATCCTTTCAAGAGCCAACAATTTTTAACATTCTCAAAACAACAAATTCAAGA
>NC_029772.3:76014697-76015456 GCF_000817695.3 Arachis duranensis | reverse complement strand
CTAATTCAACTAGTTTCAAGGATAAATTTTGAAATCTTGTACTTCTTGTTCTTTTGTGATTAAAGCATTTTTCATTTAAGAGAGGTGATGGATTCATAGGACATTCATAGCTTTAGGACATGAATTTTAAATTTTATTAATTATGAATTAAGAACAAGACTAAAAAATAGATATAAGATTAGACTAGAAAATAAAAATAGAAAACAAAGATTTTTAAATAGGCTCCTAATGATAGAGGTTTTCACAGAGTTAGGACTCAACAACCTTGATTTTGAGAAGTGGATGCTCCCTCAACTTGAGATGAGAGCCTTTGGCGTTTCAACTCTTGGAGTTCACGCCCCTGCTTCTCTTGTTCCTTCAGCAATTTGCAGAGCATGCGGTTCTGATTCTGCTGTTCTTCCTTCAGTTGCTCCATAGTTTCTTGTAACTTGGAGATAGATGCTTCTAGGCTGGTCCAGTAGTCAATTCTTGGGAATTCAGGGAGGAATTCCTGCGCCCTCCTCTTGATGGAGTTGTCTTGCACTTATTGTCCCTCCATTGACTTTTTGGTGATTGGATGCTCGACTGAGATAAACTCATCTTTACCCCAGCATCTTTACATAGCAGAGAGATTAAGCTTGGGTAAGCAAATTTGGCTTCAGTGGAGTTCTTATTTGCAATTGTGTAAATCTCACAAGAAATCAGATGATGAATCTCCACTTTGTTTCCCAGCATAATGCAATGAATCATCACTGCCCTCTTGATGGTGACCTCAGAACG
>NC_029772.3:76013326-76014315 GCF_000817695.3 Arachis duranensis | reverse complement strand
TGAATCTTGGCTTAGTGATCACGGAAAAGCACACCAAACTTAGAGGTTTGCTTGTCCTCAAGCAAAAAAAGGAAAGAGGAGAGAGAGGAGGAGAGCAAATTTGAATGGTGGGGAAGGGGGGTGTGGCCGAACATATATTTATAAGGAAGGGGGAGAGGTTTCGAAAATTTGAAAGAAGATTTGAGAAGATATGGAAAGAATTTGAGAGAAGGGTGAGTTTTTGACCAAGATTTGGGATTGATTTGAGAGATTTGAAGAATGATTTTAGATTTTTGAAAATTTGAAAGTGAATGATGAAAGGTTGAGATGCATTTATGTAGAAAAGTATGGGCAAGAAAAGGAAAGTTTGAAAAAATTTGATTTGAAAACAAAATCTTGGTCCCCCCACCTTTCTGGCATTAAACGCCCAGAATGGTACCCATTCTGGCGTTTAACGCCCATTTGTTGCCCCTTTTGGGCGTTTAATGCCCAGCCAGGTACCCTGGCTGGCGTTAAACGCCAGAAATCCCTTTATCACTGGGCATTTTGCTAAACACCCAGGATGCTGCACACCTGGCGTTAAACGCCCAGAATGGTGCCCATTCTGGCGTTTAACGCCCAAAATGCCCCTTACTCGCCCAGAATGGTGCCCATTCTGGCATTTAACGCCCAAAATGGCACCTTTACTGGCGTTAAACACCCAGAATGGTGCCCATTCTGCGTTTAACGCCCAAAATGCCTGTTACTGGCGTTTTTTTGCCGGTAAGCCCTTTTTCTCTGCTTTTTTGAGCTGAATCCTTCTGTAACTCTGTGAATTCCTTCATTTTTGATACTTGCCTTTGTAAAAACAAAACATATAACCTGCTAATGACTAGGTTGCCTCCCAGCAAGCGCTTCTTTACTGTCTTTGGCTGGACCTTTACTTAGAATCACTCAAGTCTCAGTTTTGAGCATTCTTGCTCAAAATTGCTTTCAAGATAATGCTTGATCCTCTGTCCATTAACAATGAA
>NC_029772.3:76012426-76013073 GCF_000817695.3 Arachis duranensis | reverse complement strand
AGGACTTTTTGTCCTGGCTCAAAGACTCTGGTTGACAACTTCTTGTCATGCCACTTCTTTGCCTTTTCCTTATAAATTTTTGCATTTTCAAAGGCATTGAGTCTGAATTCTTCTAGCTCATTTAACTGGAGCAATCTTTTTTCACCAGTTAACTGAGCATCCATGTTTAGGAATTTGGTTGCCTAGTAGGCTTTATGTTCCAGTTCCACGGGCAGATGACAGGCCTTCCCATACACCAGTTGGTATGGAGAGGTTCCTATAGGAGTCTTGAATGCTGTTCTGTATGCCCACAGAGCATCATCCAAGCTCTTTGCCCAATCCTTTCTTCGGGCTATCACAGTCCGTTCCAGGATTCTTTTTAGCTCTCTGTTAGAGACTTCAGCTTGACCATTTGTCTGTAGATGATACGAAGTTGCCACTTTGTGGCTAATTCCATATCTAACCATAGCAGAGTATAGCTGTCTATTGCAGAAATGGGTGCCCCCGTCACTGATTAGTACTCTGGGAACACCAAATCTGCTGAAGATGTGTTTTTGGAGGAATTTCAGCACGGTCTTGGTATCATTAATGGGTGTAGCAATTGCTTCTACCCACTTAGATACATAATCCACTGCCACCAGAATGTAAGTGTTTGAGTATGATGGTGG
>NC_029772.3:76009615-76010341 GCF_000817695.3 Arachis duranensis | reverse complement strand
TTTAGGGATGGTGGTAGTGGTTTGAGTTCAGGTTTGGGTGGCTTATCCTCCTCCTGAGGAATTTTTGAAAATTCCTTTGTTTCTACTGATTCTTCTTGATCAGGTTGAGCATCCTTGAAGATGTCCTCAAGCTCTGATTCTAGGCTTTCAGTCATATTGACCTCTTCTACCAGAAAGTCAATAATGTCAGCGCCCATGCAGTCATTTGGTGCGTCTGGATGCTGCATAGCTTTTACAGCATTCAACTTGAACTCATCCTCATTGACTCTTAGGGTCACTTCCCCTTTTTGTACATCAATGAGAGTTCGTCCAGTTGCTAGGAAAGGTCTTCCTAGAATGAGAGTTGCACTCTTGTGCTCCTCCATTTCCAGCACCACAAAGTCAGTTGGAAAGGCGAATGGCCCAACCTTGACAATCATATCCTCTATGATGCCTGATGGATATTTAATGGAGCCATCAGCAAGTTGGAGGCATATCCGGGTTGGTTTGACTTCTCCAGTCAACCCAAGCTTTCTGATAGTGGATGCAGGTATTATATTGATGCTTGCTCCAAGATCACATAGGGCTGTCTTGGTGCAAGCACCTTCTAATGTGCATGGTATCATAAAGCTTCCTGGATCTTGAAGCTTTTCTGGTAAGCTTTTAAGAATGACTGCACTGCATTCTTCAGTGAGAAACACTTTTTCAGTTTCTCTCCAATCCTTCTTATGACTTAAGATTTCTTTC
>NC_029772.3:76007915-76008426 GCF_000817695.3 Arachis duranensis | reverse complement strand
GTTAGCATATGACCCCAGAGTCCTTTTAGACTGATCAATCCCACTTATGTCCATAATGGATAAAGGGAAATGATATGGATTGCAAATAGATAAATTTTGTTTTGCCCCTTTTTTTTTTGAATTAACCGAAAAAAATAAAATAAAACAAAAGGAATTTAAAATAAAAAATTCGAAAATCAAAAAGAAAATAAGATCAAAGAAAATTGAGAACTGAATCAATTAGTTAATTAAAAAGATTTTGAGATTAGCAATTAGAGAGATATGATTGAAAAAATTTTTATGAAAAAGATTTGATTTTTGAAAAGGGGAAAGAGAAAAAGAACAAAATGACACCAAACTTAAAATTTTTAGAAAATCAAACACAAATTTTCGAAAATTTTTAAAGGAAAAACATAAAGAGGACACCAAACTTAGAATTTTTAAAGATCAAAAAGAGACTATGGACATGCAAATTCGAAAAAAACTAAAAGAAAACAAAAGCATGCAATTGACACCAAACTTAAAATATGAA
>NC_029772.3:75985734-76007328 GCF_000817695.3 Arachis duranensis | reverse complement strand
CCTCAGGAGTTTGAAGCTCGTCACAGTCATTCAATCATTGAATCCTACTCAGAATACCACAGACAAGGTTTAGACCTTCCGGATTCTCTTGAATGCCAACATCAGTTCTAGCTTATACCACAAAGATTCTAGTTAAAGAATCCAAGAGATATCTACTCAATCTAAGGTAGAACGGAGGTGGTTGTCAGGCACGCGTTCATAGTTGAGAATATCATGAGTGTCACGGATCATCACATTCATCCGGGTTAAGAACAAGTGATATCTTAGAATGGAAGCAAGCATGATTGAATGAAAAACAGTAGTAATTGTTCTTGTGCCAGTTCCGACGTTTAACGCTGGAAATTCTGTGGGTGACTTTGAACGCCGGTTTGGGCCATCAAATCTTGGGCAAAGTATGGACTATTATACATTGCTGCAAAGCCCAGAATGTCTACTTTCCAACGCCGTTGAGAGCGCGCCAATTGGGCTTCGGTAGCTCCAGAAAATCCACTTCGAGTGCAGGGAGGTCAGAATCCAACAGCATCTGCAGTCCTTTTCAGTCTCTGAATCAGATTTTTGCTCAGGACCCTCAATTTCAGCCAGAAAATACCTGAAATCACAGAAAAACACACAAACTCATAGTAAAGTCCAGAAAAGTGAATTTTAACTAAAAACTAATAAAAATATACTAAAAACTAACTAGATCATACCAAAACATACTAAAAACAATGCCAAAAAGCGTATAAATTATCCGCTCATCAGGTATTACTTGGTACGACCTGGTGCACTTGCTGATTAGTTTGTGGACATAAAAAACCCACACCAAACCTGAGTCTGGTTTCACAAAAATTCACAATCATGCGTACGCGTGCCTCATGCGTACGCAGAAATCCATGGTCATGGTGTACGCACGAAACCTCCCTCTGCTCCAAACTCTACAAAATCTGCTATTTTCAGTTTCAAACCCCAATTTTCAAATGTTCATAACGTTTTGTGCAATTATCCATTTTTATTCATTTTTGGACAACTTTAAAGCTTTCATCATCCTTTTTTATTTAAGACGTGTTTTACTAAATTTCACACTCCTTGAGCCAAGTTATGACCCGTCAAAGTTGGTCAAAATCACTAAATTTCTAATTTTTTTGCATCATTTAATTTTGCAAATTCTCAAACCTACTTCATTTAAAACCATTCGTAGACCAATTCTTAGGCCTCCTCTACATTCAATCCTTAATTCCAAATCACATCCTAGCCATTCAAGACCCAAACCACCAATTCCAACTCAATTAACCCTCTCATTAATGAACAACAACATCAACCAACATGTCACATACCAATTTATAGCAAAATCATAATCGAACCAATCCACACAATTCCATAATCACAATTTTACCTTCCCAACACCTCAAATGAGGCTCATAACTTACCATATGGGTGCACTTCACCCAATCACGGCCTTCGGCCCAAATTCTTATACCACAGCCCTTCATAGGCAATCAAACACAACATCCATCAACTCAATCACACATATACACATCACAACATGGCAAGGTGATGAGCGGATAATTTATACGCTTTTGGCATTGTTTTTAGGTAGTTTTTAGTAAGATCTAGCTACTTTTAGGGATGTTTTTATTAGATTTTATGAAAAATTCACATTTTTGGACTTTACTATGAGTTTGTGTGTTTTTCTGTGATTTTAGGTATTTTCTGGCTGAAATTGAGGGACCTGAGCAAAAATCCGATAGGAGGCTAAAAAAGGACTACAGATGTTGTTAGATTCTGACCTCCCTGCACTCGAAATGTATTTTTCTAGAGCTAAATAACTCCAAATGGCGTGATCTCAATTGCGTTAGAAAGTAGACATCTAGGGATTTCCAGAAATATATAATAGTCCATACTTTATTTAAGTTTAGATGATGCAAACTGGCGTTCAACGCCAGTTCCATGCTCCAATCTGGAGTAAAACGCCAGAAACACGTCACAAACCAGAGTTAAATGCCAAAAACACGTTACAACATGGCGTTTAACCCCAAGAAAAGCCTCTAAACGTGTAAAGCTCAAGTTCAGCCCAAGCACACACCAAAGTGGGCCCCGAAATTGTATTTCTGCACTTACACTTATTTCTGTAAACCCTAGTAGCTAGTCTAGTATAAATAGTACTTTTTACTATTGTATTTTCATCTTTGGATTATCTTTTGATCAATCTTTTGGACAAGCTTTTGCAACATCTTTGCTTATTGTTAGTCCTTAGACATTGAGGGCTGGCCTCACGGCCATGCCTACCTTATTTTCACTTATGTATTTTCAACGGTGGAGTTTCTACACACCATAGATTAAGGTGTGGAGCTCTGCTGTTCCTCGAGTATTAATGCAATTACTATTGTTCTTCTATTCAACTCAGCTTATTCTTATTCTAAGATATTCACTGCACTTCAACATGATGAATGTGATGATCCGTGACACTCATCATCATTCTCACCTATGAACGCGTGCCTGACAACCACTTCCGTTCTACCTTAGATTGAGCGCGTATCTCTTAGCCTCCATTCCGAAAGATCGGAGTCTTCGTAGTATAAGCTAGAATTATTGGCAGCCATTTGGACCATCAAACTTGCGAGTGTTGGGCGTAGTGACAGACGCAAAAGGATCAATGAATCCTATTCCAACATGATCGAGAACCGACAGATGATTAGCCGTGCTGTGACAGCGCATTTGGACCATTTTGACTGAGAGGATAGGAAGTAGCCATTGACAACGGTGACGCCCTACGTACAGCTTGCCATAGAAAGAAGTAAGAATGATTGGATGAAAGCAGTAGGAAAGTAGAGATTCAGAAGGAACACAGTCTCTTCATGCGCTTATCTGAAATTCCCACCAATGAATTACATAAGTATCTCTATCTCTATTTTATGCTTTATTTATCTTTATATTCAAAAACCATTATAACCATTAGAATCCGCCTGACTGAGATTTACAAGATGACCATAGCTTGCTTCATACCAATAATCTCCGTGGGATCGACCCTTACTCACGTAAGGTTTATTACTTGGACGACCCAGTGCACTTGCTGGTTAGTTGTGCGAAGTTGTGAAAAAGAGTGATATTACAATTGTGCGTACCAAGTTGTTGGCGCCATTGAGATCATAATTTCGTGCACCAAGTTTATGGCGCCGTTGCCAGGGTGATTGTTTGAGTTTGGACAACTGACGGTTCATCTTGTTGCTCAGATTAGGTAATTTTCTTTTCAAAAAGTTTTCAAAAATCTTTCAAAATTTTTTTTATTTATTTTCGTTTTTCCAAAAAGAAATTTTTGAAAAATCCAAAAAAATTAATAAAATCAAAAAAATCAAAAAATATTTTTTGTGTTTCTTGTTTGAGTCTTGAGTCAATTTTTAAGTTTGGTGTCAATTGCATGTTTTTAAAATTTATGCATTTTTTCGAAAAAATTCATGCATGGTGTTCTTCATGATCTTCAAGTTGTTCTTGATAAGTCTTCTTGTTTGATCTTCATATTTTCTTGTTTTGTGTCTTTTGTTGTTTTTCATATGCATCTTTGCATTCATAGTGTCTAAACATGAAAAATTTCTAAGTTTGGTGTCTTGCATGTTTTTCTTTTCTTGAAATTTTTCAAAAATAAGATCTTGATGTTCATCATGATCTTCAAAATGTTCTTGGTGTTCATCTTGACATTCATAGTGTTCTTGCATGCATAATTGGTTTTGATCCAATTTTTTTGTGTTTTGGGTCATATTTGTATTTTTCTCTCTCCTCATTAAAAAATTCAAAAATCAAAAAAATATATTTTCCTTATTTTACTCATAAATTTCGAAATATTTGGGTTGACTTAGTCAAAAAATTTTAAAATTAGTTGTTTCTTGTTAGTCAAGTCAAGATTTCAATTTCAAAAATTCTATCTTTTCAAAAGCTTTTTCAAAAATAAAATCTTTTTCTTCTTATTTTTCGAAAATTTTAAAATTGATTTTCAAAATCTTTTTCTTAATTTTATTTTATAATTTTCGAAAACTTTACTAACAATTAAAGTGATTGATTTAAAAATTTGAAGTTTGTTACTTTCTTGTTAAGAAAGGTTCAATCTTTAAATTCTAGAATCATATCTTTTAGTTTCTTATTAGTCAAGTAATCCATTTTTATTTTAAAAATCAAATCTTTTTAATTTCCTTTTCAAATCTTTTTCAAAACAAATCTCAATCATATCTTTTCAATCATATCTTTTTTTTTTCTTTTTCAAAATCAATTTCAAAAATCTTTTCTAGCTCCTTATCTTTTTAAAATTGATTTTCAAATCTTTTTCAACTAACTAACTAACTTTTTGTTTGTTTCTTAAATTTTTAAAAACCACCTAACTAGTTTTCTCTCTCTAATTTTCGAAAATTCCTCACTCTTTTTCAAAATTCTTTTAATTAACTAATTGTTTCAGATTTTAATTTTAATTTTATTTCTTCTCTCAATTTTCAAAAATCACTAACCATTTTCTAAAAACAATTTTCGAAATTCTCTCCCTCTCATCTCCTTCTATTTATTTATTTATCTACCAACACTTCTCTTTTACTCATAATTCGAACCCTCTTTTTTTCTCTATTGTGACGAGCTTCAAACTCACAAGTGTTGGGCGTAGTGACAGATGCAAAAGGATCAATGGATCCTATTCCAACATGATCGAGAACCGACAGATGATTAGCCGTGCTGTGATAGCACATTTGGACCATTTTCACTGATAGGATGGGAAGTAGCCATTGACAACGGTGACGCCCTACATACAGCTTGCCATAGAAAGAAGTAAGAATGATTGGATGAAAGCAGTAGGAAAGCAGAGATTCAGAAGGAACACAGTATCTTCATGCGCTTATCTGAAATTCCCACCAATGAATTACATAAGTATCTCTATCTCTATTTTATGCTTTATTTATCTTTAAATTCGAAAACCATTATAACCATTAGAATCTGCCTGACTGAGATTTACAAGATCATCATACCTTGCTTCATACCAACAATCTCCGTGGGATCGACCGTTACTCACGTAAGGTTTATTACTTGGACGACCCAGTGCACTTGCTGGTTAGTTGTGCGAAGTGGTGAAAAAGAGTGATATTACAATTGTGCATACCAAGTTGTTGGCGCCATTGAGATCACAATTTCGTGCACCACAAGGCCACCAACTTATCATAACTTACCAACTAGGAGATACCTTACCCTATCATAGCTTCTGGTTTAATTTTCATACCGATCGCCATAATAGGCAATCAACCCACAATTTCATATTCAATTTTATTCATATATACATTTATCACCTACGTCAAAACATGCCAACATACAATTCATTCATTTAACCATCATTTCACAATAATCATTCACACTAAACTATCAATGTCATCCACATCAAGAACAATCATCATTCAATACTATCTTAGGGCCTTTAACCTAGATTTTTATATAACCTTACATAATATCTACCCGAAACCAAAAAACATGTACCTTAATAACGGTGGTTTTCCAGCTCTATGATTTTCCTCTCTAGATGGAACCAAACTTCAACCTAGTGCTCTTTAAGCAAGTCAAGTTCCAATTCTGCAACAATCCAAGCCTTTGAATCTTTTTCCTCCTTCAATCCAATGCGAAGCACTCAATCAACTCTATTAAATTCTATTTCACCAAAATCTCAACCTAGGGCTCATATAAAATAGGGATTTAAAGAAGAAAAAAGTCACATTACCTTATCCTATTCGAAACTTGGGTGGAATCTAACTACAATCCATACTAGATCTTTCCTACTACATCAAAATAACAAAAATCTCAACACCACATACCCAAAATGCGAATTCAAAGATGTGTTATAGAACCGAACCACCAGTTCAACAAAAATAACCTGTGAAGCAAACTCCCAATCGATTCAATCCAGTCTCAAGATCATTTCAGATTAAAAACCAACAAGAACTGGAGAAAACCAGTCTAATTGAACTATTCAGGTGAAAATATCAAAATTTATGAAGATGAGGTTCAAACCCAAGTCCTCCTTATTACTACATGCTCCCTTTGTTACTAGGCTATGCCATTTTTTTTATTATTTTATATGATAATTATTAATTATATAGTAAAAACATATAACAATTTTGTTAGATATTATTTTAATTTTATACTCACTGATGTTTAAATTAATTATATTTTTATGCATAATTATTAATGTAAATATAAATATTATTTTTTCAATAAATACATATAGTATATAACAATATAATCAATATAAACTAATTAGTTTGTTATTAAAATTAAAAATAGTTACTTTAATATAAAAAAAATTAAAAATTTTTATTATGAAAAAATACTAGAATTTAATATAATTATTTAATAATAATTGGAGTATAACTTGTTGATTATAATTTATTGAGACTTGATTGTTTTTAAAATATTAGTGAAGATATGTATTTTAAATTTTAATTTTAAGATTTTGACTATTTTATATTTTTTATTTATGTGGGACTGAGTTAACAGGTTCAACTAGTGGATTAACAAATAAACCAGTAGTCTAATTGATTCGGTTCTGACAATTATGTCTTGTGTCGTATAAGCACATGTTAAGATTACAAATTGAATTTTTTTTTTTAAAGAAAATTCAAAGAATTGAAGTTCTCAATATATTTATTTTGCATTTATAAAAAAATATTATAACTTACTAATGATAAGTTTATCATGTACCCTGAAGGCACATATTAGTTAAATCCTTATTTTATATTTATTTATTATAGAATTAACTAACCTTAGTAATAAAGACATATATCAATGTTATCAATCAAAAAAACTTATATAAAAATATAAAATTTTAGAAATGTAATATATTTATGAAGGTTGTGGTAGGCTTAGAGAAGGAGGGGTTGAATCTATGCCTTCCTTTTAAGTTGCTGTTATGACCCTTTAAAACAAACTTTCAATTTTGATTCTGTTTGTACTCAGCAATGGAAATTTATGAGATAATTTATTTTTGTCTCATGAATATCAGAAAACAGAACATACAGAGAAGAGAAAAGTTCACACCAGCATGTATTCTGGTTTGGTTTCCTTGTGCTATGCAACCTACGTCTAGTCTCCTCCACAACAATGGAGGAATTTTCACTATAGTTAAAAGTATTACATACACCAAATTCACAGGATTGACCCATTCCTTTCACACTCAAGTTCTAACCTAACTTAACATTGGCTATGCTAATACCTAACTATTCACTCTTAGTGCTAACACAACTAAAAAAGGGATACCTTATAGGTACAAGATACAAGACATAGACATACCTAAAGAAATCTGAAAATAACTCTAGGCTTTTCTCTCAAGTGTATCACTCAGCCTTTTTCTACTCATGGCTTTTACTTGAGCTCTCTGAATATGCCTTTCCACACAAGAAATTACAGAAAGATAAACATAGAAAAGTACATCACAATCTGTAAAACATGAAGGAGATTGACTTCATCAACAGCCTATTTGCTATGTGATAAACCAGATTTGCAAACCTCATATTAAGTTCTTCAGTATTGGCCGAATGCTTCTTTGAAAGAAAACATTATCCAAGTAGAGGAACTTCTTTACAAAACAAAACTCACCAAACTCTGGTATTCTCTCCTTGGTTTCTGAATGAACAGCAAACCTGTTTTATCTCCTTACATATTGCTTGGTTGCTCTCCCTATGTCAACTTCTTGAGTCTTGAGCTTTACCAACCCACTGTCTCACTTTTTCTCATTTTTCCTCAGAGTAGAACCTTTGCTTCTGACTTCTCCATCTTGACCGAAAGCCATAAAACAGCAACCATAAAAGTCTTTCAATAGTAAACCGAATCTGAACCCTTGAAAACCAACTTGGTCCCTAAGACATGTTTGAGACTGTGGATTTACAGCAGAGAAGAACAGAAATCCTCTTTTCCATATGGCTCAAAATGAAGTAGCAAAGAGTTGAAGATGAAGAGAAGAAAATGTGTTGCATGTAAAAGGAAATGGGTTACCTTTAACCTAAGCTTGATATGGTTTGAATTTGCTGATTAGACTTCTGCGTTTCAAGCATGCATTATGTGTTTTGATCCAAAATTTTTAAGTTTTGGGTCATAATTATGTTTTTCTCTCTCATCATTAAAAATTTAAAAATAAAAAAAATATCTTTTCCTCATTTTTCTCATAATTTTTGAAAATTTGAGTTGACTTAGTCAAAAATTTTTAAAATTAGTTATTTCTTACAAGTCAAGTCAAATTTTCAAAATTTAAAAATCTTATCTTTTCAAAATCTTTTTCAAAAATCATATCTTTTCCAATTTTTTCTTTTTTTCGAAAATTTCAAAAATCTTTTTTAAAATATTTTCAAAATCTTTTTCTTATCTTTATATCATATTTTCGAAAATTCACTAACAATTAATGTGATTGATTCAAAAATTTGAAGTTTGTTACTTTCTTGTTAAGAAAGGTCCAATCTTTAAATTCTAGAATCTTATCTTGTAGTTTCTTGTTAGTTAAGTCATTTTAAAAATTAAATCTTTTTCAAAATGCCTTTTTCTTAAAAAAATCTTATCTTTTTATCTTATCTTTTTCAAAATTTTATCTTTTTCAAAATTTGATTTCAAAATATCTTATCTAACTTCTTATCTTCTCATCTTTTCAAAATTAATTTTAATATCTTTTTTTTACTAACTATTTGACTTTTGTTTGTTTCTTATCTTTTTCAAAACCAACTAACTACCTATCCCTCTCTAGTTTTCGAAAATACTTCTCTCTTTTTCAAAAATTCTTTCTAATTGTTTTAAATTTTAATTTTAATTATATCTTATCTCTGATTTTCGAAAATCACTAACCACTTTTTCAAAATTATTTTCGAAATTCTCCATCTATTTTCTTATTCTATTTAGATCCTGAACCTGAAAAGACTCTGAAGAGGAAACTAAGAGAAGCTAAATTACAACAGTCCAGAAGTAACCTTTCAGAAATTTTCGAACAAGAGAAGGAGATGGCAGCCGAACCCAATAATGATAATGCAAGAAGGATGCTTGGTGACTTTACAAAACCAACGTCCAAATTTGATGGAAGAAGCATCTCCATTCCTGCCATTGGAGCAAACAATTTTGAGCTGAAACCTCAGCTAGTTGCCTTAATGCAACAAAATTGCAAGTTCTATGGACTTCCATCTGAACATCCTTATCAGTTTTTAACTGAGTTCTTGCAGATCTGTGAGACTGTAAAGACGAATGGAGTAGATCCTGAAGTCTACAGGTTCATGCTTTCTCCTTTTGCTGTAAGAGACAGAGCTAGAATATGGTTGGATTCACAACCTAAGGATAGCCCGGACTCCTGGAAAAAGCTGGTCACTGCCTTCTTGGATAAATTCTTTCCTCCTCAAAAGTTGAGCAAGCTGAGAGTGGATGTTCAAACCTTCAAACAAAAAGATGGTGAATCCCTCTATGGAGCTTGGGAAAGATACAAGCAGCTGACCAAAAGGTGTCCATCTGACATGTTTTCAGAATGGACCATATTAGATATATTCTACTATGGTCTATCTGAATTTTCGAAAATGTCATTGTACCATTCTGCAGGTGGATCCATTCACCTAAAGAAAACACCTGCAGAAGCTCAACAGCTTATTGACATGGTTGCAAATAACCAATTCATGTACACTTCTGAGAGGAATTCCATTAATAATGGGATGCCTCAAAGGAAGGGAGTTCTTGAGATTGATGCTCTAAATGCCATATTGGCTCAGAACAAAGTGTTGACTCAGCAAGTTAACATGATCTCTCAAAGTCTGAATGGATGGCAAAAGGCATCCAACAGTACTAAAGAGGCAGCTTCTGAAGAAGCTTATGATCCTGAGAACCCTACAATGGTAGAGGTTAATTACATGGGTGAACCTTATGGAAACACCTATAATTCATCATGGAGAAATCATCCAAATTTCTCATGGAAGGATCAACAAAAGCCTCAACAAGGCTTTAACAATGGTGGACGCAATAGGCTGAGCAATAGCAAGCCTTTTCCATCATCTTCTCAGCAACAGACAGAGAATTCTGAACAAAATACCTCTAATTTAGCCAATCTAGTCTCTGATCTGTCAAAGGCCACTTTCAGTTTCATGAGTGAAACAAGATCCTCCATCAAAAATCTAGAGGCACAAGTGGGCCAGCTGAGTAAGAAAGTCATTGAAACTCCTCCCAGTATTCTCCCAAGTAATACAGAAGAGAATCCAAAAGGAGAGTACAAGGCCATTGATGTGATCAATATGGCCGAATGCACAAGGGAGGAGAAGGACAAAAATCCTAGTGAGGAAGACCTCCTGGGATGTCTCTCAAACAAGAAGAAGTTTCCTATTAAGGATCCAAAGGAATCTGAGGCTCACATAGAGACCATAGAGATTCCATTAAATCTCCTTCTGCCATTCATGATCTCTGAAGACTATTCTTCCTCTGAAGAGGATGAAGATGTGACTAGAGAGCAAGTTGCTCAATATTTAGGAGCTATCATGAAGCTGAATGCCAAGTTGTTTGGTAATGAGACTGGGGAAAGTGAACCTCCCTTACTCATTAGTGAACTAGATACTTGGATTCAGAATTAGATACCTGGATTCAGCAAATTTTACCTCAAAAAAGACAAGATCCTGGCAAGATCTTAATACCTTGTACCATAGGCACTATGACCTTTGAAAAAGCTCTATGTGATCTGGGGTCAGGGATAAATCTTATGCCACTCTCTGTAATGGAGAAGCTGGGAATCATTGAGGTAAAATCTGCCTTGTTCTCATTACAATTGGCAGACAAGTCATTGAGACAAGCTTATGGAATAGTAGAGGACATGTTAGTAAAGGTTGAAGGCCTTTACATCCCTGTTGATTTCATAATCTTAGACACTAGGAAGGAAGAGGATGAGTGCATCATCCTTGGAAGACCTTTCCTAGCCACAGCAGGAGTTGTGATAGATGTCAACAGAGGTGAATTAGTCCTTCAATTGAATGGGGACTACCTTGTGTTTAAGGCACATGGCCATCCCTCTGTGATAAAGGAGAGTAAGCATGAAGAGCTTCTCTCAGTTCAGAGTCAAGAAGAGCCCCCACAGTCAAACTCTAAGTTTGGTGTTGGGAGGCCACAACCAAACACTAAGTTTGGTGTTAAGACCCCATATCCAAACTCTAAGTTTGGTGTTGGGACTATACAACATTGACCTGATCACCTTGTGGCTCCATGAGAGCCCACTGTCAAGCTAATGACATTAAAAGAGCGCTTGTTGGGAGGCAACCCAATTTTTATTTATCTAATTTTATTTTTATTTTATTGTTATTTTGTGTTTTATTAGGTACATGATCATGTGGAGTCACGAAAAAAATATAAAAATTAAAAACAGAATCAAAAATAGCAGAAGAAAAATCACACCCTGGAGGGAGGACAGACTGGCGTTCAACACCAGTAAGGTGCATCTGACTGGCATTCAACGCCAGAACAGAGCATGAATCTGGCGCTGAATGCCAGAAACAAGCAACATCCTGGCGTTTGAACACCAGGAATGTGCCTTGAGGAAAGCTGGCGCTGAATGCCAGTAACAAGCATAGAACTGGCGTTCAACGCCAGAAACATGCTACACATGGGCGTTGAACACCCAGAGTGTGCATCATCTCGGCGTTTAAACGCCAGAATGGTGTGCAAAGGCATTTTACATGCCTAATTGGTGCAGGAATGTAAATCCTTGACACCTCAGGATCTGTGGACCCTACAAGATCATCTCAGGATCTGTAGACCTCACAGGATCCCTACCTACCTCGCCCTCTCTCTCTCCATTCATGGTCATCCCTTCTGTTTTCCGTTCACCACTCACAAAAAAAGAGAGAGAGAAAAGGGAAGACAAAAGCTTCCACCTCTGAGTCATGGGAGATGGAAAGACTCATATAAAGGATTTATAGCTTAGTGGTAGAACATTTGACTGCAAATCAAGAGATCCCTAAGATACCTCAGGGGATACATGTTCCTCCACATAATCATTGGAAGCAACTAAGGATATGAACACCAAAATTACTAGGAATCATCCAATAGAAGCAAGGAAGAGACATAAAGGAGCTCAAAGAGCACCATTGGTTCTTCAAGAAGGCACCACCCTCACTAAGGTGGACTCATTCCTTGTTCTTATTTCTCTGTTTTTTGATTTTTATGCTTCATGTTTATCTATGTTTTGTGTTTCTACTTCATGATCATTAGTGTTTAGTGACTATGTCTTAAAGTTATGAATAATTCCATGAATCCTTCACCTCTCTTAAATGAAAAATGTTTTTAATTCAAAAGAACAAGAAGTACATGAATTTTGAATTTATCCTTGAATTTAGTTTAATTATATTGACGTGGTGACAATACTTTTTGTTTTCTGAATGAATGCTTGAACAGTGCATATTTTTGATCTTGTTGATTATGAATGTTAAAACTGTTGGCTCTTGAAAGAATGATGAACAAAGAGAAATGTTATTGATGATCTGAAAAATCATAAAATTGATTCTTGAAGCAAGAAAAAGCAGTGAAAAAGCAAAAGCTTGTGAAAAAAAAAAGTGGCAAAAAAAATAGAAAGAAAAAGAAAAAGCAAGCAGAAAAAGCCAATGGCCCTTAAAATCAAAAGGCAAGGGTAAAAAGGATCCGAGGCTTTGAGCATCAATGGATATGAGGGCCCAAGAAAATTAAATCCAGGCCTAAGCGGCTAAATCAAGTTGTCCCTAACCATGTGCTTATGTCATGAAGGTCCAAGTGAAAAGCTTGAGACTGAGTGGTTAAAGTCGTGATCCAAAGGAAAAAGAGTGTGCTTAAGAGCTCTGGACACCTCTAACTGGGGACTCTAGCAAAGCTGAGTCACAATCTGAAAAGGTTCACCCAGTCATGTGTCTGTGGCATTTATGTATCCGGTGCTAATACTGGAAAACAAAGTGCTTAAGGCCACCCGTATGCGTACCTCACACGTACACGTCATTTGCGATTCTGACACCGCACGTGCACGCATCAATGACGCGCGTGCGTGACCCAGAAAAATTGACGTAAAAAGGTGTTTTCCCGAAAGTTGTGCGGGACTGGTGCTGATACTGTGCTGGAGGCACAAAATCGGTCATGCGTACTCATCCCTGACGCGTGCGCGTCATTTCCATTTTCTGATCACCCATGCGTGCCTGACGCACACGCGTCGTATCCAATTTTGGCCCACAACATGAAATACACAGAGAGTTGTGCGTGCACAGGGCTTCTTGCGTGTGATTCGCACAACCAGGAGCACGCGTACGCATGCTAGACGCCCTCGCGTCGCCTCTCCATGTGCGTGATCCACGTATATGCATGCAGTACGCATGCGCGTCGCTCGCGCAACACCACCAGATCCCTTCGCCGCCCAGTTTCTTGTCTTTTCTCTCCCAATCCTAATTTCTTTCTTCTTCCTCCTTCTTTCTTTTTCTTTCTTATTTATTCTCCATTCTTTTTTTTCTTTTTCTCTCTTTACTCTTTTCTCCTTCTTTATTCCTTTCCCACTCTCTTCTCCTCCTCTCTCATCCTTATTCCCTTTCTTTTCTTCTATTTGTTACATATGCATACTCGCATTCTTGGCCTTTTAACTTCATTGTTTCTTCTCCCTGTCTTTTCTATCTTTGTTGTTTTTACATTGGTGTTAAAAAATTTTCTTACTCAATTGCTGCATATTTCATGCATTACTTTTGGTGCTTCTTGACTTGTTTGTGATTTAGTTGATGATGAGCGGATAATTTATACGCTTTTTGGTACGGTTTTTAGGTAGTTTTTAGTATGATCTAGCTACTTTTAGGGATTTTTTATTAGTTTTTATGCAAAATTTACATTTTTGGACTTTACTATGAGTTTGTGTGTTTTTCTGTGATTTCAGGTATTTTCTGGCTAAAATTGAGGGACCTGAGCAAAAATCTGATAGGAGGCTGACAAAGGACTGCTGATACTGTTGGATTCTGACCTCCCTGCACTCAAAATGGGATTTTCGAAGCTACAGAACTTCAAATGGCGCGTTCTCAACGGCGTTAGAAAGTAGATATCCAGAGCTTTCCAGAAATATATGATAGTCCATACTTTGTTCGAGTTTAGATGATGCAAACTGGCATTCATTGCCAGTTCCATGCTGCATTCTGGAGTAAAACGCCAGAAACACGTTACAAACCAGAGTTAAACGCCAAAAACACGTTACAACTTGGCGTTCAACTCCAAGAGAAGCCTTTGTATGTGTAAAGCTCAAGCTCAGCCCAAGCACACACCAAAGTGGGCCCCGGAAGTGGATTTCTGCATTTAGACTTATTTCTATAAACCTTAGTAACTAGTCTAGTATAAATAGGATATTTTACTATTGTATTAGACATCTTTGGTCTCAGTTTTAATTAGTTGTTCATCTTAGGAGACTATTGATCACATTTTGGAGGCTGGCCTCTCAGCCATGCCTGGACCATTGATGATTGAATTTTTGACGGTTTAGAATTTCACAAATAAAATCTCATTGTAAAGTATAGTTTCTAAACCAAACAATAATCCTTTCATACAAAAAGTTGTTTATCACTAGTACAAACCCCTAAAATTTATAAACCGAAGTATTGGACCTCGGGTCATTCTCCCTAGGAATTGTAATGAAGTGTCTTGTTATTGGTTGTGAGTTATATTTGGGGTTTTTAAGATTTTAGACAAGAAATATAAATGGCAAAGAAAATAAACTAACAACTAGCGAAGCTCTTGGCAAGATATGAGAACTAGAAGTCCTATCCTAGTTATCCTCCTCAATTGTGATGACAAATTATCCATTACTCCCACTTAGTTAACCTCTAACCATGGAGGAAAGTCAAGTGGATGAATCAATTTGATTCCTCAAGTCCTAATCAACTCTTAAAGGAAAGACTAGCTTTAGAGGCATTTAAATCAATTAGCAACTTCTAATTATCAATCAACAAAGGAATTAGATAACTCAAGAGTCACTAATTACTCTACCTAGGCCAAGAGGAACAAAACCTACACTAAAATCCAAGCATTTCATCAAACACTTGGAAGGCACAAAAGAAAGCACAGTAAATCAATAACAAGAATGAAATCTAACAACAATTATTGCAAAGAATTAACAACAACAATCAAGGAAATCACAATTATCATGAATTACCTCAAATTGCATTATTGAAAGAGGAAATAAAAGAACAACAATCTATCCAAAACAAAATGAAGAATTACAATTATTAAAGCACATAACTAGAAAGAGGAGGAGGAGAAGATTAAGAATTGTTAAAGGAAAAGTGAATCAAAGCATGAATCAAACCTAGATCTAAGAAGAGAGATTAACCTAAACCTAATCCTAATTCTAGAGAGAAGTGAGAGCTTCTCTCTCTAAAACTAACTCTAAACTAATCCTAATTAGGCTATATGCTAGATTGATTGCCTTCCCCTCAATCCTTGATCCTTTTATTCCTTTCTATCAGCATTTAGCGCCAAAACAGGTTCAGAAACCCTCTCAAATTGTCAGGCACGTGTTGCTTTAATGAAGTCATGTGCGGTCATCGACGCGTGCGTGCACGGTACGCGTGCGCGTCCCTGGCCGATTTTGCAATGTGCGCGCGGGCGCCTTGTGCGCGTGCGCGTGCTTGGCCGAGATCAATTCTTTGTCTTTTGTGCTTCTCTCCACTTGCATGCTTCCTTCCTTGTTCCTTTGATCCATGTCTAGCCTATTTCAACCTGAGATTACTAGCAAACATATCAAGGCATCTTATGGAATCAAAGAGGAATTAGAATTCATCAAAACAAGGCTTAAAAGGCATGTTTTCACACTTAAGCGCAAATACGGGAGAGATTACAAAACCATTCTAATTCATAGGTTAAATGTGAGAAAAGGTCATCAAAATACTCTAAATTCAATACAAGATAAACCGTCAAATTGGGGTTTATCAACCTCCCCACACTTAAACCTTAGCATGTCCTCATGCTAAAATAAGAAGGAACTAAGGGGTAAGACATTCATTGAATACAACTAAAATACATGAGTCCTATCTAGATGCAATTATCTAAAGCAAGTGGGAATGCTTAGTCCAAACATATCAATTCTCAAGAGGCATGTATAAGCATAATAGCTAGGACCATAGGAATTAAGTCCAAACCACAATTGTATTGAATTGTCAAAAGAAATTCATGCTTGCAAGAATATAGATAATATGAGTGAACACATGTGATTGAACTTTTGAACCCTCACCAGATGTGTATCCGCTCTATTCACTCAAGTGTTTAAGGGTTAATTCACTCAATTCTCTTCTAATCAAGCTTACCGAAATTTGATTTTCTTCTAACAATCAACACTTATTCAATGCATGCATACATTCATCGTGAGGTCTTTCATTTAGGTTGTAATGGGGTTAGGGTCAAGGTATGATGCATATATGGTTAAGTGAGCTCGAGATTTGAATCTTTGATAAGCTTAAACTTCCCACCTAACCTCTGACATCCTATACAATTAAGTTCTAACCTAACTATCCATTCCTCACTTTTTCACATACTCATGCATTTCCTTTTCATTTCACAACACTTATGCATTGATCTTTATTGAGCTTCACTTTGCTTTGGGGCATTTTGTCCCCTTGTTATTGCTTTTTCTTTTTTTGTCTTTTTTTTATTTTCTATATATATTTTTTTTCTTTTATTTTTCTCATTTTTTTTTCTTCCTATATACAAGAGCATCAATGCATAAGGTCTTATACATTCAATCAATACATGAATATGTTCCCAATTCTAAAATATGAAAGTGTACTACCCTTTTTATCCCATCCAATGTTCCCAAGCCTCACCAACTTTGAATAATAAACACTCTCACTAGCCTAGGCTAATCAAAGATCCAAACAAGGACTTTCATTGGTTTTCCGCCTTGGGCTTGTAATGTGCTAGAATGAGAATAAGTTGGTTAAGCATAGGCTCAAAATTGGCTAACAATGGAGAGTAAAAGGTAGGCTATTTGGGTAAGTGGGCTAATGAAATAATGGCCTCAATCATACAAATGCATGAATACAAGAAATAAATAGACATATAGAATCAAACAAATCAAGGATCACAATCATAGATAGAGAACAATTTCACACAAGAATGGAAAATAAGTGGTTATAAAATGTAACCACCTCATTAGGCTCAAGTCTCACAAGCTTGTGTTCTAGGCTCAATACATGCTTCACAAGGTATGAATTCAAGCAAGTTTCACCAAGAATTTTCTTCAATCAATTGGGTTGGTGCCCTATAATTAAATTTCTTGAAAAATCTCAATATTTGACTAAGCATTATTGTGATTGAGAAATTTCAAAATTTCCTTAGTTTACCCTTTCCTTTTCCGCTTAAACCCAATTTCTTATGCAAAAAGGGTGACTAAGTTTTTGCAATTCAAAGTATGATTTCTAATCACAACCCAAACTAAAAAGAAAGATATGCAAAAAATGTATAAAGACAAATCCAACTAAAAGTATGAAATCTATCATCTAAAACATCTAAAGATATCCACAAGCATCAAAATATCTAAAATCCAAAATAAGCAGTAAAGGTATCCAAAACGAACCAAAATAGCAAGAGTATCTAAAATGAGCTCAAAATGCATCAAATATATACAAAAAGGTATGCAAAATAAGATAACTAGGAAAGTGGCCAAAATGTTCACCGGTCCTCTAATGGTGGTGCTACCGGTGACCTCCCCACACTTAAGATTAAGCATCATCCTCGATGCTAAACCGGAGGATCAGTGGAAGGTACAACGGTAGGTTCTGGCTTTGGCTGTGGGACCGGCTCCGCATGGGTCTGTGGTGTCTCTGTTGTGTCTGGGGCACCGGAGGGGCATCCTGCTGAGTCGGTGCTTCCGCATCCTCCTCCTGATGATCCTGCTCATCGGAGACCGGAGAGTCGGGAAGCGGAGGTAACTCAGCGCCAAGAGAGATGAGCGCCTGATCCATCCGATCCAGTCGGCGTCTGACATGGAGCCTCTCGCGCTCTAAAAACTGAAACAGACGCTGGACCAGTAGATAAGTCAGCTCAGGTGCTGAAGAAGGGACTGTCGAAGATGGGGCTGCTGCTGTAGAAGCGGATGGGGATGTTGAATGTCCGGCTGTCCCTACTACCGCTCTAGCTCTAGATCGGCGTCTAGCCGGGGATCTCTCAGTCACCCAAGTGCCCTAAGGAATAGTGACCTCCTTAGCACCGTCCTCTGGCGGCGGTGGTATCACATCATCATCATGGCTAGGAACATCCGCCAGTGATGCCATGCTGGTAATCAGGACAGGAAAAGGCAGGAGGCCACGAATATGGGCTCGCCACATACACTGTCGGATCAATCGAGGAAAATAGACCTCCTTCCCCTCCATAACACACCCAATCAGAAGTAGCATCTCCATAGGGATCTCAGAGAAGTGAGTGGTGGGTAAGACATAATGGGCAAATATCATCTGCCAAGTCTTGGCCTCTCGAGTCAGATGAGCAAAGAGCATCCCCTTAGGCTTAGTATTGTTCGCATCCATGACCCATGTAGCATCCGGTAAACCGATCACGCGCCTAAGCGCCTCATAGTCAAAGGTCATGCTGTGAATAGCCAACTCAGCCTGCTGATGGGCACACATGTCATCAGTAATGTGCCGACACTGTAATGCCTCCTCTATGGCAGTCTCAGTAATCATGATCTCCCTACCCCTCAACTGAACTGAATCCAAAGTGGGACGGAAGAAACTGCAATAAAATTCCTTCACCCAAGAGATGTTGATATCTCCCAAATCTCTATCAACAAAGTCCATACCCAACTCTAGGATGCGACTAGTAATGGCTCGTCTCACATCATTAGGTAGGAGTAATTTCTTCTCAGTAATGGACGATTGCATTGAGGCTCGTCTCACATCATTATTTTTTTTTGTTTTTTTTTTAGTATTTTATTTATTTATTTATTTATTTATTATTATTATTATACTATTATTATTTTTTTTATTAAAAAAATTTTCCATTTATATTAAAAGAAAAAAAATTTCTAAGAGAGGAAGAAGAAAGAAAAAAAAATTAGAAAGAAAGAAAAAGAGAAGAGGAAAGAAGGAGAAAGGAGGAAGGAGAAAAGCAGGGTGCAAATCCGCGCGCGCACGCACAGCGCGCTTACGCGTGGATGAGCTTGTGCTCCCAGCACAATGCTGGCACAACGCGCGCACAACTCTCTGGTTTTTGTACCAGAAGTTGCGGAAGAGCTCCCTATTTATTATTACGCCTTTTTTTTGCCCAAAAAGCAGAAAAAATGCCCAAGAGCTCCCTATAATATCCAAAACTCTTCTTTATTCAATCAAATATCAAACAATTCACAAAAATGCAATTTGATTTTAGGATTTATTCATCTACTACTAATGAATACAACATACTAACAACCAATCTTTACAAACAAATCAATATTAAATGAAAATCTATCTACAATGGCAACTCAAATCACTTATTATACAAAACCAAAAGAGGATGGAAAGAGTTTACCATGGTGGGGTGTCTCCCACCTAGCACTTTTAGTTTAAGTCCTTAAGTTGGACATTTTGAGGAGCTTATTGTCATGGTGGCTTATGTTTGTAGTCATCCTTGAATCTCCAAGGATCTTTGCTTCTCAATTGGTTGACAGAATTTCCAACCATCTTCACCAAACTTGGGTTAACCCATTTTTTGAATCGGCGTGGGCACGCACCATGCGCGTCCGCGTACATTGATGAAACTAGGGACACGCGCTTCAGTGTACAGCGCGCTCAATCGTGGATGGGCAAACTATACAAGGGTGCGTGCGCGTACTGCGTGCGCACGCGTACATGAGGTTGGGCCTGAGGCTTAGAGTGGGCTTGACGCACGCCCAACTCTCTGGACAAAGGCTGAAATGGTGGCATCATCTAGGGGACGCGCACGCGGCATGTGCACGTTTGCGTACATTGGTAGTGCCCCATAAAGCGCGCAAGCGCGATGCGTGCGCTCGTGTCTGTTCCTCCTTTTGGCATATGGGCGCGCACGCGGCAAGTGCGCGTTCGCGCGAGATGAGTTGGGCTGGGGGCTTAGAGTTGGCCCAGATCCAGTGCAACTCTCTGGGGATTGGCTCAGAAGTTGCTGCAGCAGATCGACGCGGACGCGACAGGTGCGCGTCCGCGTACATGTCCTTGTTCTTATGATCGGCGCGCACGCACGTAGTGCGCATCAGCGTGGATTATGTTGGGCTCAGGGCATAGTGTTTGCCCAAGAGAGGCCCAACTCTCGGGGATGTGGGTGATGATGCATCCGCTCATGGACGCGTGCGCGTACATTGTGCGCGCGCGTCTACATCTCTTTTTTTTTTAAGCAGGGAAATTATGCTCAGTTGCTCCCCATACTGCTCATAACTCCTTATTCAATCAACCATCATAAAATTCACAAAAATGCAATTTGATATTATTCATCTACTACTAAACACAACATACATGTGACTAAGCTAACAATTAAGTTGGACAAAAAAAAATTTATGAAACATTTACCTACAATGGCAACTGGTGGACGAAATTGTGATAAAAGAGTTCTAGGCACTGTTAGAGAAGCTCACAACTCCGTTCAACTAGCCAGCAAGTGTACTGGGTCATCCAAGTAATACCTTATGTGAGTAAGGGTCGATCCCACAGAGATTGTTGGTATGAAGCAAGCTATGGTCACCTTGTAAATCTCAGTTAGGCAGATTAAATGGTTATAGGTTTCGAAAATAAATAGAAAATAAAAAGGGATAGAAATACTTATATAAATCAATAGTGGGAATTTCAGATAGGCGTGTGGAGATGCTAGAATCCTTTCGAATCTCTACTTTCGTACTACTTTCGTCCAATCCTTCAAGTCATTCAATACCGGAATCCTACTCAGAATACCACAGACAAGGTTAGACTTTCCGGATTCCCGGGATCCTACTCGCAATACCACAGACAAGGTTAGACTTTCCAGATCCCCATGAATGCCACCATCTATCTAGCTTATACCACGAAGATTCTGTTGGGGAATCTAAGAGAAATGCGCCCGGCTTAGAGTAGAACGGAAGTGGTTGTCAATCACGCGCGTTCATAGGTGAGAATGATGATGAGTGTCACGGATCATCACATTCATCAAGTTGAAGTGCAACGTATATCTTGGAATAAGAATAAAAGAGAATTGAATAGAAAATAATAGTAATTGTATTGAAACTTGAGGTACAGCAGTGCTCCACACCCTTAATCTATGGTGTGTAGAAACTCCACCGTTGAAAATACATAAGTGAAAGGTTCAGGTATGGCCGAGTGGCCAGCCCCCTAAAACATGATCAATAGCCTCCTAAGATGAAGAATAAAACAAAACTGAGACCAAAGATGTAACGTGGTCAAAAGACGACTAATACACTTAGTAAAAAGTCTTATTTATACTAAACTAGCTACTCGGGTTTACATGAGTAAGTAATTGATGCATAAATCCACTTCCGGGGCCCACTTGGTGTATGCTTGGGCTGAGCTTGATCTATCCACGAGCTAAGGCTTTTCTTGGAGTTGAACTCCAAGTTATAACGTGTTTTGGGCGTTCAACTCCGGATCATGACGTGTTTCTGGCGTTTAACTCCAGACAGCAGCATGTACT
>NC_029772.3:75985304-75985712 GCF_000817695.3 Arachis duranensis | reverse complement strand
AGAATGCAGCATGGAACTGGCATTGAGCGCCAGTTTACGTCATCAAATCTCAAATAAAGTATGGACTATTATATATTGCTGGAAAGCTCTAGATGTCCACTTTCCAACGCCATTGAGAGCGCGCCATTTGGATTTCTGTAGCTCCATAAAATCCATTTCGAGTGCAGGGAGGTCAGATTCCAACAACATCAGGAGTCCTTTGTCAGCCCCCTATCAGAGTTTTGCTCAAGTCCCTCAATTTCAGCCAGAAATTACCTGAAATCACAGAAAAATACACAAACTCATAGTAAAGTCCAAAAATGTGAATTTAACATAAAAACTAATGAAAACATCCCTAAAAGTAACTAGATCATACTAAAAACTACTTAAAAACAATGCCAAAAAGCGTATAAATTATTCGCTCATCAG
>NC_029772.3:75984066-75985250 GCF_000817695.3 Arachis duranensis | reverse complement strand
TCATCACAACACCAAACTTAAATTGTTGCTTGTCCCCAAGCAACTGAAAATCAATTAGGATAAAAAGAAGAGAATATACTATAAATTCCATAATATCAATGAATATTAATCATAATTAGATGAGCGGGACTTGTAGCTTTTTGCTTCTGAACAGTTTTGGCATCTCACTTTTTCCTTTGAAGTTCAGAGTGATTGGCGTCTCTAGGAACTCAGAGTTCAGATAGTGTTATTGACTTTCCTAGTTAAGCATGTTGATTCTTGAACACAGCTACTTATGAGTCTTGTTCGTGGCCCTAAGCACTTTGTTTTCCAGTATTACCACCGGATACATAAATGCCACAGACACATGACTGGGTGAACCTTTTCAGATTGTGACTCAGCTTTGCTAGAGTCCCTAGTTAGTGGTGTCCAGAGCTCTTAAACACACTCTTCTTGCTCTGGATCACGAATTTAACCACTCAGTCTCAAGCTTTTCACTTGGACCTTCATGACACAAGCACATGGTTAGAGACAGCTTGATTTAGCCGCTTAGGCCTGGATTTTATTTCCTTGGGCCCTCCTATCCGGGCTCTTCTATCCATTGATGCTCAAAGCCATGGATCCTTTTTACCCTTGCCTTTTGGTTTTAAGGGCTATTGGCTTTTCTGCTTGCTTTTTCTTTTTCTTTCTATTATTTTTTTTCGCAAGCTTTTTTTTTTCACTGCTTTTTCTTGCTTCAAGAATCAATTTCATGATTTCTCAGATCATCAATAACATTTCTCTTTGTTCATCATTCTTTCAAGAGCCAACAATTTTAACATTCATAAACAACAATATCAAAAGACATATGCACTGTTCAATCATTCATTTAGAAAACAAAAAGTGTTGTCACCACATCAATAAAATTAAATTAAATTCAAGGATAATTTCGAAATTCATGTGCTTCTTGTTCTTATGAATTAAAACATTTTTCATTTAAGAGAGGTGAAGGATTTCATGGAATTTATTCATAGCTTTAAGACATAGTTACTACATACTTAATGATCATGAAGTAGAGACACAAAATATAGATAAACATAACATAGAAACCGAAAAACAAAAAGAAATAAGAACAAGGAATGAATCCACCTTTAGTGGCGTCTTCTTCTTGAAGGACCAACAATGTTCTTAAGCTCTTCTATGTCCCTTCCTTGCCTTTGTTGCTC
>NC_029772.3:75983582-75983922 GCF_000817695.3 Arachis duranensis | reverse complement strand
ATTGTTCCCAATAGTTGTTGGGAGGAAAGTGCATCCCTTGAGGCATCTCAGGGATTTCTTGATGATGAGCTTCCTCATGCATCTCTTGGGGACCGTGGAGGGTCTCTCTTGCTTGCTCCATCCTCTTCAATGGAGATGTCTCCTTCTATGATAACTCCAGCTGAGTAACATAGATGGCAAATAAGGTGAGGAAAGGCTAGCCTTGCCATGGTGGAGGGCTTTTCGGCTATTTTGTAGAATTCATTAGAGATGACTTCATGAACTTCTACTTCCTCTCCAATCATGATGCTATGAATCATGATGGCCCGATCCACAGTAACTTCAGATCGGTTGCTAGTGG
>NC_029772.3:75980790-75983160 GCF_000817695.3 Arachis duranensis | reverse complement strand
AGAAGAAAGAAGAGAAGAAGAAGAAGAAGAGAATATAGAGGGGAAGGGAAAGTGTAGGCTCGGCCAAAGTATGGAAGAGGGGGTTGTGTTGAGTGAAAATGAAGTAGAATGGAGGGGTATATATAGGGAAAGGGGAGAGGGTAGGTTCGGCCATATAGGGTGGGATTGGGTGGAAAAATGTGTTTGAATTTTGAAGGTAGGTGGGGTTTATGGGGAAGAGTGGATGGATGTGAGTGGTGAATAGGTGATTGGTAAGAGCGATTGAGGTGATTGGTGAAGGGTTTTTGGGAAGTGTGACATGGGGAAGAGTAAAATAGGATTAGGAGGTAAGGTGGGAATATAGTAGGTGGGGATCCTGTGGGGTTCACAGATCCTGAGGTGATCCTGTGGGGTCCACAGATCCTGAGGTGTCAAGGAATTCCATCCCTACACCAAATAGGCATGTAAAATGCCTTTGCACACCATTCTGGCGTTTAAACGCCGAGTGGTGCACATTCTGGGCGTTCAACGCCCACATGTAACATGTTTCTGGCGTTGAACGCCAGTTTCATGCTTGTTACTGGCGTTCAGCGCCAGCTTTTCCTCTAGGCACATTCCTGGCATTCAAACGCCAGAATGTTGCTTGTTTCTGGCATTCAGCGCCAGATTCATGCTCTGTTCTGGCGTTGAACGCCAGCCAGATGCTTCTTACTGGCGTTGAACGCCAGTTTGTGCTTCCTCCAGGGTGTGATTTTTCTTCTGCTGTTTTTGATTCTGTTTTTAATTTTTATATTTTTTTCGTGACTCCACATGATCATGTACCTAACAAAACACAAAATAACAATAAAATAGAGTAAAATAAAAATTAGATAAATAAAATTGGGTTGCCTCCCAACAAGCGCTTCTTTAATGTCAATAGCTTGACAGTGGGCTCTTCCCAACAAGCGCTTCTTTAATGTCAATAGCTTGACAGTGGCTCTCATGGAGCCTCACAGGTGATCAGGTCAATGTTGTATAGTCCTAACACCAAACTTAGAGTTTGGATATGGGATCTTAACATCAAACTTGGAGTTTGGTTGTGGCCTTCCAACACCAAACTTAGAGTTTGACTGTGGGGGCTCTTCTTGACTCTGAACTGAGAGAAGCTCTTCATGCTTACTCTCTTTTGTCACAGAGGGATGGCCCTGTGCCTTAAACACAAGGTAATCCCCATTCAATTGAAGGACTAATTCACCTCTATTGACATCTATCACAGCTCCTGCTGTGGCTAGGAAAGGTCTTCCAAGGATGATGCAATCATCCTCTTCCTTCCTAGTGTCTAAGATTATGAAATCAGCAGGGATGTAAAGGCCTTCAACCTTTACTAACACATCCTCTACTATTCCATAAGCTTGTCTCAATGACTTGTCTGCCAACTGTAATGAGAACAAGGCAGGTTGTACCTCAATGATCCCCAGCTTCTCCATTACAGAGAGTGGTATAAGATTTATCCCTGACCCTAGATCACATAGAGCTTTTGCAAAGGTCATGGTGCCTATGGTACAAGGTATCAAAAACTTGCTAGGATCTTATTTTTTTTTGAGGTAAAATTTGCTGAATCCAGGTATCTAGTTCACTAATGAACAAGGGAGGTTCACTTTCCCAAGTCTCATTACCAAACAACTTGGCATTCAGCTTCATGATAGCTCCTAAATATTGAGCAACTTGCTCTCCAGTCACATCTTCATCCTCTTCCTAGATATTGAGCAACTTGCTCTTTAGTTACATCCTCATCCTCTTCAGAGGAAGAATAATTCTCAGAGCTCATGAATGGTAAAAGGAGGTTCAATGGAATCTCTATGGTCTCTAGGTGAGCTCAGATTCCTTAGGTTCCTTAGTTTGGAACTCCTTTTTGTTCAGAGGACGTCCCAGGAGGTCTTCCTCACTGGGATTCATGCCCTTCTCCTCCCTTGTGCATTTGGCCATATTGATTATATCAATGGCCTTGCACTCTCCTTTTGGATTTTCTTCTGTATTGCTTGGGAGAATACTGGGAGAAGTTTCAATGACTTTCTTACTCAGCTGGCCCACTTGTGCCTCCAAATTTCTAATGGAGGACCTTGTTTCACTCATGAAACTTAAAGTGGCCTTAGACAGATCAGAGACTATATTTGCTAAGTTAGAGGTGCTCCACTCAGAATTCTCTGTCTGTTGCTGAGAAGATGATGGAAAAGGCTTGCTATTGCTAAGCATGTTCCTTCCACCATTATTAAAGCCTTGTTGAGGCTTTTGTTGATCCTTCTACGAGAAATTCGGATGATTTCTCCATGAGGAATTATAGGTGTTCCCATATGGTTCACCTATATAATTCACCTCTGCCATTGCAGGGTTCTCAGGATCATAAGCTTCTTC
>NC_029772.3:75978543-75980477 GCF_000817695.3 Arachis duranensis | reverse complement strand
GTTGGCTTTGTGAAGTCACCAAGCATTCTCCTTGCATTATTATTATTTTCGGCTGCCATCTCCTTCTCTTGTTCTAATGTTTCTGAAAGGTTACCTTTAGATTGTTGTAACTTAGCTTCTCTTAATTTTCTCTTCAGAGTCCTTTCAGGTTCTGGATCAATTTCAACAAGAGTGCCTTTTTCCTTGTTACTGCTCATATGAAAGGGAGGAAAACAAGAAAAGAAGAGGAATCCTCTATGTCACAGTATAGAGATTCCTTTATGTTAGTAGAAGAAGAAAGGGGAAAAGAGTGAAAAGTGAGGAATCCAAACACAAGGGATAGACTGGGTTCAGATTTTTAGATGAAGAGAGGTGAAGAGAAGTGTTAGTAAATAAATAATTAAATAGAAGAAGTAAAGAAGAAGAGAATTCGAAAATAATTAAAAAAAAGTGTTAGTAATTTTCGAAAATTAGAGATAAGATAAGATTAAAATTAAAATTTAAAACAAAAGAATTTTTGAAAAAGAGATGAGATATTTTCGAAAATTAGAGAGGGAAAAGTAGTTAGGTGGTTTTGAAAAAGATAAGAGACAAACAAAAAGTCAAAGAGTTAGTTGAAAAAGATATTAAAATCAAAATTTGAAAAGATAAGAAGATAGGAGGTTATATAAGATATTTTGAAATCAAATTTTGAAAAAGATAAAATTTTTGAAAAAGATAAGATAAAAGATAAAAAGATTTAATTCAAAAATTTAAAATTACTTACTTCACTAACAAGAAATTACAAGATTCTAGAACTTAAAGATTGAACCTTTCTTAACAAGAAAGTAACAAACTTCAAATTTTTGAATCAATCACATTAATTGTTAGTGAGTTTTTCGAAAATTTGATATAAAGATAAGAAAAATATTTTGAAAATATTTTGAAAAATATTTTTGAAATTTTTGAAAAATAGAAAAAAATGAAAAAGATATAATTTTTGAAAAATATTTTGAAAAGATAAGATTTTTAAAATTGAAAATTTGACTTGACTTGTAAGAAACAACTAATTTTGAAAATTTTTGACTAAGTCAACTCAAATTTTCGAAAATTTATGAGAAAAATAAGGAAAAGATATTTTTTTGATTTTTGAATTTTTAATGATGAGAGAGACAAACACAAAAATGACCCAAAACTTAAAAGTTTTGGATTAAAACACATGATGCATGCAAGAACACTGTGAATGTCAAGATGAACACCAAAAACACTTTGAAGATCATGATGAACATCAAGAACATATTTTTGAAAAATTTTTTATGCAAAGAAAACATGCAAGACACCAAACTTAGAAATCTTTAATGCATAGACTCTAACAAACGAAAAATGCATGTGAAAAACAACAAACAACACAAAACAAGAAATCATCAAGATCAAACAAGAAGACTTATCAAGGACAACTTGAAGATCATGAAGAACACTATGAATGCATGGAATTTTCGAAAAATGCAAGAAAAAATTTTTAAAGCATGCAATTGACACCAAACTTAAAAATTGACTCAAGACTCAAACAAGAACACAAAATATTTTTTGGTTTTTATGATTTTTTGGATTTTATTAATTTTTAATTTTTTAATTTTTTTCGAAGATATTTTTGGAAAAACGACAAAAGAAAAGAAAAATTTTGAAAAAGTTTTTGAAAAGAAAATTACCTAATCTGAGCAACAAGATGAACCATCAGTTGTCCAAACTCGAACAATCCCCGGCAACGGCGCCAAAAACTTGGTGGACGAAATTGTGATAAAAGAGTTCTAGGCACTGTTAGAGAAGCTCACAACTCCGTTCAACTAGCCAGCAAGTGTACTGGGTCATCCAAGTAATACCTTACGTGAGTAAGAGTCGATCCCACAGAGATTGTTGGTATGAAGCAAGCTATGGTCACCTTGTAAATCTCAGTTAGGCAGATTAAATGGTTATAG
>NC_029772.3:75970355-75978506 GCF_000817695.3 Arachis duranensis | reverse complement strand
AGAAAATAAAAAGGGATAGAAATACTTATATAAATCAATAGTGGGAATTTCAGATAGGCGTGTGGAGATGCTAGAATCCTTTCGAATCTCTACTTTCGTACTACTTTCGTCCAATCCTTCTTACTCCTTTCCATGGCAAGCTGTATGTAGGGCATCACCAACATCAATGGCTACTTTTAATCCTCTCGGGAAAATGGTCCTATGCGCTGTCACTGCACGGCTAATCGTCTGGAGGCATCACCCTTGTTGATAACTACATCCCATCCTCTCAGTGAAAATGGTCCAAATGCTCTGTCACAGCACGGCTAATCATCTGTCGGTTCTCAATCAGGTTGGAATAGAATCCCTTGATTCTTTTGCGCTTGTCATCACGCCCAGCCTTCAGGAGTTTGAAGCTCGTCACAGTCATTCAATACCGGAATCCTACTCGGAATACCACAGACAAGGTTAGACTTTTCGAATTCCTGGGATCCTACACGAAATACCACAGACAAGGTTAGACTTTCCGGATCCCCATGAATGCCGCCATCTATCTAGCTTATACCACGAAGATTCTGTTGGGGAATCTAAGAGATATGCACCCGGTCTAGAGTAGAACGGAAGTGGTTGTCAGTCACGCACGTTCATAGGTGAGAATGATTATGAGTGTCACGGATCATCACATTCATCAAGTTGAAGTGCAACGTATATATTGGAATAAGAATAAAAGAGAATTGAATAGAAAATAATAGTGATTGTATTGAAACTTGAGGTACAGCAGAGCTCCACACCCTTAATCTATGGTGTGCAGAAACTCCACCGTTGAAAATACATAAGTGAAAGGTTCAGGCATGGCCAAATGGCCAGCCCCCTAAAACGTGATCAATAGCCTCCTAAGATGAAGAATAAAACAAAACTGAGACCAAAGATGTAACGTGGTCAAAAGACGAATAATACACTTAGTAAAAAGTCTTATTTATACTAAACTAGCTACTAGGGTTTACATGAGTAAGTAATTGATGCATAAATCCACTTCCGGGGTCCACTTGGTGTATGCTTGGGCTGAGCTTGATCTATCCATGAGCTGAGGCTTTTCTTGGAGTTGAACTCCAAGTTATAACATGTTTTGGGCGTTCAACTCCGGATCATGACGTGTTTTTGGCGTTTAACTCCAGACAGCAGTATGTACTTGGCGTTCAACGCCAAGTTACGTCGTCAATTTCCGAATAAAGTATGGACTATTATATATTTCTGGAAAGCTCTGGATGTCTACTTTCCAACGCCGTTGAGAGCGCGCCATTTGAAGTTTTATAGCGCCAGAAAATCCATTTCAAGTGCAGGGAGGTCAGATTCCAACAGCATCAGGAGTCCTTTGTCAGCCCCCTATCAGAGTTTTGCTCAAGTCCCTCAATTTCAGCCAGAAATTACCTGAAATCATAGAAAAACACACAAACTCATAGTAAAGTCCAGAAATGTGAATTTAACATAAAAACTAATGAAAACATCCCTAAAAGTAGCTTGAACTTACTAAAAACTACCTAAAAACAATGCCAAAAAGCGTATAAATTATCCGCTCATCAGCAACTCAATTCACTTATTAGACAAAACTAAAAGAGGATGGAAAGAGTTTACCATGGTGGGGTGTCTCCCACCTAGCACTTTTAGTTTAAGTCCTTAAGTTGGACATTTTGAGGAGCTTATTGTCATGGTGGCTTATGTTTGTACTCATCCTTGAATCTCCAAGGATCTTTGCTTCTCAATTAGTTGACAGAATTTCCAACCATCTTCATCAAGCTTGGGCAAAGTTCTACCCAAGATATGAGTCCCCATAGTTGGTCTTCACATAGCGAACCGGGATCCCATATCTTATTTTCGCACCATTATTCGATTTGGTCTTTATACTCTCTCTTTCCGGGTGGTTGACATATAGAATTCTCTTTAACATACCAAGCCTTCCGTCGAGACCCTTGTAAAGTGGCATTCTTCCAATTATCGTTCCTATACCTTGAAGCTTTGACCTTAATGAGCCTAATTCCTAACTTGCAACCACTACACAACTCTCTTATACTTTTAACTCCACAAAGAGCTTTAAGTTGACCATCATTTTCAATTAAACCATATTCAAGTGAGAAAGTAAAGCTTAGGGATAAGAGTTTTACCCACTTGAATGTTGTGATGGATGGTGATTTGGGAAGGGGGACCTCCCCACACTTAGACAATGCAAGGTCTACTTCCTTGTGCTCTTCTTTGTGTATTTCCACCTCTTTACGAGCTTCTTTAATTTCAACCTTTTCCCTTTTATCACTTGGCTTGGTGTTGTCTTCAAGAACCTTGATTTCTTTCCCAATAGGAGGTGATTTAATTTTGGATAGGAATTCATTGATGAATGAATCCATTTCTTGGTCAACCTCTTCATATTCCTCGATTTCGATATACACCATGCCAACGTTTTCCTCTTGGTAGTTCTCTTTCTCATTGCACACCAAGGGTACGGGAGGTTGTGCACACTTTTCTATAATTTCAACTTCATGTCTAATGGGAGAGGATTCCATTGTAGAGAGAAATTCATCCATGATTGAATCCATCTCTTGATAAGCCTCTTCCAAGTCTCCAACGATGATATACCTTGGAGGTTGTGCACCCTCCTCAACATCAATATCAAGCTTCTTGGAAGAGTTCTCCATGATGCTACATTCCCATGGACTTTCAACATCTCCTAAATCTTCAACCACTTCTTCCTTTTCTTCAATGATCATGGCTTCCTCTAGTTGCTCCAATACAAAATGGCATCTCTCATCCCCCACCGGAGTTTCCAATCTCTCCTTCATGCTTTGCTCTTCTTTAGGTTTTCCACATGTGGCTACGAGGGAAACTTGAGTATTCAAACATTGGTGGGCTAGAGCATGCACCACCTTGGTCAAATTGGTCACAAACTCAAATGTATCCCGCTTTATGGCCTCTTGTCCTTGAAGTAACAAAGTGAGAGAATCGTCCATTGAGGCTTGGGGTGAGTAGGAAGGTTCATTACTTTGGAGAGAGGATTCATGGTAGGAAGGTGGTTCCTCTTGATAAAATTGTGGAGATGGTGTGTATTGAGGTGGTTCTTGGGAGCAATCTTGATAGGGTTGTGGTGGTTCTAAGGGTTCTTGCTCATAATGGTCATAAGAATATGGCATGGATGATTGGTCATGATGATGATGTGATACTACCGCCGCCAGAGGACGGTGCTAAGGAGGTCACTATTCCTTGGGGCACTTGGGTGACTGAGAGATCCCCGGCAACGGCGCCATTTTGATGATTGAATTTTTGACGGTTTAGAATTTCACAAATGAAATCTCGCTGTAAAGTATAGTTTCTAAACCAAACAATAATCCTTTCATACAAAAAGTTGTTTGTCACTAGTACAAACCCCTAAAATTTATAAATCGAAGTATTGGACCTTGGGTCGTTCTCCCTAGGAATTGTAATGAAGTGTCTTGTTATTGGTTGTGAGTTATATTTGGGGTTTTTAAGATTTTAGACAAGAAATATAAATGGCAAAGAAAATAAACTAACAACTAGCAAAGCTCTTGGCAAGATATGAGAACTAGAAGTCCTATCCTAGTTATCCTCCTCAATTGTGATGACAAATTGTCCATTGCTCCCACTTAGTTAACCTCTAACCATGGAGGAAAGTCAAGTGGATGAATCAATTTGATTCCTCAAGTCCTAATCAACTTCTAATGGAAAGACTAGCTTTAGAGGCATTCAAATCAATTAGCAACTTCTAATTATCAATCAACAAAGGAATTAGATAACTCAAGAGTCACTAATTACTCTACCTAGGCCAAGAGGAACAAAACCTACACTAAAATCCAAGCATTTCATCAAACACTTGGAAGGCACAAAAGAAAGCAAAGTAAATCAATAACAAAAATGAAATCTAACAACAATTATTGCAGAGAATTAACAACAACAATCAAGGAAATCACAATTATCATGAATTACCTCAAATTGCATTATTGAAAGAGGAAAAAAAAAGAACAACAATCTATCCAAAACAAAATGAAGAATTACAATTATTAAAGCACATAACTAGAAAGAGGAGGAGGAGAAGATTAAGAATTGATAAAAGAAAAGTGAATCAAAGCATGAATTAAACCTAGATCTAAGAAGAGAGATTAACCTAAACCTAATCCTAATTCTAGAGAGAAGTGAGAGCTTCTCTCTCTAAAACTAACTCTAAACTAATCCTAATTAGGCTATATGCTAGATTGATTGCCTTCCCCTCAATCCTTGATCCTTTTATTCCTTTCTATCAGCATTTGGCGCCAAAATGGGTTCAGAAACCCTCTCAAATCACCAGGCACATGTTGCTTTAATGAAGTCATGTGCGGTCATCGACACGTGTGCGCACGGTACGCGTGCGCGTCCCTGGCCGATTTTGCAATGTGCGCGCGGGCGCCTTGTGCGCGTGCGCGTGCTTGGCCGAGATCAATTCTTTGTCTTTTGTGCTTCTCTCCACTTGCATGCTTCCTTCCTTGTTCTTTTGATCCATGTCTAGCCTATTTCAACCTGAGACTACTAGCAAACATATCAAGGCATCTTATGGAATCAAAGAGGAATTAGAATTCATCAAAACAAGGCTTAAAAGGCATGTTTTCACACTTAAGCGCAAATACGGGAGAGATTACAAAACCATGCTAATTCATAGGTTAAATGCGAGAAAAGGTCATCAAAATACTCTAAATTCAATACAAGATAAACCGTCAAATTGGGGTTTATCAACCTCCCCACACTTAAACCTTAGATCACTTATGTATTTTCAACGGTGGAGTTTCTACACACCATAGATTAAGGTGTGGAGCTCTGCTGTACCTCGAGAATTAATGCAATTACTATTATTCTTCTATTCAATTCAAGCTTATTCTTGTTCTAAGATATCATTCATACTTCAACCTGATGGATGTGATGAACCATGACACTCATCATCATCCGTCCTTATGAACGTGTGCCTGACAACCACCTTCGTTCTACCTAAAATTAAATGAATATCTCTTGGATTCCTTAATCAGAATCTTCGTGGTATAAGCTAGAATTATTGGCGGCCATTCTTGAGAATCTGGAAAGTCTAAACCTTGTTTGTGGTATTCCGAGTAGGATTCAGGGATTGAATGACTGTGACGAGCTTCAAACTCGCGATTGTTGGGCGTAGTGACAGATGCAAAAGAATTAATGGATTCTATTCCGACATGATCGAGAATCGACAGATGACTAACCGTGCTGTGACAAGAGCATTTGGACCATTTTCATTGAGAGGATGGGAAGTAGCCATTGACAATGGTGATGCCCTACATACAGCTTGTCATAGAAAGGAGTAAGAATGATTGGATGAAAGTAGTAGGAAAGCAGAGATTCAGAAGGAACATAGCATCTTCATGTGCTTATCTGAAATTCCCACTAATGATTTACATAAGTATCTCTATCTTTATTTTATGCTTTATTTATCTTTATATTTTTGAAAATCATTTTAACCATTTGAATCCGCCTAACTAAGATTTACAAGATGACCATAGCTTGCTTCATACCAACAATCTCCGTGGGATCAAACCTTACTCACGTAATGTTTATTACTTGGACGACCCAGTGCACTTGCTAGTTAGTTGTGCGAAGTTGTGAAGAATGTGAGTGAACCATAGTAGTGTGCACCAAGTTTTTGGAGCCATTGCTAAGAATTGTTCAAGTTATGAAAAGAGTAAATCACAATTTTTCCTATCAGTTGACATGCTCTGTGCTTCTATTGTTTTTCTCACTTACATGTTGTAGCTACCATGTAGTTAATACCCTTATTATTTGGCATTAGCCCACATATGTTTTATTTCTTTTCATATCTTTGCTTATGGGTTCTTTCCCTTCCTTTTTCTCTTTTTTCAGGATGGCCACCAAGAGGGAAAAGGAAAAGTTTCTAACTGGAGTAGTAAACAAGTCTGGCGTACATTTTTTGGAGTAAAAAACATCAGTTGGAGCCACCTGTCCACTTGCACACGTTTACATGCACCGAGGACGGTGCAATCTTTAAGTGTGGGGAGGTCGATACCAACTTCCATGGGTTATTTAGTTCCTTCTCAACACCAATGTGGGATTTTCTTTGTTAGTTCATTGTTGCATTTGCATGTTTGATTGCATGTTTGTTTGTTTTTGTGCATATTCTACCACTGCTTGGTTGAAATGATGAATTCTACTTCAAGAAAATTTTTAGAGCATTTCACTAATTTGAATTAAAACTTTTGTTAAACTTGTTTGAAGAAATTTTATTTTGGAACATGGTTTAGAGCTCGAACACACAAAACCAGTGAGATTTTGAGCCTATTTGATTGGTTGCATTTTATCAAACAACATTTTATTTTTGGTGTGTGTTATTCTCTCTAAAATTGTGATCTTTGTCTTGCTTAATTCGATATTTCCATTGTTTGATGTATGCATGCACTTATATGATTGAGGCCTTTGTTTCTCTGAGCTTACATACACATATAGCCTTACCCTTTCATTATCCCTTGCAAACCAATCTTGAGCCTATTTTACCCCATTTATTATTTACTTTACCACATCACTAACTCTAAGCGGAAAATAATAATGTCCCTAATTTGAATCCTTGGTTAGCTTAAACTAGTGAGTGTGCTCACGAATTAAGTGTGGGGAAGGGTTTGGAAACATTTGGTTTGAGAATTGGGTGTTGTGTAGTCTTGAGAGAATATGAACAAGAATGTTAAGCACATGTTTATGCATGCAATACTTTAATCATATGTATTGAGAAAAACAAAAGAAAAGAAAAGATAAATAAAAAAGAAAAAAATATGAGAAAAAGAAAAGAAAAAAAAGAGCAAATAATAAAAAGAGGACAAAATGCACCAAATTAAGTAATAATATCAATGCATATGAGCTGTACTTAAATTTGGGATGCTTGAATATGTGCAAAACATGGTTAATGGATAGTTAGGTTGTGTTTTTTGATTACATGGATTGTCCTAAGTTAGGTGGGAAGTTTAGGTTAATTAAGGATTCAGATTCTAGTCCACTTGACCAAATACAATCCTACCTTGACCTTGAACCCATTACAACCCTTAAAAGACCTCTTGATATGTGTATCTGTGCATTAATTCTTTGTTGATTGGTAGAAGAAGAGCAAGCCTTAGAAAGAAAGATTAGTAGAGAATTAAGATAATTGAACCTTAAACACCTGAGCGATTAGAGTGTATACACCTCCAGTGAGGGTTCGATGCTCGATTCCTTGTTCCCAACTTTCATGAGATATTTTCTTTTGCAGGTTTACCTGTACCTTATTTTATGATTTGAATTAGTGAGATCCAGTTCATATTTCTTCTTGAAGTATTTGTTTACTTTTCACTAAGTAGGTAAAAAGTATTTTGCATGTAGTTGCATTCATATAAATAGGTTGCATTTCATACATCCTACCATTCCTCTTCACTCTTATAGTTTCTCTTGAGCTTAGCATGAGGACATGCTAATGTTTAAGTGTGGGGAGATTTGATGCACCACTATTTCGTGGTACATCTTGTGCTTAATTGAGTGAATTTTATCCACTAATCTCTTACGTATTCATAAAAATCGCATGTTTTACATTTTCCTTCCTGATTTTGTGCTATACTCAGAAACATGCTTCTTTGCCCTTAATTTTACTAATTTTAATCCTCTCTCATTACCATTCGATGCCATGTGATGAGCGGATAATTTATACGCTTTTTGGCATTGTTTTTAGTATGTTTTGATATGATCTAGTTAGTTTTTAGTATATTTTTATTAGTTTTTAGTTAAAATTTACTTTTCTGGACTTTACTATGAGTTTGTGTGTTTTTCTGTGATTTCAGGTATTTTCTGGCTGAAATTGAGGGTCCTGAGCAAAAATCTGATTCAGAGACTGAAAAGGACTGCAGATGCTGTTGGATTCTGACCTCCCTGCACTCGAAGTGGATTTTCTGGAGCTACAGAAGCCCAATTGGCGCGCTCTCAACGGCGTTGGAAAGTAGACATCCTGGGATTTCCAGCAATGTATAATAGTCCATACTTTGCCCAAGATTTGATGGCCCAAACCGGCGTGGCAAATCAGCCTCAGAATTTCCAGCGTTTAACGCTGGAACTGGCATAAAACTTGGAGTTAAACGCCCAAACTGGCAT
>NC_029772.3:75967648-75968255 GCF_000817695.3 Arachis duranensis | reverse complement strand
ATGAAACTAAAGTTGCTAACAAGAACATAGAACTGTAGTTGAATCAAGCAAAATAGCAAATATTTAAACAGATAACAGAGGAATGTCAAGCAGTTCAACTGAGGAGTGGGAAGACTCTGAATAACACTGCTCAAAAGAACAAAAAGCCAAACAAGGAACAATTGACAGAGGACCACCAAACCACTGTTCATAATCCCTCTGAGGACAGTAAGAGCCTAGAGAGGAATGTCATTGGCGTTCAGACGCCAGAAAGGGAAGGAAAGCTGGCGTTAAACTCCCATTCCCTGCCCAGTTCTGGCGTTCAAACGCCAGAAAAGGGGGAAAAGTTGGCGTTAAACGCCCATTTTCCACCCAATCCTGGCGTTCAGACGCCAAGGGAGGATCAGACACCTGAGAGTGCTGACAGTAATCCCTCTAACAAGGTCTCTTCAACCACTTCTGTAAGGAATAAACCTGCAGCATCTAAGGTTGAAGAATATAAAGCCAAGATGCCTTATCCTCAAAAACTCCGCCAAGCGGAACAGGATAAGCAATTTGCCCGCTTTGCAGACTATCTAAGGACTCTTGAAATAAAGATTCCGTTTGCAGAGGCACTTGAGCAAATACC
>NC_029772.3:75965393-75965623 GCF_000817695.3 Arachis duranensis | reverse complement strand
AAATCACAGAAAAACACACAAACTCATAGTAAAGTCCAGAAAAGTGAATTTTAACTAAAAACTAATAAAAATATACTAAAAACCAACTAGATCATACCAAAAACATACTAAAAACAATGCCAAAAAGCGTATAAATTATCCGCTCATCAGTGCAGAAAGAGGTCACTAAATTACTAGAGGATGGGATTATTTATCCTATTTCTGATAGCCCCTGGGTGAGCCCTGTCCAA
>NC_029772.3:75963831-75964361 GCF_000817695.3 Arachis duranensis | reverse complement strand
TGTTCTAAATGACGCACAGAAGAATTACACAACTACAGAAAAAGAGTTACTTGCAGTGGTTTATGCCATTGACAAATTTAGATCCTATCTAGTGGGGTCCAAAGTGGTTGTGTACACTGACCATGCTGCTCTTAAATACTTACTCACAAAGCAAGATTCAAAACCCAGGCTTATCAGATGGGTGTTGCTTCTGCAAGAGTTTGATATAGAAATAAGAGACAGAAAAGGGACAGAGAACCAAGTAGTTGATCATCTGTCCCGAATAGAACCAGTAGCTGGGGCGTCCCTCCCTTCTACTGAGATCTCTGAGACCTTCCCAGATGAGCAACTCTTTGCCATTCAGGAAGCTCCATGATTTGCAGATATTGCAAATTATAAAGCTGTGAGGTTCATACCCCAGGAGTACAGCAGAGTGCAAAGAAAGAAATTAATTTCAGATGCCAAGTACTACCTATGGGATGAACCATATCTCTTTAAGAGATGTGCAGACAGAATGATCCGCAGATGTGTACCCAGAGAAGAAGCACAAA
>NC_029772.3:75961342-75963387 GCF_000817695.3 Arachis duranensis | reverse complement strand
CTAGAGGAGTTCAGACTCAATGCCTTTGAAAATGCAAAAATTTATAAGGAAAAGGCAAAGAAGTGGCATGACAAGAAGTTGTCCTCCAGAGTCTTTGAGCCAGGACAAAAAGTTCTGCTCTTCAACTCTAGGCTCAAATTGTTTCCAGGAAAACTCAAATCCCGTTGGAGGGGTCCGTATGTGATTACAGGAGTGTCACCATATGGATATGTTGAGCTTCAGGATATTGATTCTGACAAAAAGTTCATTGTTAATGGACAGAGGATCAAGCATTATCTTGAAGGCAACTTTGAGCAGGAATGCTCAAAACTGAGACTTGAGTGATTCTCAGTAAAAGTCCAGCTAAAGACAGTAAAGAAGCGCTTGCTGGGAGGCAACCCAGTCATTAGCAGGTTATATGTTTTGTTTCTACAAAGGCAAGTATCAAAAATGAAGGAATTCACAGAGTTACAGAAGGATTCAGCTCAAAAAGCAGAGAAAAATAGCTTACTGGCGAAAAAACGCCAGTAAGGGGCATTTTGGGCGTTAAACGCCAGAATGGGCACCATTTTGGGCGTTTAACGCCAGTAAAGGTGCCATTTTGGGCGTTAAACGCCAGAATGGGCACCATTCTGGGCGTTTAACGCCAGGTGTGCAGCATTTTTGGCGTTTTAGAAAAACGCCCAGTGATAAAGGAATTCTGGCGTTTAACGCCAGCCAGGGCACCTGGCTGGGCGTTAAACGCCCAAAAGGGGCAATAAATACCCATTCTGGGCGTTTAACGCCAGAAAGGTGGGGGGACCAAGATTTTGTTTTCAAATCAAATTTTTTCAAACTTTCCTTTTCTTACCCATACTTTTCTACATAAATACATCTCAACCTTTCATCATTCACTTTCAAATCTTCAAAAATCAAAAATCAGTCTTCAAATCTCTCTCAAATCAATCCCAAATCTTGTTCAAAAACTCGCCCTTCTCTCAAATTCTCTACATATCTTCTCAAATCTCCTTTCAATTTTTTCGAAATCTCTTCTTCCCCCCTTATAAAAACACGTTCAGCCTCCTCATTCCCCCACACCATTCGCATTTGCTCTTCTCCTCTCTCTCTTCTTTCCTTTCTTTTGCTTGAGGACAAGCAAACCTCTAAGTTTGGTGTGCTTTTCCGTGATCACTAAGCCAAGATTTATCAAGATCATGGCTCCTAAGGGAAAACAAACCAATTTAAGAGGAAAGAAAGAGAATAATCCAAAGAATCTTTGGAATCAAGAGAAGTTCTTAACCAAAGAACATGAAGACCATTATCACAAAATAATGGGTCTGAGGTCAGTGATCCCGGAAGTTAAGATCTGAAAGAAGATGAATATCCGGGGATCCAAGAGCAAATTCGAAACAGAGGATGGGAAGTTCTAACCAATCCTGAGATAAAGGTTGGAAGGAATATGGTTCAGGAATTCTACTCAAATCTGTGGTTAACAGATAAGCAGAGAATGACTGGAACTGCTTACCATACCTACAGAACCATGGTCAGAGGGAAAGTTATGTACTTCCATCTGGACAAAATAAGAGAAATCTTCAAACTACCTCAACTGCAAGATGATCCTGATTCCTTCAATAGGAGGATGTGGATCAAGTTTTAGAGGACATATGCCTCCCTGGAACTAAGTGGATAACCAATTCAAAGGGTGTCCCAAACCAACTCAAGAGGGGAGACCTCAAACCAATTGCAAGAGGTTGGCTAGACTTTATTGGGCGTTCCACATTGCCCACTAGCAACCGTTCTGAGGTCACTATCAAGAGAGCATTGATGATTCATTGCATTATGCTTGGAAAAGAAGTGGAGGTCCATCATGTGATTGCTTGTGAGATCCACACAATTGCAAATAAGAATTCCACTGAAGCCAAACTGGCTTACCCAAGCTTGATTTCCTTGCTCTGTAAAGAGGCTGGGGTGAAGATGGGAGTAGATGAGTTCATACCCATTGAACACCCAATCACCAAGAAGTCAATGGAAGGACAAATACAAGACAACTCTATCAAAAGGAGGGCACAGGAGTTCCTCCCTGAATT
>NC_029772.3:75959870-75960330 GCF_000817695.3 Arachis duranensis | reverse complement strand
TTGATATTTTGGAGTCTATAGTATATTCTCTTCTTTTTATCCTATTTTGATTTTCAGTTGCTTGGGGACGAGCAACAATTTAAGTTTGGTGTTGTGATGAGCGGATAATTTATACGCTTTTTGGCATTGTTTTTAGTATGTTTTGGTATGATCTAGTTAGTTTTTAGTATATTTTTATTAGTTTTTAGTTAAAATTCACTTTTCTGGACTTTACTATAAGTTTGTATGTTTTTCTGTGATTTCAGGTATTTTCTGGCTGAAATTGAGGGTCCTGAGCAAAAATCTGATTCAGAGACTGAAAAGGACTGCAGATGCTGTTGGATTCTGACCTCCCTGCACTCGAAGCGGATTTTCTGGAGCTATAGAAGCTCAATTGGCGCGCTCTCAACGGCATTGGAAAGTAGACATCCTGGGCTTTCCAGCAATGTATAATAGTCCATACTTTGCCCAAGATTTGATG
>NC_029772.3:75938052-75959290 GCF_000817695.3 Arachis duranensis | reverse complement strand
TGACAGGGTGCGTTGAACATTTTCACTGAGAGGATGGGAGGTAGCCACTGACAACGGTGAAACCCTTGCATACAGCTTGCCATGGAAGGAGCCTTGCGTGCTTGAAGAAGAAGACAGTAGAAAAGCAGAGATTCAGAAGATGGAGCATCTCCAAAACCTCAACCTATTCTCTATCACTGCAAAACAAGTACTTATTTCATGTTCTTTTACTTTTCACAATCAATCCTGATAATTTCTGATATCCTGACTAAGATTTACAAGATAACCATAGCTTGCTTCAAGCCGACAATCTCCGTGGGATCGACCCTTACTCACGTAAGGTATTACTTGGATGACCCAGTGCACTTGCTGGTTAGTTGTGCGGGATTGCAAAAGTGTGATTGCAATTTCGTGCACCACCATGATATGTGTGTTAAGTGTTTTCAGAGATTACAGGGCAGGAATGGTGTAGATGATGGAAAGGAAGCATGCAAAAGTGGAAGGAATACAAGAAACTGAAGGAAATGCTAATGCTGTCAACCCTGACCTCTTCGCATTCAATCTATCATAACTTGAGCTACAAAGGTCCAAATGAGGCGGTTCTAGTTGCGGTGAAAAGCTAACATCTAGGGCTTCACAACGATATATAATTTGCTATAGTTGACATGCTGTTAGGCAACACGCACGCGTGAATCACGCGTATGCATGACCTGGCAAAAGTTCAATCCATGCGTACGCGTGGACGACGCGTACGCGTGACATGTGCACGTGCTGGATGTATCAGAAATCACTGCGGGCAATTTTTGAGCTATTTTTGACCCAGTTTTCGGCCGAGAAAACATAAATTAGAGGCTACAGGGTGGGGGAATCCATTCATTCATCAGACAACTTTTCACTCACACAATTTTAGGTTTTAGATGTAGTTTTCCTAAAGTGAGGCTCTCCTCTCTTTAGGTTTTAGGAATTAGGATTTCTCTTCTACTCTTATTGGTTACTCATTGTTTCTACTTTAGTTTGTGAACTTTTAATGCTAAATTCAATTTCCATTTAATGCAGTTGATTGTTTTTCTTTTATTGTCTCCTATTGCTTTTCTATGCTTTTGTGTTGTGCCTTCCAATTGTTTGATAAAATGCTTGGGAGGGTTCTAGAGTAGATTTTTATCCTTTTGGCTTTGGTTGAGTGATTGGTGACACTTGAGTTATCAAACTCCTTTGTTGATTGATAATTGAAAGTTTCTAATTGATTTGGATTCCACTAAAGCTAGTCTTTCCTTAGGAGTTGACTAGGACTTGAGGGATCAAATTAATTCGTCCACTTGACTTTCCTTCATTCATTGAGGGTTAACTAATTGGGAGCAATGAACAATTCTCATCACAATTGATAAGGATAACTAGGATAGGATTTCAAGTTCTCATACCTTGCCAAGAGCTTTTCCAGTCATTTGATTTTCATTATCATTTACTATTCTTGCTTCTTATCTTAAAAAACCCCAAAACACACTTTTCCATAACCAATTATAAGCATACTTCCCTGCAATTCCTTGAGAGACGACCCAAGGTTTAAATACTTCGGTTATTATTTATTAGGGGTTTGTACTTGTGACAAACAATCTTTTGTACGAAAGGATTTTAGTTGGTTTAGAAGCTATACTTTCAATGAGCCTTTATTTGTGAATTCTAGACCACATTAAAGTCCGTTCGTCAAGGTTCAGTTTCACTTGTGTATACTTCATCAAATTTTTCTTCAAATGTTAGAACATATCCAATACCAGATTTGATTGGTGTGGATTTAAGATTTGATGAAGAAGCCACAAATTTTATAGAGGAATCATTAAAAACTGCATCTTCCTTGGCTATATAACCTAAACCAGATTTTTTAAATAATGGTCTTTGACTTGCAAGTAATTTGTCCAAGTTACTAGAACTTTGAGCAAATTTTGCTAAGTCACCATTCAACCTTTTAATCATATCATTTAATCTTTCATTTTCAGCAGTTAACTCATGAGAAGGATCCACAATGTGCTTTCCTTTCAATTTTTCAAGTTTAGATTTTAAAAATCTATTTTCTTCAATAATGTCCAAAGCACATTCAGTTTCCTTCACTTTTTCTTTTAAAAAATTATTTTCAGCTCTCAACACGTCTCTTTCAGATCTGCATTCATTGTACTTGTCAAGCAGTTTTGAGGTATTTAAAGTGAGATCATCAATAATAGCATGTAAATCATCAATGGTCAAATCATAATAATTTACCTCATCAAGATTGTTGTCCAGCCATGAAGCAGTCTTTATCTTCACCTTCAGATTCTTCTTCTTCATTTGAGTCGTTCTCAAGATCCTCCCAAGCTGCCATGAGCACTCTTCTTCTTTCTTTCTTGCCTTTGTCCTCCTTTTTGAGTTTGGGACAGTTTAGCTTGAAGTGTCCAACCTCCTTGCAATGATGACACATCACTTTGCTCAAGTCCACCTTGTGTTCCTTTGAGCTTGAACCCTTGTGCTTGCCCTTGTTCTTCATCATTCTTCTAAATCTTCTAACAAAAAACATGATTTCATTATCTGAAATACCATCACTAGACTCACTCTCTTTGGGTTCTACTTTTGACTTGAGGGCTATTCCCTTTCTCTTTGAGTCCGGGTTTTTGTGTGTGGTTTCATAGGCAAGGAGTTTTCCTCTCATCTCATCATAGGTTACGAGGCTTAGGTTGTTGCTCTCGGTTAGGACAGCGACAGTGGTTTCCCATTCTCACCAAGGTTTGTTCTACATAGTTTGTACCCATAGCATCAAGGTTGTTGATTATGCTTAAGAACCTCTCAAACACTTCATCAATGCTTTCTCCATCCTTCATGTTAAACATCTCGTACTCTTTTCGCAGCATATCAATCCTCGTTTCTTTGACTTGTTTAGTGCCTTCGTGTGTAACCTGGAGTTTTTCCCAAATTTCTTTGGCTGTCTTGCATCTAGACACCTTCCGATACTCTTCAAAGCTGATAGCACATTGAAGAAGGTTGATTGCTTTAGAATTCAGCTCCATCTACTTCTTATCATCTTTATTCCATTCAGCTTCTTCTTTTCGAGTCACCACTCCATCAGCACTTATTTTTGTTGGGATCTTGGGACCGCTCACAACTATCTTCCATATGTTGTAGTCAATGGATTGGATGAAGATCCTTATCCTTTCTTTCCAGTAGGCATAGTTCTTCCGGTTGAAGAAAGGTGGCCAGTTGTTTGACTGGCCTTCAGTGAGGGTGTAGGCAACTGTGGTTGTGCCCAAGTTATTCGCCATTGGATCTTTGCTCCAAGCGGTTAAGCTTGATTCTTGAGACCTTAGCTCCTGATACCAATTGAAGGTTGTGGTAGGCTTAGAGAAGGGGGGTTGAATCTATGCCTTCCTTTTAAGTTGCTGTTATGACCCTTTAAAACAAACTTTCAATTCTGATTCTGTTTGTACTCAACAGCAAAAATTAATGAGACAATTTATTTTTGTCTTATGAATATCAGAAAACAGAACATAACAGAGAAGAGAAAAGCTCACACCAGCATGTATCCTGGTTCGGTTGCCTTGTGCTATACAACCTACGTCCAGTCTCCTCCACAACAATGGAGGAATTTTCACTATAGTTAAAAGTATTACATACACCAATTCCACAGGATTGACCCAATTCTTTCACACTCAAGTTCTAACCTAACTTGACATTGGTTATGCTAATACCTAACTATTCACTCTTAGTGCTAACCCAACTAAGAAAGGGATACCTTACAGGTACAAGATACAAGACATAGACATACCCAAAGAAGTCTGAAAATAACTCTAGGCTTTTCTCTCAAGTGTATCACTCAGCCTTTTTCCACTCATGGCTTTTACTTGAGCTCTCTGAATATGCCTTTTCACACAAGAAATTACAGAAAGATAAACATAGAAAAGTACATCACAATCTGTAAAACATGAAGGAGATTGACTTCATCAACAGCCTCTTTGCTATGTGATAAACCAGATTTGCAAACCTCAGATTAAGTTCTTCAGTATTGGCTAAATGCTTCTTTGAAAGAAAACATTATCCAAGTAGAGGAACTTCTTCACAGAACACAACTCACCAAGCTCTGGTTTTGTCTCCTTGGTTTCTGAATGAACAGCAAACCTCTTTTATCTCCTTGCATGTTGCTTGGTTGCTCTCCCTAGGTCAACTTCTTGAGCCTTGAGCTTTACCAACCCATTGTCTCACTTTTTCTCATTTTTCCTCAGAGTAGAACCTTTGCTTCTAACTTCTCCATCTTGACCGAAAGCCATAAAACAGCAACCACAAAAGTCTTTCAATGGTAAACCGAATTTGAACCTTGAAAACCAACTTGGTCCCCAACACATGTTTGAGACAGTGGATTTACAACAGAGAAGAACAGAAATTCTCTTTTCCATATGGCTCAAAACGAAGTGGCAGAGAGTTGAAGATGAAAAGAAGAAAGTGTGTTGCATGTAAAAGGAAATGGATTACCTTTAACCTAATCTTGATATGGTTTGAATTTGCTGATTAGACTTCTGCGTTTCAAGCTTGGACTTTCTCTTTCTTGCTTCTTTGATGATCACCTTAGGAAAAAAGCTTTCTCTTTCTCTTTCTCACTTTTCTGAGTTTTGTGATTTGGCTAAGACAGAGGAGAGAAGAATGTTGCTTTGGTAGTGAGATCAAATTGGAGGGATTTGAACTTGAGTTGGGTTTGGATCGGATATCCATTAAGCAACCCGTTTGGCCCATTTGACTTCTTTTTTTACTTTTCCTTGGGCTTCTATTTTTGCTTTCAGCCGACCATCCTTGCTATTTGCTTTTCATTCCATTTGGGCTATAAAATTAAATTTTGGCCTGCAACAATAAATAATTAGTAATTTGCAATTATAATTAATCAACACTAATTATTTATTTTGCTCAAAAATAATATTTGTCATCACTAATGGAAAAGTCTAGGAGGCCAACAATTTTATTGAATTTTGGCCAGCATATAACCAGCAGAAAAATGTGAGTCATTGGATGAAATCTCACACCAATCTCACACCATCAAATCATCATTGATGGCTAGTTGATGGCTAACAATCACAAAAGTTGCTGCCCCTAGCATTGCTCTTTATTATTTATTTATTAAAATAAATAATTTAAAAATTGTTACTAATAATATTATTAAAGACATGTATTAACTATATCATTTTATTATTTAACGAAGTATACAACATTTTCAAGGTGAATCTCACACTAAATTTAATGTTTAGAAAATGTACATCAAGTCGTCAACAACATTTGAGTACACAGAAGTTCTATTTTTTGTAAGGGCAAATTCAACTTTTGAAATGCATGTTTCGTGCACTGACTTCTGAGTGGGCTGTTGAAGCATAGTAATTTATATTTGTCTTCACTTGCCTCATTTGTAGTTTAGTGTTTAACTAGAAATAATAAGTCTAATAACATGGTTTACCAAGGGAAGGGTTAAGATTAAGAAACAAAAAGAGCAATTGTATTTGTATTGTAACGTTGATTAGTCATATCATGTCACATAAACTTGTAAATGATATATATTTAATTTGGCGGGGTTAAGAGGTAGTTGGGGAAGGCATAACTAACCGGCTTGGCAGATAAGGTCAAAGTAGTTGGTGGAGTTGACTGAAACTACAAGGAGAGTGAGAGAAAGAACGAAGGTCAAGAACTTCAAGGCCAAAGTGGTGGCAGAGAAATCAGAGATGGCAACCAAAGGTAGCAATTCGATTCATAGGTCAAGTTCCCGGCCACTACTGGATCTAAGCAAAGCAGAGATTCAAGGGAATGTGGAAGAGAAGTATCCAACTATTTTGTTACCGAATCAATCTGATGATCTATCCCACCTTGCTCTTGACATTGGAGGTGTAGTGATTCAGATTCATACTCTTGATTCAGCATTTAATTTATCTTTTGATATTGAAATTATTTGCTGTTTACTACTTTGATATTAGATAATTGCAATGATTTTGTGGGAACTTCCTCTTTCAACCCATAGAGTATATTTGAGAGTATATCTTACTTAAATCCCTAATATTGTGGAACTGAATAACATGCCTGAAACTAGTTATTTAAATTGTATGGACAGGATCTTTAATAAAGTTGGTTTACTTTTCAAGACATGAAGGCCAATCAACGAATGATAAAAGGATGAAAATTTTGAAGGATAAACTTGGAATTCTCAATGGAAACAGGAGAAGTTATCCTATTCTTGGTGGGAGGCTTCACTTTGTGAAATTTGAAACAAACAAGATTAATGAGTGTTTAGAATTCATTTATTCAAAGAAGCTTCACTGTGGTGGTTAGTTTCACTTCACTGACTTATTAACTTGTTTGGATAGTGTCATATCTACACTACTTTTTTCAGTTCCTAACTTTATTTCCCTGGCTTAGGATGGGAGTCCCATCATTCTGATTCTACAAATGACCAGAATGCCGTAATTAAGGTAATATGATTCAAACAATTTTACTTTTGCAGTACTAAGTTGCATTTTCTCTTGCCTTGCTAGTATGATAAATTATCCTTAATGTCTGTATTTTAGTTTATTTAGATGTGTGAGGGACAGGATACAGTCTGTGTTCTACCTTTTACATTAGGAAGTAGGTACTGCAAAACGAGAATTAGCTGAATCCATTAACAGTTTTATATGTTACTGTGATTATGATGATTGTAGTTCCCTACTTAATTAGTGCATTCATTTTGTGACAAAGGCTACTGGAGGTGGGGCATACAAGTTTGCTGACCTTTTCAAAGAAAGACTTGGGATTAGTCTTGACAAAGAAGATGAAATGGATTGTCTTGTAGCAGGAGCAAACTTCTTGCTTAAGGTGGATCTAATTTTTAGAATCATCTATTTATTTTGTGTTTTGTTTTGTTTTCACAATCATCTTGAGAAGTTTCAAAATGTTTGCATTTTTTCTTACATGATACGAAATTATGAACAATTATAATGTCTTATCTTTGGGAACATTTGAACGCATATTCTGGGCCGTTAATTCCATCTCTTGTCAATAATTCAATTGTTCTACGTCTTCTTAGTAGGCAATTCGTCATGAGGCTTATACACACATGGAAGGCCAAAAAGAGTTTATTCAAATTGACCCGAATGATCTATTTCCTTATCTTCTGGTTAACATTGGATCAGGTGTTAGTATGATCAAGGTATGCCTTATACCTATTTTGTTCCTCATTACTCATTGTTTCTTTGTTTTCTTTCATTATGACACACAGATGATTATCTATATACTCTTGATCTGCTTTTACATAGGTTGATGGCGACGGTAAATTTGAGAGGGTTAGCGGGACAAACGTCGGCGGTGGAACTTACTGGGGATTGGGAAGACTGTTAACAAATTGTAGCAGGTCATTTTTCTAATTACTTTTCCCTCCTTTATCTACTGCTTTATATGTGAACTATTGCCATAGGGTTTGTTAAAATTAATTCCAGCTTTGATGAGTTGCTTGAGCTAAGTCAGAAAGGAGATAATAGAACCACTGACATGCTTGTTGGGGATATTTATGGCACAGACTATCCTAAGGTAAAGGTTGCACCTGATCTAATTGCAATAGAAATTCATCAAAAAATTCTCCTAATTAACCTTGTATATGGAATTGATCACATGAGTCATTTGCATTTTTTTCATCAATCAACTTAGCTTAGTATTGTTCACTGTATATGAGAATAGATTGGCCTATCGGCATCAACCATCGCTTCAAGTTTTGGCAAGGCTACGTTAGAAAATAAGGAGCTTGAAGAGTACAGACCTGAAGATATATCACTATCGCTTCTACGAATGATTTCTTACAATATTGGCCAGGTCAGCTGGCAGTTGTAATTTTATCCATCTCTTTTCATATTGGTTCGATTCTACTGTTATATTCATTCGTGATTTAAAGTTTAAACTTTCTTCAGTGAATCAACCTTTCTACGCATTAGCTATTCAATTTCACAAAAAAGTCTATATTATTCTGCATATGAATTGTGAACCTTTCCTTTTTCAATAAGATCTAAAGATTAATAGAATGATACGGTTATTTTAAATTTTATTGTTTTCATTTAGAAATATTTTAAGGAATATCATCGATCCAAATGTTACCTATGAAAAACGACATAAAGATGATCTGTTACAGTAATTGTGTTGATCATGCTTTGTGGCATTACATTCTACCTTCAGTAGTTATCATGTTCTGTCCACTATTTATTCTTCCAATTATTACCCAACCAATTCTCTTTTACTACTTCTGTGTAGATATCTTACTTGAATGCACTGCGATTTGGGCTAAAGCGTATCTTCTTTGGAGGATTTTTTATAAGGGGCCATGCCTACACCATGGATGCAATTTCTTTTGCAGTTCATTTCTGGTACATAAATTTCCTGATGATCTCACATGGCAAGAATATTGTATATATGCTTTTACTTAAATTAAGTCTTATCATGTTAAGATTCATATATTTCTCATTTAGGTCTAAAGGGACGGCACAAGCTATGTTCTTGCGGCATGAAGGATTTCTAGGAGCTTTAGGTGCATTTATGAGCTATGAAAAACATGGCTTAGATGATCTTATGGTGCATCAATTCGTTGAAAGGTTCCCAATGGGAGCTCCATATACTGGAGGCAAGATTCATGGCCCGCCGCTTAGAAATTTGAATGAGAAGGCAAGTCTTGAAAATATGTGTGCTACTGAACTACTTGAGATAAATTAACTAGTCGCATACTGTAACACACACGTTTATTATATTCACACTAATTTTACTGCTTCCAATACAGATTTCATGGATGGAAAAGTTTCTGCAAAAAGGTACCGAGATTACTGCTCCGGTGCCAATGACCCCTCCTGGAACTACTGGACTTGGGGGATTTGAAGTTCCTTTGTCAAAAGGAAGTACTCTACGTTCTGATGCCAGTGCTCTAAATGTTGGTGTTCTCCATCTAATACCAACTTTGGAGGTGTTCCCATTATTAGTAGATCCGAAAATGTATGCTTGACTACTCAACACTGTCAAGTTTTTAGAGTAAAATTCCTTTGAGCTTCTCTTTCAATGTTATAATTTAGTAATTTTAATTCCTATGGCAATGCAAAGCTACAAACAAATGGCCTTTATATTTTATTGCATGATATGTTGTTCATTCAACGAAGCATTTCATGTTACTTATTTCATAATATACTTATAGTTGTTATCTGTCAGCATTTTAGATTTTAAGTATAGTTTTCTTTGTACAGGTATGAGCCTAATACTGTTGATCTCTCAGATCATAGTGAATTGGAGTAAGTACGTTACTCATTTATCACTTGCAAATAAGGTTTAACTTGATTGTTAATTATGGTTTCACTATTTTCTAGTGTTTTTTTTCTTCCGTGGCTAATACAGAATTCGTATATTACGTTATGTAGATATTGGTTGACAATATTATCAGAGCACTTGCCAGATCTTGTTGATAAGGTAATCATGTTTACAATATGGCATGTTACAAGCACCATAAAGTTAGAAACATTAAATCATGAAAGATTACAGAGGTCCATATATCCTTTAAATGCAATAAATTAAAAATTACAGTTGAAGAAAGAAAGGAAGGTGCAATGCAAAGAATAATAATTACAAAGGATAAAAATAAAAAGGTAAACCAGGGCAGGGAAAACAAGTATGTTCAACATAGAGCTTCCCAGTGATTGAACATAACATGTGCTTTTTATTTGGTTTATTATTTAGTATTTACTGCCTTGCCAAACATCTTTGAACTCTGAAGCATAATGGTTAGGAAAATATAGACTAAATTTTTTTCCCCCTAAAGCAGTATATAATTGTGATGTTCTTCATTAAAACATGATAGGCTGTAGCAAGTGAAGGTGGGACTGATGATTCCAAACGTAGGGGCGATGCTTTTGCTCGTGCTTTTTCAGCTCACCTGGCAAGGTGTCATGATTTGAACCATTTGAGACTATTTAACTGCTTTGTGGTCAATCTATTGCATTAGTTAAAACGTCTAAAACCATTGCCGTTTATTGTTATTGAACTGATGAAATTCTCCACCAATTGACTAGGTTGATGGAGGAGCCTGCTGCATATGGGAAGTTAGGCTTGGCCAATCTATTGGAAATGAGGGAAGAGTGCTTGAGAGAATTCCAATTCGTCGATGCCTATAGAAGTATAAAGCAGAGGTAACTACTTTTTATCAGCATTGAACTTTGAACATGAGATATAACAGATATTTGCCTGAGTGCGATAGATAAAAGAAGTAAACATGCCTGTCAATGTGAATGTGAGCTCATGTTGTTTATAGACCTTATTCTGCTAAGCATTTTACCATTGTTGATAACTTAAATTTGCAATTTATTTTATATAATATATCTCAGGGAAAATGAGGCATCACTTGCGGTTTTGCATGACTTGTTGATGGAGCTTGACAGTCTGGATGAGGTACAGATACCTAAATATCACTATAGTGCTCTGATTATCTGAATTTTGCATTGAGAAGTCAATGGTAAATTAGTATTTTTGTGCAATACAAAGACTGGTGTATGCTATTGATATGTAATTCCGTTTTGAACAAGTATGTTTGATGTGTAAGTAAAGAGTGAAGGGAACAAAAGGAGAGTTCCATTTGATTCCATGCTGAGTGAAAAGTCAATCTCATCACAGATATGAAAGCTTGAAGCCTCATTTATTTCAGGAGACAAGACTACTTACTCTAATTGAAGGTGTTCTTGCTGCAAACATTTTTGACTGGGGATCTCGTGCATGTGTGGATCTCTATCATAAGGGAACTATTATAGAAATTTATCGAATGAGTCGGAACAAAATGCAGAGACCTTGGAGGGTACGTAAACATACTCATTGTGAGGGCACATGATTTTTTAAATTCTCTCAAGGTTGACATTTGTTCCAACTTTTTTTTCAACTAGGTGGATGATTTTGATGCATTTAAAGAGAGAATGCTGGGCAGTGGTGACAAGAAACCGCTCCCACATAGAAGGGCTTTACTTTTTGTAGACAATTCAGGTGCAGACATCGTTCTAGGGATGCTTCCCTTGGCGCGGGAGCTCCTTCGTCGTGGAACTGAAGTGAGTTCACTTTCTTTATTCAAGTGAATTAAGAGAAAAACAAGAAAGATATGAATTAGGAAGAAATAGTCCACAAAATATGATTTAACAAAATATTGCTATATTCTTTGTATACCAAGGAAAATCATGGAGTAAATTATGAATTCTGTGTTTGTTTTACTGCTATAATGCAATGACTTGGTCCTATGCCTATGAGTTATATGATGTGAACATGATAATAATGGTCAAGTGCAGGTAGTTTTGGTTGGAAATTCCCTTCCTGCTTTAAATGACGTGACTGCAATGGAGCTTCCTGACATAGTTGCTGAGGCTGCCAAGGTTTGTAATTATTCTCATGAATTTACTTCAGTACCTGTCATGTCATTCTAACTATTTTTCCTCCTTTGCTTCCACAACCTTCCCTTTAATTTTGTCCACTTTGAAAATACAAATAATCTGCAGCTTGAATTTATGAGATTGTTTATTTCAACGCTACAATGTGGACCTAATTCTTTGAGCTTATCTACAGCACTGTGACATACTTAGGCGAGCTGCCGAGTCTGGAGGCTTGCTTGTGGATGCAATGACCAACACATTAGACGGTTCTAAAGAAAAATTGCCTTCGGTACCCCTGATGGTTGTTGAGAATGGGTGTGGTAGTCCATGTATAGACTTCAGACAGGTCAGCTCTGAGCTGGCTGCCGCTGCTAAGGATGCTGATTTGGTGGGGGAAATTTCTATTTGTTTGACTACTTCAAAATTAAGAAAGTCAAGGAAAAAGTGTTCTAATTATAAAATTTCCTTTATTGGGCAGATAATTTTAGAAGGGATGGGTAGATCTCTTCATACCAACCTCTATGCACAGTTCAAGTGTGATGCTTTGAAGGTAAGTGGATTGCTCAGATGAATTTTGATCTTGCATTTTCATCCTTGTGATTTCAGTGTAGAATTTACTGAAGTTAATACTTCACTAAGATCTCTTGTTGGCTTGTATGATGATTTTTCCTTGTTTAAAGAACACCTTTGCTTTTTGTTACATAGATTCCTTAGTTTATTATGATACGTCAAATGGATTATCTATCTCACTTCAGTGTTTCTTCCAACCTTAATCCTTATGAGTTATCCCCTTCTTAACATATTTTTGTTTTCTTGGGAGGGGGAATTCTGTTTATCAAAGTGTTTGTCTGCCTATGTGTTGTACTCGATTAAATCATCAAAAAACATTATTTTCTTATATTTTTTGGCAGCTCGCAATGGTGAAAAACCAAAGATTGGCAGAAAAGTTGGTTCAAGGGAACATATATGACTGTGTTTGCAAGTACGAGCCTGCTTATTGAAAGCTTCTATGTATCACTTCCATGTCTAATGCTAACAGCTTCCTAGGTTATGACCCAAATTTGATGTTTTTGTTTACCTTTCTTGTCTGGTTATGCTCTGTATAGTGTATTTTATTTTATTTTATTTTTAGGACTTAATCACCCATTTTATTTCCAAAATCATAGGAACGTAAGCGGGAAATAGATCTTCTCAATTTTTTTTAATAATTGAAGAAGTAAATTGTGATTTTTCACCATTAATTTTATAAGTGGAATCACAAATAAATATGAAAGAAAGAGCAATGAAGGGTTAGAGTTCACACTTTACACTCTCAATTTTTTTTAACAATGAAAAGGATTCATACCCTAGACATATGATTCAACGACTTCATAAGTCTAGAGCAATTAAAGCCTTTTATTTCAAATTATACACTTTGAATACGAGTGTTAAAAACTTACTAAGTTTAGTACGTTCATAATGTAAATTACTCAGACTTAATTTTTACTAGTATTTTTACTCGTAATAACATTACAAAAATATAAATTTTTTAAAATTACGATTCACTTTGTTATGAAAATATAGATAATGCATGACACAAAAGATTTATAAAATCAAATTACTTTTACAAAAAAATCGTAGGTTGACAAAAGTCTCTGACTAAAAAGATCAAAGTATCTGTAGATAAAAAATCAAATAATAAGATTTTTAGTTATTAGTTTTATATGAAAAAGTCTAAGTTTTTATTAATAATTAAGTTTAACATTCGTTATCTAAAATTTAAAATAATTTAATGTATATATTTTTACATTTGATCAGGTGCTAACTATTAAGTCTGTTACACAAATAGAAATAATTAATTTTTATACTTGCTATTTAAAAATAATATTTTTTCTCTCTATGTATATAAAAATATAATTAGATATTAACATAAAAAAATTATGCTGATAGTTATAAAATTTATTCAAAATTAATTTTTTTAAAAGGTTTAATTACTCTACATGTCCTTATAGTTTCACCGAATTTTCAATTAAGTCTTTATAATTTTTTTCTTTTCAATGGGATCCTAGACGTTAAATTTTTTTTCAATTTAAAATAGCAAATTGAATCCACCTCCAATTTTTCAAAATCCCAAAACTACCCTTGACATTTTGTAGAACCCTGGCCAATGCTTGTTCTCTGTGGCGTTTCTCCTGTGTTCGCTGGTGTCGTTATCCATCTGCATCGTCGTCCTTGGTGGCGTGAGCGTCCGTCCTCCTTGGTCTATACTGCACTGCTCTGCGCGGTTAGTAGCAACTCCATAACACAGATGTCACTATCGAAGTCTTGATTACCTCCTGAGCTTTGGAAGAAGCTCTTCAATTTCTCTTAAACAGAATTCATTGAGCTAGAGTATTCAAGAAAGGAGAATGAAATCGAAGATGGGTAATCAGAAGCCGGAATTGAAGAACATTCTCAAAGATCCCCCAATTCGCACTCTTCTCACTTCACGTTCTAACATCGACCTCAAGGTGCAAAATTCTCCTAATTAGTCTTTTTAATTTTGCGTCTTATCTCAATTTAGGGTTTTAAATTTCACTGCTACGTGCCTAATTACCTTTCGTGTATTCTATTTTCTGGATAAATGGTGAAATTTGAGTGTGAGAAAACTGAGTAAGGTTTAGGATTTTTAATTTTTGTTCTTTTGTGGTAATTCAGGATAAGCGGCGAAATTAATTTTTAATAAATAATAATATTTAATGTTTAATAAATAATAATAAATTATTATAAGTTGTAAATATTATAATATTTGAAAAGGATATAACTTAGCTAATTGTAATTGGTTACTATATTTAGTTGGCGTTAGTTATTTCAGTTAATAAGAACTGTGTTGGTGTGTAGTGTGATACGTATTCAGCCTCCTAGTTCTTTGTGGTACGTACTCAGCTTCCTAATGTCTCAAGGTTAGTATATATAAGAGTAGAGTTTGCCTCTAGTATAACACTCTTAAGATACAATACACTATTTCTCTATGTTTTTTTCACTGCTGCCTAATTTCTTCATTAGTTCTAAGAATCGTTCATGGTATCAAGAGCCTCTGGTTCAAGGATCCATGCTTCTTCAATTACCTCACCCAATAACAATGTTGTTGTTTCATCTAATGCTGCTTCATCTTCTTTCACACTAAAATCATTCCAAAATCCTATCAACAACAAGCACACGGAGCACAATTTCAAGACAAATTAAATCAAGCTCTTGCTATGATTAAGGGCTAAGATCTTCAAGATCACTTCAACAAAGATTTAATTCCAAAGCAATTTGATTCTTATGCTGATGTGCTTACTGGAACTGAATCAAAAGCCTATAAACAATGGAGGCAAGAAGATTACAATCTGATATGGTTTCTTTTGGCTTCAATGGATCAAGATTTTAACAACAAAATGGTAGAATGTATGTTTTGTTATGAAATGTGGGAAAAGTTAGAAGACGATTTCATCAAAGCTGATTAACACAAAGTCAAGCAACTCAAATCTCAACTCAAGACAATTAAGAAAGCTGGCCTCACAGTTCAAGATTACATGGCAAAGCTTAAGCACATATTTGATTCTCTTGCTGCATTAGGCAACAATCTCACACTTGAAGAACAAATATAGGTTATTATTGAAGGTATTAATAAGGATTATCAAATGTTCATCTCCACTATCGCAGTAAGATCAGAATTATTGACACTAAATGAAGTAGAAAGTATGTTATCTACACATGATCATATGCTAGAAAGATTTGGTAAACCAAATTCTATGATGGCTCAAGCAAATTTTTCACAATCCAACTTTGGAGGGAGACATGGAATAGGGGCAAGATTCACTCGTGGTGGCAGAAATTCCTTCACCAATACACGACCTGAATGCCAAGTATGTGATAGACTTGGCCACCTAGCATGGTCATGCTATCACTGTTTTGATAAGACTTTTCTATCTCCATCAAAATCACAAGGTTTTAGACCACCAATGCATCTTCAACAAACCAGAAACTTTTGCAATTTTCTCTACATGATCTGTCACTCCTTCATCCGATCTTCCTCATTTCACCAACCACAAGCATACATTGTAGCACCCTCTACTGTTAGTGATGATTCTTGGCATCCAGATAGAGTCTCACACCATCTCACACTTGATTTTAACAATCTTGCCTCAAGCAATGAATATCATCGTTCTGAGCAGGTTATTTAGGAGATGGCTCAGGTATGAATATCTCTCATTTTGGTTCATCAGACATTCTTTCTAGAGATTCTAATCATTTATTTTCTTTGAATAATCTCCTCCTCTGTACTCCTGGTTTAACTAACAATCTAATAAGCGTTGGTAAATTCTGTGAGGACAATCAGGATATTTTTTGAATTCCATGCACACTCATGCTTAGTCAAACGTGAACACACTCATGAGACTCTTTGTTGCAGACAAAAAAATCAAGGCATTTACAATTTCGTCAATATTATTACATATAAAAATCACTCACCCATTATTCATAATATAGAAAATTTGTCCCTTGTAACTCTTGCACTTTATGGCATTACAGAATTCGACATGCTACACCAAAAATTGTAAATTATGTCCTCACTTAATGTAACCTTCCATTCAATAATAAAAGAGCTATTTCTTCTTATTCATCTATTAATGTTTGTGATCATTGCATGCAAGCTAAGATGCATAAACTCCCTTTTCTTATTTCTGAAATTATGTATCATAACCCTCTTACTTGTATACTCAAATGTTTGGGGTCCTGCCCCCATGATCTCGCATATTGGTTTTCGCTATTATGTCACCTTTATAGATGCATATTCAAGATATACATCCATATATATGCTTGTTAACAAATCACAGGTCTTAGAAGCTTTTAAACAATACAAGGCCATTATGGAAAAACCTATAGGACACTACATTAAGACCTTCCAATCAGATAAGATAAGCAGTATTTATCTCATGCATTCAAAGGTTTTCTTTAACATCATGGAATCACACATCACTTATCTGTCCTTGCATCCCAGAACAGAATGGGCATGTTGACAGAAAACATCGCCACAATATTGAGATAGGATTGGCAATGCTTTCTCATGCAAAAATGTCACTAACATACTCGGACAAATCCTTTCTTACTGCCACATATATAATTAATTGTTTATCCACTATTACTCTATCTTATAAATCTCCTTTTGAGTAACTTTTGTTGTCTAAGCCAGATTATACAATGTTAAAGACGTTTGGGAGTGCTTGCTTCCCACATCTTCGACCATATAATTCTGCCAAGTTCAACTACAAGTCGCACAACTGTATATTCTTAGAATATGTATCCAATCACAAAGGCTACATGTGCCTTTCATTCACTGGTAAGACCTATATAACTCAAAATATGGATTTTCATGAACTACAATTTCCATATAATGAGCTATTCTTGAGCAAATAATCTGAGGCACCTCTTAAAAACTCATAATTAACCTTACCTTGCATACCAACAATACAAACTTTTACACATTAGCAACCTCAAACTATCCCTTCCTCTACTGTTCCTGGATTAATTGATCCTACATTATCTTCTATTACACCAAACCCTCCTAACACACAAACCAAGACATCAAATATTAAATCTATTAACCTTTTTATTCTCAAAACCATTATCTGATCAACAGCCTATATATGGAGTTGAAATTCATCTGAGGCTACGAAAGAGGAGTACAAGACTCTTATTAACACTCATACTTGGACTGATACGTGTTTAGGAGGGCATTAAACCCCCTTAAATTCTTATCACGGACTATTGTATCACCCCCACCAAATGCCAATATCATTCGCTGTAAGTGGGTCTTCACCATAAAGAAAAACCTTGATGGATCAATACAACAATATAAAACTCGTTTGGTGGAAAAAGGATTCCCCCAAGCTAAAAGCTTTGATTTTAATGAGGTCTTCATCCCTGTCATCAAACATGCCACGATTAGAGTTGTCCTAGCTATATCTCTATCTAGAAATTGGGTGATATGCCAATTTGACTTTAATAACGCTTTTCTAAATGAAGAGCTGCATCAAATTACTTACATGACACAACTCTTAGTCTTCGAACAAATTTCAAAAGACTTGGTGTGCAAATTAAACAAGCACCACGTGAGTGGTTTCTAAAGCTCAGCAACACCTTAAACACTTTTGGTCATTTTTACTTAACTAAGTCCGACGCTTCGTTATTTATTAGAAAGGATGGCAAGAGTATCATTTACTTATTATGCTATGCAGGCGATATTATATTGACTGATAGTGATTCAAATGAAATTTCCATTTTGACTCAAAAGTTAAATAACATTTTTGCATTAAAAGATCATAGGACAAGCCTCATTATTTATTGCTCTAGGTGATTAGTGGAGGCCAAAGAAGCCAAAGACTAGCACCTTCCACTTGCCAGTGGGTGAGTGCACGGTCACACTAGAAGATTCGACATATATATATGGCCCATCGATTGATGGAGAGGTTGTGATCGAAAAGCTCATGAGTTCCTACTCAACGAGAGCATGAAAATTTTTGGCAGTAAACCCAGTAGGTTCTACTAACTTCAAATGTTATATAAGACTAATATGCGTTCACCATATTAGAGATACAGAGTGTTTAGACCCGTAGGAATCTATTTGGAGATATTTCAGGTACCATATCTTGTATTTGTTCAATACCACCCTCTTGGTGGATAAGTCAACGACCTATGTCCACGCAAAGTATCTACCATTGCTCCATGATTTTCAGCGAATTCATACTTATAACTATGGGGCAGCAACTCTTGCACATATTTACTGTTCCTAGATTATTCGATGATACACTATCTTTTATTACACCAAACCCTCCTTACACACAAACCAATACACCAATTACTAAATTCATTAACCCCTTATTATCAAAACTATTATCTAATCAGTGATCTATATGTGGAGTTGATATTCAACCTCCATTAATTTAGAAGCACTTGTTGGGAGGCAACCCAACCATAGTATCTTTTGATTTTTTTGTTAATTTTTAGTTCTTACTAATTTTGTCTTTACTGTTAAATGATGCATGCATAACGAGCATTTGGGAACCAAGGTTTGAACCCAAGGAGGAGATAAGTTGACGTGCTCCTCAACCATGCAATAAGAAAAAAAAAAAGTGTTGATGTTTGAATGCATGTTGCTTCCCAGTGTTGAGTAAGGCATTTCAAGGTTTGGTGAAAGAATTTTGCCTTTTGGATTCAAGTAGGAAACAAAATTGGTGTGATAGCATGCATGCAATATAACAATGCAGTGTTAAAATAATATTCATATAGCTTAAGATTAACACGTCATGCATGCATTATTGATCTCAAGATTTGAACCAATATTGTATAGCATGAAACTAAGTTTGGTATTACAACCAACCTTAGAAGAAGTTTAATGATTGATTCATAATGAACCATGCAATATTTGGTATCCTGAGTATGCATTAAAAGGATCAAAATTGAGCAATATGATTTTGTGATATAAGGAGTGTAGAGAATGGCGTACCATGGGACAAGTTTGATGTCGAATGACGTACCACAGGACAAGTTTAATGTCGAAAGACACCAAATGACATAATTTCTGGCTTACCATGGCACAGCACTATAATAGCATCCCACGCCTGTTACTAACATGCATATTTAACTTGTTTTGTTGTTTCCCGTGGCATGCTAACCTTATGGCATTAGACAGCAAAAAGGGCATTCGTGCGTACGCATGACATGCGCATACGCACGATTTGAAAAAAATAGCATTCGTGCGTACACAAGACATGTCATGTGTACGAACGACAACACTTTTTCGTTCCATGCCAGTACCTTGGCGTCCCATGCTTGATACATTTCCACATTTTTATTACTCTAAAAAAAAAAGGGGGTGTCGTGCATACGCATGGCTTGAGCGTACGCACTATTGCATTTTGGCATCCCACATCAAAGCTTTGCCGCTTCACCCCTGATGCATATATAAATGCGTTTTCAACCAAATCTAATGCATTACTTTATGGTCGTCCCATGACACCCATGGACATTGACGAACGGATTCTTGCGGGTCTAAAATTTTACAAATAAGCTCTCGTTGCAAGTATAGCTTCTAAACAAACAAAAATCCTTTCGTACAAAAATTTTGTTGTCACAAGTAACAAACCCCTAATAAATAATAACCGAAGTATTCAAACCTCGGGTTGTCTCTCAAGGAATTGCAGGGAAGTGTTCTTGTTATTGGTTATGTAAAGGTATATTTTGGGGTTTTTAAGATAAGAAGCAAGAATAGTAAATGGCAAAAGGAATAAACTAATAACTAGAAAAACTCTTGGCAAGGTTTGAGAACTGGAAATCCTATCCTAGCTATGCTTATCAATTGTGATTAGAATTGTTTCTTGCTCCCACTTAGTTAACCCTCAATGAATGAAGGAAAGTCAAGTGGACTAATCAATTTGATTCCTCAAGTCATAGTCAACTTCTAAGGAAAGACTAGCTTTAGTAGAATCCAAATCAATCAGCAACTTCCAATTATCAATCAACAAAGGAGTTTGATAACTCAAGTGTTACCAATTACTCAACCAAGCCAAGAACATAGAATCCTACTCTAACCACCTTCTAAACATTTTGTCCAGCACTTGGCGTGTATAAAATAAAAGCATAGAAAAGCAACAATAGAATATTAAATCCAAACAAATACGAAATACCTCAAATTGCATTAAATCAAAGCCAACATAAGAGTAGAAGAGAAACTAAATTAAAGGAACATTGAACCTGAATTTGATGAAGAAATTAACCTAAAATAAGATAAATCCTAAATCCTAAAACTTCGAGAGAGGGGAGAGCCTCTCTCTTTAGAAACTATATCTAAAACCTAAAATTGTGTGAATGAGAAGTGTGAATGATTGATTCCCCTACTCTGCAGCCTCTAATATGTGTTTTTCGGGACGAAAACTGGGTTAAAAAAAGCCCAGAAATCGCCGCTAGAAATTTTTGATATGTCCAGCACGTGCGCATATCACGCGTACGCATGGATTGAACTTTAGCCGGGTCACGCGTACGCGTGATCCACGCAGATCACTGATGCAAGGGCATCTTGGCCTGTTTCACTGACCTTTTCTTTACTGTTTTTAGGGTAGTTTCATGCATTTCCTTAGAAAATAAGCTAGTTTTGGGTAGATATTCACTTACACCTTGATTCAACCATACATTGTGCATTTTACATGATTTCATGAGGATTTTGCATGAATTTAGTGACAAATTGTATGTTGCATTACCCATGACTTGGACTAGAGCTTTGATGCACTCTATTGCTTGATTTCAGGACCAAAAGAAGCAAGGAGGAACCACTTAGCAGTCACGTTAATCTAATTAACGTGGCCACTAACGTGGAATGGGAGGTAACCTGCAAAGTTAATGAGAAAAGTGATTGCCAATAACGCTCTTGAAGCCATCATTGCCCACGTTAAGAGTCACGTTAACTAAGTTAACGTGAGATCTAACGTAAAGAAAGGATTTTGAGCCAACGTTAGTGACACTTAACATTATCACTAACGTTGGCCAATGATCATAAGTGGCCACGTTAGAGTCCACGTTAATTTGGTTAACGTGGCCTCTAACGTCAACAAGGGGAAGGAAGCCAACGTTAGTGACATTTAACATTGTCACTAACGTTGGCCTAAGGTGCAATGTACCACGTTAACTTCCACGTTAACTTGGTTAACGTGGGAGCTAACGTGAGAGGCAAGAATGGTCGACAACGTTAGTGACACCCAACATTGTCACTAACATTGGAAGCAACCACAAAACCCCAAGGAGCCACGTTAACTTCTACGTTAACTTAGTTAACGTGGAAGCTAACGGCAATGAGTGAAAGATGAGCCAACGTTAGT
>NC_029772.3:75900008-75937680 GCF_000817695.3 Arachis duranensis | reverse complement strand
AATGTATTCTCCATCTGTGTTTTCATTTTTTAGAGCTTTGAACAACTAAACCCATTTCATTGGGTTAGGGAGCTCTATTGTAAGTTGATGGATCTATACTAGTTTTCTTCATTCTTCTTCTATCTTTTCTCTTGATTTTACTTGAAAGCTTTCGATCTTCATCCCATTGGGTAGTTATCTTGGAAAAGAAACTATTCAAACTTGGATCCCTTCTGAATCTTGAAAGAGGAATGAAGAGATCAAGCTAGAAATGCTTTCTCATGCTGGACCAAATTGGGTTTGGATGGATATGTGACTATAATCCTCTCAAAAACTTGATTTGGGAAATGCATGTGGTATAATCAGTGACCACACTTCATCTCTTCTCATGAGCAATTGACCAAGGAATTGGCTATTGATCAAGATTTGAGAGATTGAATTGCAAGAAATTGTAATTCAATCAATTAAGATTGCCAAGGAGATCAATGAGTGCTTTGATTGAGGAAGAGATGAAAATGAACTTGATCCGGAGAATTGCAACATCTCCTATGCCCAATGAACTCCCCAATTCTGATCTCACCCATTATCTTTAATTTCTGCGTTTATTTTCATGAGCAAACACCCCATTCCCATTTATAATTCAGCAATTTAATTTCAGTCATTTACTTCCAGTTCTTTAGTTCTAGCATTTACTTTTCCGTCATTTACATTCCCGCATTTTATTTTCTGCAACTCTCAACCCAAATTCTGAATTAGCTCAACTAGAACATTCTTCCAATTAAAGTTGCTTGATCAATCAATCCCTGTGGGATTCGATCTCACTCTATTGTGAGTTTTTACTTGACGACAAATTCGGTACACTTGCCGAAGGAAATTTGTTGAGAGACAATTTCCACATGCATCAAGTTTATGGCGCCGTTGCCGGAGATTGATTGTGCATCAACAATGATTAAATTGGAATATTACTAGATTGAGCATTTTTGTTTTGATTTGATTTTCTGTTTGAGTAATTTACTTTCTGTCTTAGTTAACTTCTTCCCTTCCCCCCTCTACTCTTTCGTTTTTCTTTGTTATTTACAATTCAGTTTGCTAACCCACTAACTGTTTGATATATTGCATCACTCACAACTAACAGTAATTCTGACAGCAATACTCTCTGCACATAGTTTTTCCTTGCTTGTACTTGTTGGTTGTATGACAGGGAGAAGAAGCGGGGCTTCAACTTCTTTCGATTCTGAACCATAGAGGACCCTCCTTAGATTAAGGAGGGAAGCAAGAGGGAAACGTGAAATCGGTGTTGAAGAGGAGGAGGAACACTTTGAACTAAACATGGAAGGCAACATAGAAAACCAACATGAAGAAGAGGCTAATAACCATGGGGGAGGAGGTAGAGCAAATAATGTTGGGGAGGATAGAAGAGTGTTAAGCTCTTATATCAATCCCAACCCAGGCAACTGTGGGAGCAGCATTCAGAAGCCCACCATACATGCCAACAATTTTGAGCTAAAACCTCAGCTCATCACTCTTGTGCAGAATAATTGCTCATTTGGAGGAGGTGCTCAAGAAGATCCGAATCAAACTTGACCATCTTCTTGAGGATTTGTGACACAGTGAAGTCCAATGGAGTCCACCAGGATGTCTATAGGCTGCTCTTGTTCCCATTTTCTCTCAGGGACAAGGCATTTAAATGGCTTGAATCCTTCCCAAAAGAAAGCCTAACAAATTGGGAAGAGGTAGTGAATAAGTTTTTGGCAAGGTTTTACCCCCCTCAAAGGATCAATAGGCTGAGAACCGAAGTACAGACGTTCAGACAGCAAGATGGGGAGACACTTTATGAAGCTTGGGAAAGGTTCAAAAACCCTACGAGGAGATGCCCACCAGAGATGTTCAATGAGTGGGTCCAACTGCACATCTTCTATGAAGGCTTGTCATATAAATCAAAGAAGGCAGTAGATCATTCCTCTGGAGGATCCTTGAACAAGAAGAAGACCATTGAAGAAGCCATAGATGTCATTGAAACTGTAGCTGAGAATGACTACTTCTATGCTTCCGAAAGAGGGAACACTAGAGGAGTGATAGAGCTAAACAATGTAGATGCTCTGCTGGCTCAGAACAAGCTCATTACCAAGCAGTTAGCTGACCTCACCAAGAAGATGGAAAGGAACCACGTGGTAGTAATCACCACCTCATCAACAACCCAAGAAGAAGTTGAAGAAGAGGACCTTGAGCAAGCCAACTACATTGGGAATTCACCTAGACAGAATCATGATCCATACTCCAAGACATACAACTCTGGATGGAGGAACCACCCAAACTTTGGGTGGTGGAATCAGCAAGAGCAAAGCCAAGACCAGAGACGTTACAACTTCAACAACAATGCAGCTCATCAACAATTCACACAGAAGACATATCAACACCCCCACAACAACACCTCTCATCCTTCCACCTCTAATCCCAATTTACTATCAATTGATGACAGACTCTCTAAGCTTGAAACCTTACTTGAAGGAATATGCCAAGAGATTCAAAAAGACAACGTGTTCAAAGAAGAGGTGCGAGCCAACATTAAGAACCAAGGAGAGACCATCAAGAAGCTGGAATCCCAAGTGGGATGCTTAGCGGAGAAGATTCCCAAACCTACTAATGGCTTCCCAAGTGACACGGAGAAAAACCCAAGAGGAGAGGCAAAGAAAGTAAGATGGGAAGATTGCAAAATGGTCACTACAAGTGATCAAGAGGATGAAGACGAGCAAAGCAACCTCTCCCAACAGCCTAAAAACAACTCAACAGAGGAGGAGGATATAGATCACCAAGAACCAGAAATCTCACAACAAGAGTTGCTGAAGCTCTATGCACCATTTCCCCAACTACTCAATGGTGCTATGGGGAAGAGAATATACTTAAGGTTCCTAGACTTGTTTGCATCTCTGCATGTGAACATACCATTCATCAAGGCCATACAACAAATGCCTGCATTCATCAAGTACATGAAGGAAATTCTTCCCAGGAAAAGCTCACTCAAAGGAGGCCAAACTATAGTGTTAAACAAGGAATGTAGTGCCCTTATTCAACCTGAATTGCCTGCAAAAAGAAGAGACCCAGGGAGTTTTCACATCACTTGTGCCATAGGGGAAACAATGTTTGATAAAGCACTCTGTGATTTAGGGGCAAGCATCAACTTACTGCCCCTATCCCTGGCGAAGAGGCTGTAGATCAATGAGATAATGCCCACAGATGTGGTCATCAGACTGGCTGACAAGATCAAAAGCAAGCAATAGGAGTGGTGGAAAATGTGTTACTAAAGGTTGGGAAATACTTTCTCCCAACAGACTTTGTCATTCTGGACATGGAAGAGAGTCACATTCACCCAATCATATTGGGAAGACCCTTCCTAGCTATGGCCAGAGCACTCATAGATGTGGAGAAAGGGGACCTAATATTGAGGATCCATGATGAACGGCTCAGCTTTAATGTCTTCAAACTCTCACAAGAAGTAGACCAAGAACACAAGGAACCAAGTAAAGACCATGATGAGATGCTAAAGGAGGAAGCAAGCACAGAAGCACACCCAACCTATCTGGAGACCCCTTTGGTTAATAAACAAGGGAAACAACCACTACCACAGCTCAAGGAAAAGTTAGAGGAACCTAAACCTCTAGAGGCATGTGAAGACAACATCACAACTACCGTAGGAAAAGAAGTCATCAAGAGCAAGGCAATATCAAAGGACACAAGGAAGAAGGTACCAAGGAAGTAGAGGAACAAAAAGATCCCTACGGAAGACTTCTCTCCAGGAGATAGAGTGATCTTAGCTTACTTCCCAGATATCCCCCCTAATCTCCCTACTGTACCATCTCAGTTACCTAAAGTCTTCACAATCAACAGAATTCTCTCCCTGGAACATGTAGAGATCATTGATACAACCAATGGATACAAGTCCACAGCGAGAGGGGAGGACTTCAAGCATTACCAACCACCCTGATGAGGGAGAAACGTCAAGCTAGTGATGCTAAAGAAGCGCTTTATGGGAGGCAACCCATGTTTTATATGCTTTTAGAAGATAGTAAATGAGTCAATATTTATGAATTCAAACCCAAACTTGACAAACTCTTGGTGGAATCCGTATTGTGCAGTATACAATGAAGAACAAGTTTGGTGTTCAAAGCATGCCAAGAAAGCATGAATGCAATCAAGAGCATGCTAGTCTTGAAAGCTTTGAACAGAACTTTTCATCACAGTGCTCCAAACTAAGTTTGGTGTCACCCCATGGTGCCACCAATATGCATATAAGGACCCACAAATAGTTAGTTAGTTAGTTGGAATTCATGAATAAACAATTTAATCTTTTCTCATTTTTCTTTTTAATTCTAGCCGTAAAGTTCAATTGTCTTTGGTTTGGTATTATTCTCACCTTTCTTATTTTGTCTTTATAGGGAAAAGAAAAGGAGCATTGATGGGGATTGATTGGACAATTAAATGGGGGAGGTTCAGCCACTTCATGAAGAGAACTACACACTTGTCTCAAGAAGGAACGCATGGGGAAACGTTGCCATGCAACATTAAAGAAAGGAGACCCTTTGAAGACTGAACCATTCACTCTCATTAAGTGATGATCCTTATCCTTCCTTCATAAGACAACCCCAACCGTCCATCAAGCAACCATTCTTGCAATCCACACCTTCCATTCTCTCATGATCTCCCTATATAAAGGAACCATAGTGCAGCCTCACTCCTCACATTCAAATCCCCACTCTCCACACTCTACACTTTTGGCGTACTAAAACCCTTCATCACAAATAGTCCTAGCCAACCCATTCTTCATCTATCCGTATCCTCAAAACACCTCAAAACAGCAACGCAAATTCATGGTGTCATCAAGCTCCAAGAGGTAGAAGAGGAAGGAACCAATGGAGAACACTCCTTATGATGAAAAGAGGTTCAAAATTGCCTTCCATGAACGAGAATTTGAGTGGATAAAACTAAAAAAGATACTGCCTGAGTTAACCTTCCAAATCAATGAAAACGAATACCCACAGATTCCGAAGAAGATAGAAGAAAGAGGGTGGGAATTGCTCACTAATCCAGAAGGGAAGATCAATGCAAACCTCATCAAGGAATTTTACGCAAATATGGTAAGAGAAGACAAAACCAGGGACCCAACCTTCAAAAGCTATGTAAGAGGAAAGGAGGTGGACTTCAGCCTAAGTGCTATAATGAGAACTCTTCACCTGAAAGCACCACACTTTGATGAGCCCAGTTATCATACAAGGATAAATAAAAGCCAAGACAATGACGAGCTCACTGAGATCGTGGGTGACATTTGTGTTATAGCAGCTGACTGGGAGAGGTATAAAGATGGGAAACCCAGGTTCATCAAGAGGGGAGACCTTAGCCCAGAAGCCAAGGGCTGGTTTGAACTCGTAAGGAAGTCTATTCTCCCAGCTGTAAATAATTCAGAGGTGAATATTAATCGGGCAACTATGGTACATTGCCTAGTACAAGGTGGAAAAATCAACGTGCATGAACTTATAGCTGAAGGAATTCAAGAGTCAGCCGAGAAGCTTGAATCAGGTGCCAGACTTTGGTACCCTAGCACCATTTTCAGATTGTGCAAAAAGGCCAAGGTGGTCTTTGAGGGTAGCAAACCGGACTGGGTGAACCCTGAAAAATTAATGACAGTCGAGCGTATGGTCTACACTACACCTGCACAGCAACAAAGAAGGCCACAAATAGGGAAATTAAAAGCAAAAGAAGGAGCTTATCAAGAGGAGTCTCATCAAGAAGAATATCAACAAGAAGAGCATCCTTACTCAGCAGACTTGAATATGACTCACCTTCTAAGAGCTATTGAAGATATGGGAGTGATACATATGAAAGGGCAAAAGCAAATACTGAGCTGGATGAGCCAACAAGAGGTGTGGCAGAAACAACAAATGGAGCAGCAACAGGAACAATACTCCCAGCTCACTCAAACCATCACCCAAGTTACTGAGAGGCAAGAACGTCAAGATAAGCAATTGCAAAAACTCAATCAACGGCAATTAGCTCAGATGAGAACATTCAATGAGTTCACTGTACTTAATGAAGGATGTCAATTACATTGGGAGGAGTTCAACGTAAACACTCAAGCAAGGTTGAACTACATGTCCAGTAATATGCATCATCTACACTATGCCATCCCTACATATGATAAGGTCCAAAAATGATTTTGTAGAACAAGAAGAGAGGAAGGTGAAATAGCAAAAGGAAACACTCAAGAAGAAGATGGAAGATGGAGGTTTCTAGAAGAAACTGTTTGTAAAAGGCAAAGGGAGTGGGAGTACAAGCACTCAAGAGGGACACAAGGAAGACAAGCAAGGAGGAGAGCATGGACAACCATAAGAATAAAAGGTGGTGGAGTTCCTTCTTTACTCCATCTTTTTCCATGTTTAAATAAGGAAGATCTTGGATGAAATAGGACATGCTTCCATGTTAGTTTGAATCTTTTCAATTCTGCATTTTAAGTCTATTGCTTAGGTCTATGATTTCTGGTTTAAGTGTCACTGCATCATATCTTTACTTATTGTATGCTTGTCTTTAAAATCAAATGAAGAAGAGAATGTTTGTGTTTCAAAAGACCAGAGTGGAGTTCATAATATGGAGTAATTTTTTGAATCTTTGGTGTAATCATAAGTTAGCTAAGTTGGTTCAACCATGAGGTGGGAAGACAACTATCTGTCCTGAATACTTTGCTGTGAATACACCCATGAGACTAAGTAAATAGCAAGATCCTAATAAGAGAAAGGGAAAGAACACTTAAAGGGAAAAACAAAAGAAAAAGAGTAAGCAATAAGGCTAGGCACCAATGGTTTTAATCTTGAGGCATGTGTCTGTGGTGTTCCTGTGTGAGGGATCTACTTGGATGAATAAGCTCTTAGAGGTGCCTTATCACTTGGTAACTTGGGTTAACTAACTCGGGATTATCAGCTGAAAGTCCACTATCAAGAGTAACCCTCACTACAGAGCATTTAGTAACCCAAAGAGGTGCTGGACACCAAGGTCTCAAGAAAAGAAAATAAATAAACCATATGCCTGTGGTGTGTATGTATGGGGGAGAGACTTGAGGAAGTAAGTCCGTAGGGGTGTTTCAACACCTAGCACCTTGAACCAACTGGTTCGGGAGTGTTGGCTGAAAGCTTATTTTAAAGAGTTGCCCCCTTACAGAGCACCTAGCCTGAAGAACACAAATAAGCCCTGAAATGACAATAAAAAGATCAATAAAAGTCTCATGGTATGTAAGCAAAACCAGTGTTTTAGAGCATGATAAAGGTCTGAAAGCCAGTAATGGAATGAACCTAAGTTGTTATGCATCAAACCACCATAAAATCAGTAACATGACCTCCACAAGAATGACTCATTTCTCTTGGCATTCCATTCATCATTCTCTTGTTCCAGTACTTGCTTAGGGACAAGCAAGCTTTAAGTTTGGTGTTGTGATGCAAGGGCATCTTGGCCAGTTTCACTGACCTTTTCTCTACTATTTTTAGGTAGTTTTATGCATTTCCTTAGGAAATAAGCTAGTTTTGGGTAGATATTCACTTACACCTTGATTCAAGCATACATTGTGCATTTTACATTATTTCATGAGGATTTTGCATGATTTTAATGACAAAATTGTATATTGCATTACCCATGACTTGGATTAGAACTTTGATGCACTCTATTGCTTGATTTCAGGACCAAAGGAAGCAAGGAGGAACCACTTAGCAGTCACGTTAATCTAATTAATGTGGCCACTAACGTGGAATGGGAGGTAACCTGCAAAGTTAATGAGAAAAGTGATTGCCAATAACGCTCTCGAAGCCATCATTGCCCACGTTAAGAGTCACGTTAACTAAGTTAACGTGAACTCTAACGTGAAGAAGGGACTTTGAGCCAACGGCTCTAACGTGAAGAAAGGATTTTGAGCCAACGTTAGTGACACTTAACATTATCACTAACGTTGGCCAATGATCATAAGTGGCCACGTTAGAGTCCATGTTAACTTGGTTAACGTGGCCTCTAACGCAACAAGGGGAAGGAAGCCAACGTTAGTGACATTCAACATTGTCACTAACGTTGGCCTAAGGTGCAATGTACCACATTAACTTCCACGTTAACTTGGTTAACATGGGAGCTAACGTGAGAGGCAAGAATGGTCGACAACGTTAGTGACACCCAATATTGTCACTAACGTTGGAAGTAACCACAAAACCCAAGGAGCCACGTTAACTTCTATGTTAACTTAGTTAACGTGGAAGCTAACGGCAATGAGTGTAAGATGAGCCAACGTTAGTGACACTCAACATTGTCACTAACGTTGGAAATGGTTTGCAAAGCCACGTTAGAAGCCACGTTAACCTAGTTAACGTGGACTCTAACGTGAATAGGGGCATATTGGAACGTTAGTGACAATGTTGAGTGTCACTAACGTTCTCAAAGATTGGCATGCCTACGTTAAAAAAGCCACGTTAACTAAGTTAACGTGGACTCTAACGTGGGAAATGGGGAGGCTCTCAACGTTATTGGGAAAGTTGAGTCCCAATAACGTGTGCAAAGGACAAAGAGGCAACGTTAGTGGCAACGTTTGTGCCACTAACGTTGAAGTTAACATGGCCTTTAGTTGGGTAAGAAACGTTAGTGAAAAAGTTGAATGACACTAACGTTTTCGAACCCATTTCCTCACTGAATGTTAACACCTCTAACATCTTGAGCTAAAGTCTCTGCCCACTTCACACTTTCTCTCTGTAAGTAAAACCAAGCCCAAGTGAAGAAGAGAACTGCTCCAAACTGAAGATCCAAAGGCCCAAGACTTGAAGAATCAACTAGAAGAATAGAAGAGTAGTATATATAGGAGTAGCTTTGAATTATCAAGGGGGTTGGAAAGAATTCTGAAAGGAAAAAAGCATTACTCTCTATTTTACTTTCTCTGCTCTTCTAGTTCAGAATGTATTCTCCATCTTTGTTTTCATTTTTTAGAGCTATGAACAACTAAACCCATTTCATTGGGTAGGGAGCTCTGTTGTAATTTGATGGATCTATACTAGTTTTCTTCATTCTTCTTCTATCTTTTCTATTGATTTTACTTGAAAGCTTTCGATCTTCATCCCATTGGGTAGTTATCTTGGAAAAGAAACTATTCAAACTTGGATCCCTTCTGAACCTTGAAAGAGGAATGAAGAGATCAAGCTAGAAATGCTTTCTCATGCTAGACCAAATTGGGTTTGGATGGATATGTGACTATAATCCTCTCAAAATCTTGATTTGGGAAATGCATGTGGTATAATCAGTGACCACACTTCATCTCTTCTCATGAGCAATTGACCAAGGAATTGGCTATTGATCAAGATTTGAGAGATTGAATTGCAAGAAATTGTAATTCAATTAATTAAGATTGCCAAGGAGATCAATGAGTGCATTGATTAAGGAAGAGATGAAAATGAACTTGATCCAGAGAATTGCAACATCTCCTATGCCCAATGAACTCCCCAATTCTGATCTCACCCATTCTCTTTAATTTCTGTGTTTATTTTCATGAGCAAACACCCCATTCCCATTTATAATTCAGCAATTTAATTTCAGTCATTTACTTCCAGTTCTTTAATTCTAGCATTTACTTTTCCGTCATTTACATTCCCGTATTTTATTTTCTGCAACTCTCAACCCAAATTCTGAATTAGCTCAACTAGAACATTCTTCCAATTAAAGTTGCTTGATCAATCAATCCCTGTGGGATTCGACCTCACTCTATTGTGAGTTTTTACTTGACGACAAATTCGGTATACTTGCTGAAGGAAATTTGTTGAGAGACAATTTCCACATGCATCAATCACGCGTGCGCGTTGCTCAACAGTCAGGCAACTATAAAAACTTATATATCGTTGCGAAGCCTCAGATGTTAGCTTTCCAATGCAACTAGAACCACCTCATTTGGACCTCTGTAGCTCATGTTATGATCGATTGAGTGCGAAGAGGTCAGGGCTGACAACATTAGCAATTCCTTCAGCTTTTTGTATTCTTTCCACTTTTGCATGCTTCCTTTCCATCCTCTATGCCTTTCCTGCCCTGTAATCTCTGAAAATACTTAACACACATATCAAGGCATTGAATGGTACTGGGAGAGGATTAAATTTAGCTAAATTAAGACCAAAGAAAGATGTTTTCAATCATAGCACAAAATCAGGATGGAAAATGTAAAACATGCAATTTCAATGAATAAGTGTGAGATTAGTGGATAAAATCCACTCAATTAAGCACAAGATGTGCCACGAAATAGTGGTGCATCAAATCTCCCCACACTTAAACATTAGCATGTCTAATGCTAAGCTCAAGAGAACTAAAAGAGTGAAGAGGAATGGTAGAAAGTACGAAGTGCAACCTATCTAAATGAATGCAACTAGTATGCAAAATGTTTCTAATCACTTGGTTAAAAGTAAATAAATCTTTTAAGATCAAATATGAACTGGATTTCACTAATTTAAATCATATTTATGAAGTACAAATAGACTTTCAAGAAGAAAATAGCTCATGAAAGCCGGGAACAAAGAATCTAGCATCGACCCCTCACCGGAAGTGTATACACTCTAATCACTTAAGTGTTTAAGGTTCGATTCTCTCAAATCTCTACTAACCTTGCTTTCTAAGAGTTGCTCTTCATCTAACAATCAACAAAAATTTAATGCATAGATACACATATCAAGAGGTCTTTTAAGGGTTGTAATGGGGTTAGGGTCAAGGTAGGATTGTATTTGGTCAAGTGGACTAAAATCTGAATCCTTAATTAACCTAAACTTACCACCTAACTTAAGACAATCCATGTAATTAAAATGCAAAATCTAACTACCCATTAACTATATTTTCCACATATTCATGCATCCGAATTTGAGTACAACTAATATGCATTGCTACCATCATTTACTTTGGGGCATTTTGTCCCCTTTTATTGTTATTCACTCTTTTTTTCTTTTCTTTTTCTCTTTCTCTCTTTTTTTTCTATTTATTTTTTTCTTTTCTTTTATTTTTCTCAATGCATATGATTAAGGTTTTTAATGCATAAACATGTCATCAACCTTCTTTTTCACATTTTCTCAATAATATACAACACCCAATTTTTAAACCAAATATTGGCAAATCCAATTTTCCCACACTTAATTTGTGAGTACTCTTACTAGTCTAAGCTAACCAAGGATTCCAATTAGGGACATTATTATTTTACGCTTAGAGTTAGTGATGAGCTAAAGTAAAGAACAAATGGGTAAAATAGGCTCAATTTTGGTTTGCAAAGGATAATGAAAAGGTTAAGGCCATATGGGTATGTAAGCTAAGTGAAACAAGGCCTCAATCACATAAGTGCATGCATACATTATGCCATAGAAATATAGAATTAAGCAAGACAAAGATCACAATTATAGAGAGAACAACACACACCAAAATATAATATTGGTTGATAAAATACAACCAATCAAATAGGCTCAAAATCTCACTGGTTTTGTATGTTCGAGCTCTAAACCATGTTCCAATATAATATTTCTTCAAACAAGTTTAACAAAAATTTTAATTCAAATTAGTGAAATGCTATAAAAAGTTTCTTGAAAAGAATTCATCATTTCAACCAAGTAATGGTAAAATATGCACAAAATCAAACAAATATGCAATCAAACATGCAAATGCAACAATGAACCAACAAAGAAAAATAAAAATTGGTGTTGAGAAGAAAGTGACTAACCCATGGAGATCGGTATCGACCTCCCCACACTTAAAGATTGCACTGTCCTTAGTGCATGCAGAGATGTGCAAGTGGACGAGTGGCTACAACTGTTGCTTTTCACCAAAGGTTATGCAGATGAACTTGTCGGTTGCCCCCATTGAGAGGCTTTCCCTTTCCTTTCTCGGTGGCCATCCTGAAAGAAGAAAAAAGGGAGGAAAAGTAACCCAGAAACAAAGATAAGAAAACAAATAGAATATGGGTGGGTTGATGCCAAATAATGAGGATCTCAACTACATGGTAGCTACAACATGCAAGTGAGAATAATTAATAACACCTAACAGTTTAAAACAAGTCACAAAGCACTAAAATAATTCAAGAAAAGATGCAATAGTTGAATAAGAATATTTAACACCAGTGATAAAATAGGAAATTAGAAAAGAAGATAAAAAACATGAACAAAATTAAAATGAAATGAAGGAAAGTATGCAAATGTAATATGTAAAAGGGAATGAAAGAGAATAAGGAAGGGAAGGGAGGAGAAGAAAGTAAGAAAGAAGGAGGATAGAAGAAAAGGAGAGAAGAAAGAAGGAAAAATGATAAGAGAATAAGAAACAAACACGACGCGCGCGCATACATCACGCATATGCGTGAAAACTAAAACGGCCATGTGTGACGCGTAACCGTCGCCCACACGTATGCGTGAATGGCCAAAAATGAACACTGACGTGTGAGTGTCAGTCACGCGTACGCGTGACCTTTGATCGTGCAAAACGCACGTTACCAACACCAAGGCAGCACAATTCTCGGCCAAATCACCCATTGACGCCGATTTTCCATCCACGCGTATGCGTCGCTGACGCTTACGCGTGGGTTGACTAAAATATGGGTGACAAGCACGCGTCGCCCACACGTACGCATGGGTTGGCTTGTGCACAAGGAACCCTTCTTGCACAGCTCCCGCGTAACCTTCTGAAAGGTTTAGCGTCGCATGCGACGCGTGCGTGTGATTCACGCGCACGCGTGGAACGCACTTTTCTCTCTCTCTCTCTCTCTCTCTCTCTCTCTATCTCTCTCTCTTTCTTTTTTTTTATATATGCAGAATGCAGATGCTTATGCAAAAATTATGAATGAATACTAATAAAAATAAAATAAAATAAAACTAAGGATAAAAAATGAAAGATCATACCATGGTGGGTTGTCTCCCACCTAGCACTTTTAGTTAAAGTCCTTAAGTTGGACACGTGGTGAACTCCTTGTCAAGGCGGCTTATGCTTGAACTCTTCCAGAAATCCCCACCAATGTTTGTACTTCCAATAGCCTCCGGGATCCCAAACTAGGCGCATAATGCCTTCAAGCAAGTTGAAGCAAGTGACAAGGCCCCAAAAGTGTTGATGGCTGGAATGAATTTCGGGGTCCCAAACCTTGCTTTTGCACCCGTCTTGTTGTTTATTGTTCCAACCGGGTGACAAGCAACCTGAATTCTCACTGAGACTTCCAAACAACTTCCTAGACCCATTCAATCGAGCTCTACACCAACCTTTGCATTTCAACTTGGAGCATGCAAACATATTGAACCTTGCAGGACAACTCTTACCACTAACCATCTCCCTCTTACTCTTAACACCATAAAGAGCTCTAAGTTGCCCATCCGTCTCAAGAAAAGCATATTCAAGTGCGCTAATTAAGCTTAGAGATGAAAGATTTACCCACTTGAATGAAGGAATGGATGGTGATGACTTTGGGGGAGAGGTCTCCAACAACTTTGGCAAGGTGATTTCCAACTCCATGCCCTTGAGCTCTTCCTTGACAACTTCCACCTCTTTGTAAGATTTTGTAACATTAACCTCTTCCTCTAGTTCAATAGGAGAGAGTTCAATTATAGGTAGAAACTCATTAATTATTGAACATGTCTCATGATCAACCTCTTCCAAGTCTTCAACCATGATATGCTTTGGAGGTTGCAAACCCTCCACAACATCAAAGTCAATCATCTTGGAAGGAGGTTCCATGACTTGAGGTTCAAATGGAGGTTCCGCATCTCCTAAATCTTCAACCACTTCCTTTTCTTCTATATTTTTGGCTTTCTCCTCTTGCTCTAGTACAAATTCCAGCTCCTCCTTGTTGACTTTCACCTCTTGACAACTTCCTTCAAGGGTCTCTCCTACCGCCACTTTTAGGGCCTCCTCTAGCTTCTTGTGAAGTATGAATTCGCAAAACTGATCCCTTCTCTCTTGTTCCGGGTTGATGGATATGGGTATTCTTGCACAGAGGGTGGTGGTGCAATGAAGCTTGAGGGTTGAATATTGGAGGTAGACAGTCGGTCCATGTGGGATATAAGATTTTGGAGTTTAGAGGTGACACCAATGAGAGAGGTAAGTGTGTTCTCCATAGGTGTTTGGGGTGGATAGGAGGGTTCATTTGTTGGGAGAAAGGGCTCATAAAACGGAGGTGGTTCCTCTTGATAAGGATATAGAGATGGTGTATATTGAGGTAGTAGTTCTAAGTATGGCTCATAAGGCTCTTGGTATGGTGGGTAAGGATTAGGGTCATATGGGGGTGTTTGGTGGTAAGGTGCTTGTGAGTATGGTGGTTCAAAATTATGTTGAGGAGGGGGTTCATAGGTATATGGTGGTGGTTGTTGATAATAAAAAGAGCGCTCACCATAACCATTATCTTGATATGCTTCTTGGAATGGCTCTTGGTCATAGTAGGTTGGCGGAGGCTGTTGCTAAGAGGGTTGATCAAATCCCTGTGGCTCCTCCCACCTTTGATTCCCCCATCCTTGATGAATGTTCTTATTGTAGTCTCCTTTTCCTGCAACATGATTATAACCAAACTCATAGCCAAAGGGGTGAGAGTTCATAGTAGTAAGAGAAAATAAAAACAAAGCTAATAAAAATAAGCAACAAAGTCCTAAAACTAAAAAAAACTAACAAACAAGAAAAAAAGCAAATATTTACAATAACCAATAATAAGGCACATGTTTGCAATTCCTCGGCAATGGCGCCATTTTGACGAACAGATTCTTGCGTGGTCTAGAATTTTACAAATAAGCTCTCGTTGCAAGTATAGCTTCTAAACCAACAAAAATCCTTTCGTACAAAAACTTGGTTGTCACAAGTAACAAACCCCTAATAAATAAAAACCGAAGTATTCAAACCTTGGGTCCTCTCTCAAGGAATTACAGGGAAGTGTTCTTGTTATTGGTTATGTAAAGGTATATTTTGAGGTTTTTAAGATAAGAAACATGAATAGTAAATGGAAAAAGGAATAAACAAATAACTAGAAAAGCTCTTGGCAAGGTTTGAGAACTTAAAATCCTATCATAGCTATCCTTATCAATTGTGATGAGAATTGTTTCTTGCTCCCACTTAGTTAACCCTCAACAAATGAAGGAAAGTCAAGTGGACTAATCAATTTGATTCCTCAAGAACTAGTCAACTCCTAAGGAAAGACTAGCTTTGGTGGAATCCAAATCAATCAGCAACTTTCAATTATTAATCAACAAAAGAGTTTGATAACTCAAGTGTTACCAATTACCCAACCAAGCCAAGAACATAGAATCCTACTCTAACAACCTTCTAAGCATTTTGTCCAGCACTTGGCAGGTATAAAATAAAAGTATAGAAAAGCAATAATAGAATATTAAATCCAAACAAATACGAAATACTTCAAATTGCATTAAATAGAAAATCAAAGCCAACATAAGAGTAGAAGAGAAACTAAATTAAAGGAACATTGAACCTAAATTTGATGAAGAAATAAACCTAAACTAAGATAAATCCTAAATCCTAAAACTTAAAGAGAGGGGAGAGCCTCTCTCTTTAGAAACTACATCTAAAACCTAAAATTGTGTGAATGAGAAGTGTGAATGATTGATTCCCCCACTCTGCAGCCTCTAATATGTATTTTCTGGACCAAAAATTGGGTCAAAAATAGCACAAAAATTGCCCTCAGCAATTTCTGATACGTCCAGCACGTGCACATGTCACGCGTACGCGTTGTCCACGCATACGCGTGGATTAAACTTTCACCAGGTCACGCGTACGCGTCATCCACGCATGCGTGTCGCTCAAAAGTCAAGCAAGTATGGAAAATTATATATTGTTACAAAGCGCCGGATGTTAGCTTTCCAACGCAACTGAAACTGCCTCATTTGAACTTTTGTAGCTCAAGTTATGATCAATTGAGTGTGAAGAGGTAAGGGTTGACAGCATTAGCAATTCCTTCAGCTTTTTGTACTCCTTCCACTTTTGCATGCTTCCTTTCCATCCTCTACGCCATTCTTGCCCTGTAATCTCTGAAAACACTTAACACACATATCAAGGCATCGAATGGTACTGAGAGAGGATTAAAATTAGCTAAATTAAGACCAAAGAAACATGTTTTTAATCATAGCACAAAATCAGGAAGGAAAATGTAAAACATGCAATTTCAATGAATAAGTGTGAGATTAGTGGATAAAATCCACTCAATTAAGAACAAGATGTGCCATGAAATAGTAGTGCATCGGACGTCCCACACAAAAGGCTTGCATACATCATTCATTATTCATTCATTCATGCATCATTTATTCTTGCATCATTCATTATTCATCATTCATTATTCATTGCCACTTCATGCCAAGGGGGATGGCGTCCTATGCCAAAAGGGTTGCATACGTGGTTATTCCTTGTACTAATTGTAGTGCATATGTCCCACGGCACTTTGAGGGCGTCCCACACCACGCATGCATCATTTCAAAATAAATTCATGTGCCTTATGCATTGTAAGTTCATTTGTTGCATGTATTGCATCATGCCTTGTCTTTTGCCGTGGCACTACATATCTTGGGTATGGCACATCAATGTGATACCCCATTCATAAGATTTCATGTTTCATTCATATCTCTTATGCAAAATGTGTTTGGTATTTGATGACTTGCATTATCTACCTCTTTCTCCTATATAAAAGGACCATAAAAGAACTATAATCTCATTCACTCACTGCAATTTCATGAGTTAATGGTGAATATTATAATACATTGATTTGAAATGAGTTTATGTTGAATTTCAGGTGAAAAGAGCAACAAAGGAAGGAGGAAACAAGAAAAAGAAGCTGGGCGTGCCACTTGGTACAAATGCCACCAAATAGTATGGGCGTAGCACGCCAGCAATAGGGCATGGCACGCCAGTTGACAATTCTAGAAAAAGGGTCTATGGAGCTTTAATATGGGGGTGGCACGCCAGGGCTAGGCATGGCACGCCAATTATATTTTCCAGAGAAGCACTCTTGGAGCTTTAACATGGGTGTGGCATGTCAAGGCCAGGCGTGGCACGCCAACTATACTTTCCAGAGAGTAATTTTGAAGATCACAAAGGGGGCGTGGCACGCCAACCCCCTAGCCAACACTAGGCGTGCCACTTGGGTTCAAAGGCGTGGAATGCCAATTCAGGGATTTTTTGCCAGTATAGAATTTTATAAAAATAGTCCCGTCGTAGATATAGTCTCTAAACCGACAGAAGTTCTTTCATACAAACTTTTTGGGTGTCACAAGTAACAAACCCCTTTAAAAATTGTTAACCGAGTATTCAAACCTCGGGTCATCTTCTCAAGGAACTGCAAGGAGGTATGTTCTTATTATTGGCTATGGAGATTGTGAATTCGGGGTTTCAAGAATGAGGAATAAGTAATATAAATGGCAAGTAAAATAAATGGCAATTAAAATAAGTAAATACTGTAAAGCAACTTTTGGCAAGGTGAGAGAAATTAGAAGTCCAACTTAGTTATCCCTCTCAACAATAATGAAAGTTGTATCTTAATTCCACTTAGTTAACCTTTGAAGCAAAGGTAAGTCAAGGGACTAATTAGTTTGACCTTCGAATCCTATTTATTTCCTAAGAAAAAGTTGGGATTATTGAAGTTCAGTTTAATTAGCAAGATAACGATTATCACTTACGCTGAGTTTGATAACTGTTGAGTTACTGATTTCTTAACCAAGACCAAAAGGAGGAAAAAGTAAATTGCTGGAATAAAATATCTTCAGATCGGAAGCAATGGTAACGTAAATAAAAGCAAGCAATCATAAACTGAAAATACCTCAATTATCATTAATTCAAACAATAATCTGTGACATGGAATAATTCATAAATTAAATTATAAAAGTAAATAATCAATTCAAATGCTGGAATAAATAAATAAAGTGAAAGGAAAGCTTTAAAAACAAGGAAATATAAAAACCTGGATCGAGAGTCACTCTTACAAGCTAAGAGAAGTCCTAAATCCTAATCCTAAGAGAGAGAGGAGAGAACCTCTCTCAAAACTAAATCTAAATCATGGGAAGTAACAAAAATGTGAGCCCCCTCTGAATGGATGCATTCCCACACTTTATAACCTCTAGTCTATGTTGTCTGTACTTGGATGTGGGCCAAAAAGGGCTTTAGAAATCGCTGGGGGCGTATTCTGTAAATTCTGATTCGTGGCCTCTGTCATGCGGTCGCGTCATTCGGAGCTTTTCCTTGCCACGCGATCGCGTCAGTCACGCGTCCGCGTCGTATGCGTTCTGCTTAAGGCACACGGTCGCGTCAGTCATGCGGCCGCGTCGCTGCTTCTTTGCTTCTGGCACGCGATCGCGTCATCCATGCGATCGCGTGGGTGCCAGTTTCTTCAAAACTCCGTTTCGCACTTTCCTTCCATTTTTGTATGTTTCCTTTTCCATCCTTTAAGTTATTCTGCCTTAAAAAATCTGAAACTACTCAACACACTAATCACGGCATCGAATGGAAATAAAGGTAATTAAAATAATTAATTTTAAAGCTTAGAAAACATGTTTTTCACATACATCACATAATAAGGAAGGGAAAGTAAAACCATGCAATTAATATGAATAAGTGGGTGAAGGATTGAATAAATCACTCAAACTAAGCACAAAATAACTCATGAAATATGGGTTTATCAGTGCCACTTGGGCTCAAAGTCGTGGCACGCTAACTCTACGCATGACTTGGGCGTGCCACTTGGGTTCTAGGCGTGGCACGCCAAGCTTGAAGGAGCTCACACCAACAAGGGCGTACCACTTGAACTTGAAGGCATGGCAGGCCAATATGTTTGACCAGAGGGGCATGGAGGAAGTACCAACGCTGGGCGTGCCACTTGATGTTGAAGGCGTGGCATGCCAACTCTAGCACCCAGGGAAGAAGAAGACTGGGCGTGCCACTTTGGGCTTAAGGCGTGGCACGCCAAGACAAAGATAACCATGGCCTTGCCACTTGAATGCTAGGCGTGGCACGTCAGTTGCTGGACCAGGGGGACTCATTCACACATTATTATGGGCATGGCACGCCACCTACTGGGCGTGGCACGCCAATATTGTTTTCTAGAGAAGAATGAGGAAGCCTTATTTTGGGCGTGGCACGCCACCTACTGGGCGTGGCATGCCAGTGTTGTTTTTCAGAAAGGAAAGAGGAATAAAAGACTTGGGTGTGCCACTTGGGTTCGAAGGCGTGGCATGCCAGGTTAGCAGATGAAGAAGGGCGTGCCACATGGGGAGCCAGGCGTGGCGCGCCAAGCCAAGCTGAGATCCAGGCGTGGCACGCCACTCAAATGCCAGTCACACGCCAGGCACATGGTTCATTTTATAAGTTTTTCCTTTTCCTTCCATTTGTAATTTTCGTTCTCTTTTGTATTTTCTTAATTCTAGTAATAGGAGTAGTATATATACCCCCTAGAAGTACTGAGAAAGGGGGGTTGGATTGGCGAGTGGTTAGCTTAAGTGATTAAGTTTTAGTTTTACTTTACTTCATCTCTTCCATCTCTTGTACTTTTCTCTAAGCTATGAGTAGTTAAACTCCCTCTCATTGGGAGAGGGAGCTCTGTTGTACTTTATGGATTAATGATAGTGAATTTCTTCTTCTCTTCATCCTCTTTTTGATTTGCTAGAAGGAATTTCGTTCTTCATACTAGTGTTCAATCATCTTGGGAAAGAGGTTGAATGCAAAATGGGTTTCATGGGAACCTTGGAAAAGGAAACATGAAATAATTCTTGAAATCTCTTTTCACACTTGAGTAGATATGGGTTTTGGGATTGGATATGGTGACATAAAATCCACCCACTATTTGGATCTATGATGATGTGTGATATAATCAGGGACCAAGCATATCTCTCTTCTTGAGCAATTAGACCAAGGAATTGGCTGATTATCAAGATTTTAGAGATTGAATCACCAAGGGATTGGGGTTCAATCAATCATGATTGCCAAGAGGTCAATGAGTTGTATGATTGAAGATGAGATGAGCTGGATTTAATCCAAAGAGAACAACATCTACCAATCCCAATGAATCTTCCCTATTCTTACAATCCCCATTCTTTATAGCTTTCTTTAATTTCTGCTATTCCCCATTACCATTTTCAATTCAGTCATTTATGTTTCAGTTCTTTACATTCTTGCCGTTTACTTTTCTGCATTTTATTGCTTTCCTTTACCTTTAAGTCATTTACATTTCTGCTATTTAAATTTCTGCACTCATTATTCTCTACATTGATTAGCTTAACTAAATTCACTCATTAACTAAAATTGCTCAATCAATCAATCTCTGTGGATTCGACCCCACTCCATTGTGGGTTATTACTTGACGATAATTTGGTGTTCTTGCCAAAGAACGGATTCATTTTATATGGAGAGTGAATTTCGGTCACCAAGTTTTATGGCGCCATTGTCGAGGATTGATTTTGATTTGACAATGATTAAGTTGATGAGTATTTGGATTAAGCATTTTCTTTATGTTGTTATTCTCTTTAATTTTTGGTTTTTATTTCATTCATTCCTTTTAGTATTTGAATTATTAACTATTCATTGTTTATATATTAACTATAACAAGAAGCACACTAACTGTTTGATATTTTGCATCAATTAATTTTGACTTACCCACCCTCCTTTCAGAAGGGTGATAACTCTTGTTTTAGATTGTGTTTTGTGTTGTGTATGACAGGGGAAGAGGAGCTGTAACCTCCTACGATTTTGAGCCGAAGAGAACATTCTTAATATTGAAAAGAGAAGCCGTGGCAAGAGGCAAAAGGGTGGTTGGTGAAGAAGAAGAAGAAGACGATCTAACTCAAACCATGGAAGATGAAGCACATAATCACCATGAAGAAGCAGTTGGCAACATTCCCCACCACAAGAAAGAAGGGTGCTAGGCTCTTACATCAATCCCAATCCTGGAAATTGTGGGAGTAGCATTTTGAGACCCAACTTACATGCCAACAACTTTGAGCTCAAACCATAGCTAATCACTCTTGTCTAGAATAATTGTTCCTTTGGAGAAAATGCTCAGGAAGATCCCAACCAACATCTAACCACATTCTTGAGAATTTGTTACACTGTGAAGGCAAATGGTGTTCATCTGGACACTTACAAACTACTCTTGTTTCCCTTCTTTCTTAAGGACAATGCATCAAAGTGGCTGGAATCATTCCCTAAAGAAAGCCTTACCACTTGGGAGGATGTTGTTAACAAGTTCTTAGAAAGGTTCTATCCTCCATAAAGAATCAATAGGTTGAGAGCTAAAGTGCAAACATTCAGACAACAAGATGGGGAAACTCTCTATGAAGCATGTGAGCGATACATGGACTTGACAAGAAAATGCCCTCTGGATATGTTCAATGAATGGGTACAGCTACACATTTTCTATGAAGGGTTATCATATGAATCAAAGAAGGCATTAGATCACTCTTTAGGAGGCTCTCTCAACAAGAAGAAGACAATTAAAGAGGCCATAGACATCATAGAAACTGTTTCCAACAATGAGTATTTCTATGCCTCTGATAGAACTCATAAAAGAGGAGTAATAGAGCTCAATTCCATGGATGCCCTGTTAGCTCAAAACAAGGTGATCACAGCTCAATTAGCAGCCCTAACCAAGCAGATGGAGAAGAATAAAGTCTCAGCTGTCCAAGCTCAAGCACCTCCGTAAGAAGAAGATACCCCAAAGGTTGAATGTGAATGGGAGCAAGCCAACTATGTGAACAATCCCTCCAGACCACCATATGATCCCAATGCCAAAACATACAACCCAGGTCGGAAGAACCACCCAAATTTTGGGTGGGGAAACTGATGGGTGAAAATTGAATTTCTACATAAACTAACCGGCAAGTGTACCAGGTCACATCAAGTAGTAAAACTCACTTAGAGTGAGGTCGATCCTATGAGGATTGATGGATCAAGCAACTTTAGTGGAATGATTAGTCTAGTTAAGCGAATATTGATGAATTGAGTGAAATTTAACATACAGAATGTAAATTGCAAGGAACTTAAAGTGCTTAAAGTGAAAGACAGAATATAAATTGTAGAAACGTAAATGGCAAGAAACTCAAATTGCACGAAAAGTAAATTGCATCAAATGTAAAGGGCTTTGTGTATAGGGACATTAAAGAGAGCAGCAAATCAAGCAATTGAAATAAACTCAAGGACAATTAACAGAAAGAAAAATTCATCAGGGATTGGAGATATCACAATCCATCATGAATCAAATGGGTCCCAACTCCTTTCTCAATCATATGAGTAGATCTATGGCGGATTTAAATTGATTGAATCCCAATTCCTAGGTAACCCAATCTCTCTAATCACAATCAATCTTGCCAATTCCTTGATCTAATTGTCATGAGAAGAGGTTAACTGCATGTCTCTCATCCATAAGCCACACAATCTCTCAAGATCTCAATTCCTCCCGAATGGTATTGATCAAGAGAGTTGTGAGAGATATAGCTTCAGTTCTAATTTCCATGATTTCCCTTCTGAAGCTCACATGGAAATCCAATGGATTCAAATCTTCTTCCGAAGTGAATGGATCAAATCATGACAGAAGTTATCTCTTAGCTACCCAAGCGGATTGAGAAGAAGAAGATGTTCATCAATCCATTAGAATTATAATAGAGCTCCTCCCCCTAATGAATTGGCGTTTAGAGGATCATAGCTCTAAGAAAAGGTGCAGAAAATTTAAATTGCATGAAAACTAAACTCAACTCAAAGCAAATTAACATGTAAAATTGCAAAAGAGAAGAAGTACATGAAATTAAATTGCATAAAAGTAGAACTGGATTCAATACAAACTTAAAGAGGAAAGTGTAGAAAGTAAAATGGGTACAAAAGAAGAATTATACACTAAGCTCTCTGGAGTCTCTAATCCTCCAAGAGAGCTCTGGAGTTTCTAATCCTGCAGCCTCTACTCGTACTCCAACTGCCAGCCTAGCTACTAACTTAAACTCTAAGCTATTTATACACTTTCTTCAATTTGTCTTCAGGTCTTTGGATTGGGCTTTTGGCCCTTGTTGAAGCAGATTCAATTGGCTTCCAATGCTATTGAGGAGAGAAAGGCGCGCAATTTTGCAGTTCTAGTATCAACGTTAGGGTCAACGTTTTTGGGTAAACGTTGAGTCAAACATTCTCTTAGGAGAAAATGGGTTTTGGGTATTTTGAGCAATGTTTGACTCAATGTTGGGGTACCAACGCTGCTTATCCATGTGTACGCGTGGCCTACGCGTACGCGTGGATGATATATTTTTCCACTTTACACGTCTGCGCTGGCTATGCGTGTGCGAGTTTGGGAACAGAATGCACATTGGTGCACGAAAATTACACTCACACTATGTAATTTCGCACAACTAACCAGCAAGTGCACTGGGTCGTCCAAGTAATACTTTACGTGAGTAAGGGTCGATCCCACGGAGATTGCAGGTTTGAAGCAAGCTATGGTTATCTTATTATTCTTAGTCAAGATATCAATAGGGTTCTTAGTTTTAACTGTGAAAAGTGAAAGAGCATGAAAGGAATATTTGTTACGCAGTAATGGAGAATGGGTTGGAGTTTTGGAGATGCTCTGTCCTTTGAATTCCTGCTTTCCTACTGTCTTCTTCTTCACGCACGCAGGTCTCCTTCCATGGCAAGCTGTATGTTGGTGGATCACCTTGTCAATGGCTACCAACCGTCCTCTCAGTGAAAAGGGTCTATGTACATGGCTAATCATCTGTTGGTTCTCACTAATGTTGGAATAGGATCCAGTGATCCTTTTGCGTCTGCCACTACGTCCAATGTTCGTGAGTTTGAAGCTCGTTACAGACATCCCCTCCCAGATCCTACTCAAAATACCACAGACAAGGTTTAGACTTTCCGGATCTCAGGAATGCTGCCCATTAGTTCTAGCTTATACCACGAAGACTCTGGACTCACTGATTGAATGCTCTGTTGTCAGGAGAGGCAGTCGAACTCGTGAGCCAGAAACCCAAGAGATAAACATTCAATCTAAGGTAGAACAGAAGTGGTTGTCAGGCACTCGTTCATAGGTTGAGAATGGTGATGATTGTCACAGATAATCACATTCATCATGTTGAAGTGAGAATGAATATCTTAGAATAGAAACAAGCGAGATTGAATAGAAAACAGAAATACTTGCATTAATTCATCGAGCCGCTGCAGAGCTCCTCACCCCCAACCATGGGGTTTAGAGACTCATGCCATCAAAAGTACAATTTCAGATGTAAAAATGTCATGAGGTAGAAGATAAATCTCTAAAAGTAGTTTTTATACTCAACTAGTAACCTAGGTTTATAGAAAATGAGTAAACTAAGATAGATAATGCAGAAATCCACTTTCTGGGGCCCACTTGGTGTGTGTTGGGGCTGAGCATTGAAGCTTTCACGTGCATAGGCTACTCTTGGAGTTAAACGCCAGTTTATAACCTATTTTTGGCGTTTAACTCTGGTTTGTAACTTGTTTTTGGCGTTTAACGCCAGAATAGGGCAGAAAGCTAGCGTTGAACGCCAGTTGTCGTCGTCTAAACTTGGGAAAAGTATGGACTATTATATATTTCTGAAAAGCCCTGGATGTCTACTTTCCAACGCGATTAAGAGCGCACCATTTTGACTCTTCTAGCTCCAAAAATTCCATTTTGAGTGCAGGGAGGTCAGAATCCAATAGCATCAGCAGTCCTTCTTCAGCCTCGGAATTAGATTTTTGCTCAGGTCCCTCAATTTCAGCCAGAAAATACATGAAATCACAGAAAAACATACAAAATCATAGTAAAGTCCAGAAATGTGAATTTTTCTTAAAAACTAATAAAAATATACTCAAAATTAACTAAATCATACTAAAAACTATCTAAAAACAATGCCAAAAAGCGTATAAATTATATGCTCATCACACATCCACATGTGCGCGTAACTGACGCGTGCGCATGGATGCAATTTTTCCAATTCTAATTTTTAAAACCTTTTCGCGAACATTGGCCTCAACGTTGGCTTGGCAATGTTTCCTTCAATGTTGGCCAACCTACGCGTGTGTGTCACTTATGCGTGCGCGTGGATTGCCAAACTTCACGCTCAGGCGTATGCATGGCATACACGTGCCCGTCGATGTGCTTTTTCAAACTCAAGATTTGAACTTCATATCACACACGTTCACCTCAACGTTGGCTTGGCAACGTTTCCTCCGATGTTGGCCTATCCACGCGTGCGCGTCGCCTACGCATACGTGTGGATTGTATTTTCAATTTTCACAAGGCACAACATTGGGGGTAACGTTAATGCACCAACGTTTCCTCCAACATGGGTATCGGAATTTTGTAGAGCCTTTCCTCTCAAGGTTTGAGGCAACGTTGGTGGTCCAACTTTGGCCACAAACGTTGCTTCCTCTTTTTCTTTCCATGGCCATTCTTCAACTTCTTTCCATGCCTTTCTTCACCTATCATCAACCAATACATACATCAAAATTTGCTATAATCACAGGGTATTTGCATCATTCATAACATCAAGCAAAAATTAGCATAAAACCTTGTGAAAAAGCACATACATACCCATGTTTAATTGAACTAAGGGATGCATAAATTCCAATCCAATTACCTACTTATTGTACAAGAAAGTGCATAAAACCTAATGAAAACTAGTGAAAAATGTTTGTGAAATTAGTATAAGATGACTTGTCATCACAACACCAAACTTAAATCTTGCTTGTCCCCAAGCAAGTATTAAAATATAAGGAGAAATGAATAAAAACAGAGAGAGATCTAGTCCTTTATTGGAAGACATTCAATACTGGTTAATGGGGTTTTCATGCGTGGTATCTTAGTGATTCTTATTTGTGGCTGAAGTATGGACATTGCTTTGGATCCTTACTTGAATTACACAAAAAAATGAGACTTGTTATGGTTCAGTCCTTAGTTTTTCTTGCTCTCTTTCTTTTGATTGAGCTTTATTGTTTGCTGAGGCCAAATGCTATGTGTTGAGGCAGCTCTTTAAAGTAAGCTTTCGGCCAGCATTCCCACCCCTGTTGGTTCAAGATGCTAGGTGTTGAAACACCCCCAAGGACCTACTTGCTCAAGCCTCTCCTTAGCACACACACATCACAGGCATTTAGATTGTTTTATTCTTTGGACATTGATGCCTAGCACCTCTTTTGGTTACTAAATGCTTTGTCTCAAAGTAAAGGTCATGGTGCCTATGGTACAAGGTATTAAGAACCTTCCAGAATCCTCTTTCTTTTGAGGTAATGTGTGCCTAATCAAGTTATTCAGTTCATTGGTGAGCAAGGGGGTTCATCCTCCCAAGTCTCATTACCAAATAACTTGGCATTCAGCTTCATGATTGCTCCAAGGTACTTAGCAACTTGCTCTTCAGTAATATCTTCATCCTCTTCAGAAGTTGAATACTCATCAGAGCCCATGAATGGCAGAAGTAGGTTCAATGGAATCTCTATGGTCTCTAGATGAGCCTCAGATTCCTTAGGTTCCTCAAATGGGAACTCCTTTTTGTCCAGAGGACGTCCCATGAGGTCTTCCTCACTGGGATTCACGTCCTCTTCCTCCTCTCTAGGTTCGGCCACACCAAGTAAGGTTATGGCCTTGCACTCTTTTTTGGATTCTCTTTTGTATTGCTTGGGAGAGTACTAGGAGGAGTTTTAGTGACTCTTTTACTCAGCTGACCCACTTTTGCCTCCAAATTTCTAATGGAAGACCTTGTTTCATTCATGAAACTTAGAGTGGCCTTAGATAGATCAGAGACTATATTTGCTAAGCTAGATGAATTCTTCTCATTATTCTCTGTCTGTTGCTAAGAGGATGATGGAAAAAGTATGCCATTGCTAAACATGTTTCTTCCACCACTATTATTATTAAAGCCTTGTTGAGGCTTTTGTTGATCCTTCCATGAGAAATTTGGATGATTTCTCCATGAGGGATTATAGGTGTTTCCATAGGCTTCACCCATGTAATTCACCTCTGCCATTGCAGGGTTCTCAGGATCATAAGCTTCTTCTTCAGAAGATGCTTCTTTAGTACTGTTGGATGCATTTTGCAATCCATTCAGACTCTGAGAAATCATATTGACTTTTTGAGTCAACATTTTGTTCTGAGCCAATATGACATTCAGAGCATCAATTTCAAGAACTCCCTTCCTCTGAGGCGTCTCATTACTCATAGGATTCCTTTCAGAGGTGTACATGAACTGGTTGTTTGCAACCATTTCAATGAGTTCCTGAGCTTCTACAGGCATTTTCTTCAGGTGAATAGATCACTTGCAGAATGGTCCAATGACATCTTAGACAATTCAGACAGACCATCATAGAATATATCTAGGATGGTCCATTCTGAAAGCATGTCAGAAGGTCACTTTTTGGTCAGTTGCTTGTATCTTTCCCATGCTTTATAGAGGGATTCACCTTCTTTCTGCCTGAAGGTTTGAACATCCACTCTAAGCTTGCTCAGCTTTTGAGGAGGAAAGAATTTGGCTAAGAAAGCAGTGACCAGCTTATCCCAAGAGTTCAGGCTATCTTTAGATTGAGAGTCCAACCATATTCTAGCTCTGTCTCTTACAGCAAAAGGGAAAAGCATAAGCTTATAGACCTCAGAATCAACTCCATTGGTCTTAACAGTATCACAGATCTGCAAGAATTCAGTTAAGAACTAAAAAGGATCTTCTGACGGAAGTCCATGAAACTTGCAATTCTGTTGCATCAGAGAAACTAATTGAGGCTTAAGCTTAAAATTTTTTGCTCCAATGGTAGGGATTGAGATGCTTCTTCCATGGAAGTTAGAATTTAGTGCAGTGAAGTCACCGAGCATCTTCCTTGCATTGTTGTGGGGTTCGGCCATTACTTCTTTTTCGAGATTCTCTGTAAGGTTTTCTCTGGACTATTGTGCTTTAGCTTCTCTTACCTTCTTCTTCAGAGTCTTTTCAGGTTCAGGATCTGCTTGAACAAGAATATCCTTGTCCTTGCTCCTGTTCATATGAAAAAGAAGAGAACAAAAAAAGGAGGAATCCTCTATGTCACAGTATAGAGATTCCTTTGTGTGAGTAGAAAAAGATAAGAATAGGAGAAGGAGAAGAGAAGAATTCGAACATAGAGAGGAAGAGAGGGTTCGAATTATAAGAAGAAGAGAAGAGTGTTAGTGATTAAATAAATAAATAGAAAGAGATGAGGGAGAGAGTGAATTCGAAAATAATTAAAAAGAAAAGGAAAATAATTTTGTTTTTATTTTAAAATTTTGTTAGAGTCCGAAAATTAAGAAAAGGAATAGAATTAAAAGTTAAAACAATTAGTTAAATAAAAAGATTTTTTTTGAAATAGAGAAAGGTGATTTTCGAAAATTAGAGAGAGAAAAGTAGTTAGGTGGTTTTGAAAAAGATAAGAAATAGTAAAACAAACAAAAAACCAATTAGTTAATTGAAAAAGATTTGAAAATCAATTTTGAAAAGATAAGAAGTTAGAAAAGATTTTGAAATTAAAGTTTAAAAAAGATATGATTGAAAAAGTTTGATTTTGAAAAGATATGATTGAGGAAAATCTGATTTTTAAAAAAGATATGATTGAAAAGATATGGATGAAAAAGATTTGATTTTTTTTTTAAAATTGATGACTTAACTAACAAGAAATTAAAAGATAGGGATTCTAAAATTCAAATATTGAACCTTTTTTAACAAGAAAGTAACAAACTTGAAATTTTTAAATCAAAACATTAATTGTTAGTATTAATTTCAAAAAAATATGAGGTAAAAATAGGAAAAAGATTTTGAAAAGTTTTGAAAAAGATTTTTGAAAATTTTTGAAAAACAAAGGAAAAAAATGAAAAAGATTTGATTTTGAAAAAGATTTTGAAAAGATAAATTTTTTAAATTGAAATCTTGACTTGACTAACAAGAAACAACTTATATTAAAATTTTTTGACTAAGTCAACCCAAAATTTCAAAATTTATTAGAGAAATAAGGGAAAGATATTTTTTTATTTTTTTAAATTTTTAATGAGGAGAGAGAAAAACCACAAAATGACTCAACACATAAAAATTTTGGATTAAAACAACTGATGCATGCAAGAACACTATGAATGTCAAGATGAACACCAAGAACACTTTGAAGATCATGATGAACATCAAGAACTTATTTTTGAAAAATTTTCAAGAAAAGAAAAATATGCAAGACACCAAACTTAGAAATTTTTAATGCTTAGACACTAACAAACTAAAAATGCATATGAAAGACAAGGTAAGACACAAAACAATAAAATGTAAAGATCAAACAAGAAGACTTACAAAGAACAACTTGAAGATCATGAAGAACACTATGCATGAGTTTTCGAAAATTTTTAGAAAAATTAAAACATGCAATTGACACTAAACTCAAAACTTGACTCTAGACACAAACAAGAAACACAAAAATATTTTTTTTTATGATTTTATCAATTTTTTTGGATTTTTTTCGGAAACTAATTTTGGAAAAACGAAAAAGAAGAAAAAAAATTTGAAAGATTTTTGAAAACTTTTTGAAAACAAAATAAAGGTTGAAATAAGAAGAAAATTACCTAATCTGAGCAACAAGATGAACTGTCAGTTGTCCAAACTTGAACAATCCCCGGCAACGGCGCCAAAAACTTGGTGCACGAAATTGTGATCTCAATGGCGCCAACAACTTGGTACGCACAATTGTAATCTCAACTCTTTTTCACAACTTCGCACAACTAACCAGCAAGTGCACTAGGTCGTCCAAGTAATAAACCTTACGTGACTAAGGGTCGATCCCTCAGAGATTGCCGGCTTGAAGCAAGCTATGTTCATCTTGTAAATCTCAGTCAGGCGGATTCAAATGGTTATAGAGTTTTGAAAATTAAAATATAAATAAACATAAAATAAAGATAGAGATACTTATGTAATTCATTGGTGGGAATTTCAGATAAGCGTACAGAGATACTTTATCCCTTTTGAATCTCTGCTTTCCTACTGTCTCATCCAATCCTTTATACTTCTTTCTATGGCAAGCTGTATGTTGGGGGATCACCATTGTCAATGGCTACCGTCCATCCTCTCAGTGAAAATGGTCCAGCTACAGGTTACGTAGGGCTAATCATCTGTCGGTTCTCACTCATGTTGGAATAGGATCCAATGATCCTTTTGCGTCTGTCACTACGCCCAACAGTCATGAGTTTGAAGCTCGTCACAGTCATCCTATCCTAGATCCTACTCGGAATACCACAGACAAGGTTTAGACTCTTCGGATCTCAAGAATGCTGCCAATTGATTCTAGCTTATACCACGAAGATTCTGATCTCAAGGAATTGAAGGCTCTATTGTCATGAGAGGCAACCAAACGCATGGACCAGGAATCCAAGAGATACACACTTTAGCTTTCGCAAGTAGAATGGAAGTGTTTGTCAGGCATGCATTCATAAGTGAGAATGGTGATGAGTGTCACGGATCATCACATTCATCAGGTTGAAGTGTGAGTGAACATCTTAGAATAAGAATAAGCTTGAATTGAATAGAAAACAGTAGTAATTGCATTAATACTCGAGGAACAGCAGAGCTCCACACCTTAATCTATAGTGTGTAGAAACTCCACCGTTGAAAATACATAAGTGATAATGGTCCAGGCATGGCCGTGAGGCCAGTCCCCAAGGTCTAAGGACTATAAATGATCCCAAAGATATTCCAAAAGATCGTCCAAAGATTGATCTGAGTACAATAGTAACAAATTCTATATATACTAAACTAGTTACTAGGGTTACAGAAATAAGTAAATGATGCAGAAATCCACTTCCGGGCCCACTTGGTGTGTGCTTGGGCTGAGCATTGAAGCTTTCACCTGTAGAGACTTCTCTTGGAGTTAAATGCCAGTTTTTGGGTGTTTAACTCTAGCTTGTAACCTGTTTCTGGCGTTTAATGCCAGAATAGGGCAGGAAGTTGGCGTTTGAACGCCAGTTTACGTTATCAAAACTCGAGCAAAGTATGGACTATTATATATCGCTGGAAAGCCCTGGATGTGTAATTTCCAACGCAATTGAGAGCGCGACATTTGGATTTCTGTAGCTCCAAAAAATCTATTTCAAGTGCAGGGAGGTCAGAATCCAACAGCATCAGCAGTCCTTTTTCAGTCTCTGAATCAGATTTTTGCTCAGGTCCCTCAATTTTAGCCAGAAAATACCTGAAATCACAGAAAAACACACAAACTCATATTAAAGTCCAGAAATTTGAATTTTGCTTAAAAACTAATAAAAATATACTAAAAAGTAGCTAGATCCTACTAAAAACTATCTAAAAACAATGCCAAAAAGCGCATAAATTATCCGCTCATAAGCTTGGCAACGTTTCCTCCAATGTTGGCCAACCCACGCGTGCGCATCACCTATACGTGCGCATTGATGTGCTTTTCCAAACTCAAGATTTGAACTTCATATCGCGCACGTTGGCCTCAACGTTGGCTTGGCAACGTTCCCTCCAACGTTGGCCTATCCACGTGTGCCCGTCGCCTACGCGTACGCGTAGATTGTATTTTCAATTTTCACAAAGCACAACGTTGGAGGTAACATTGGTGCACCAACGTTTCCTCTAACGTGGGTATCAGAATTTTGCAGAGCCTTTCCTCTCAACGTTGGTGGTTGGTGCACGAAATTGTGATCACACTTTTCACAACTCTGCACAACTAACCAGCAAGTACACTGGGTCGTCCAAGTAATACCTTACGTGAGTAAGGGTCGATCCCATAGAGATTGTCGGCTTGAAGCAAGCTATGGTTATCTTGTAAATCTTAGTCAGGAGATTAATGATAAAAATGATTTTGTTTATGAAAAGTAAATAACATGAAATAAATGATACTTGTGATTCAGGAATGAGGAACAGGTTGAGGTTCCGGAGATGCTCTATCGTTTGAATCTCTACTTTCCTACTGTCTTCTTCTCCAAACATGCATGGCTTCCTTCCAGGCTGTATGATCTCTCAGTGAAAATGGTTCAAGTCTGATTTCTGCACGGCTAATCAACTGTCAGATTTCTCGTCTCGGATGAAAAATACCAGGCACAGCTACCGCACGGCTAATCATCTGTCGGTTCTCACTTGTGTCAGAAGAGGATCTCTCTATCCTTTTGCACACTGTCACTGCGCCCAACTGATAAACCACTATTTTATGGTTTATATTGTGTTTAATTGAGTGGTTTTTTCAAATTCTTGCCCACTTATCCATATGATTAGCATGATATTAAAATTCCTTCCCGAAGTTGTTCTATGGTTGTAAACTTGCTTCCTAGAGATATTTTTATTGTGTATTTTAATTCTCCTTTATACCATTCAATGCCTTGATCCGTGTGTTAAGTGTTTCAGGCGTCATAGGGCAGGAATGGCTTAGAGAATAGAGAGGAAGCTTGCAAAAAGGGAAGGAGCACAAGAAATAAAGGAGACAACTAGTGAACAGCGACACGCACGCATGGCTGACACGTGCGCATGATTTGGACAAAATCACAGTGATGCGTACGCATGCCTGACGCGTACACGTGGATTGGAGTTCACGTAACGACGCGAGCACGTGCCTGACGCGCACGCGTGGAGAGGAAAATTGTCAAACGACGCGTACGCGTGACCGACGCGTACGCGTGACATGCGCGATCTGTAGAAAATTCAGGAAACGCTGTAGAAGATTTTGGGCCGCATTTTGACCTAGTTTTCGGCCCAGAAACACAAAATAAAGCCAGGGAACATGCAGAGACTCAATTCATACTTAGCATAAGTTGATAATTCATAATTTTAGGATTAGATGTAGTTTTTAGAGAGAGAGAGAGGCTCTCTCCTCTCTCTTAGGATTTAGGATTAGGATTAGGATTTAGGATTTCTATTAGGATTAGGCTATGATTTTTCCATTCCAGATTCAGTGTACCTTTACTTTGGTTTCTCTTCTATTTTTATTTATTCTATTACTTGATTTATGAATTCTCATGTTTAATTTGATTTTCTATTTATTGCAATTTGAGGTATTTCATATTTATGATTTTAATTTAGCTTTTTACACTCTTAGCTTTGGTTGAGTAATTAGTAACACTAGAGTTATCAAACTCAACTGTTGATTGAGGATCAAATTAATTAGTCCGCTTGACTTTCCTTTATTTAGTAAGGGTTAACTAAAGTGGGAGCAGAATCCAATTCTCATCACACTTGATAAGGATAACTAGGATAGGACTTCAATTTCTCATACCTTGCCAAGAGCTTTATTAGTTATTAATTTAATTTCTTGCAATTTACTTTTCTTGTTCAACCTATTTAAAAATCCCAAAAAGATACTTTTTCCATAACCAATAATAAGAACACCTCCCTGCAATTCCTTGAGAAGACGACCCGAGGTTTGAATACTTCGGTTATCAATTTTATTTGGGATTTGTTACTTGTGACAACCAAAACTTTTGCACGAAAGGATTTTCTGTTGGTTTAGGAACTATACTTACAACGCGATTATATTTGTGAATTTCTTTACCGATAGAAAGTCTGTTCGTCAAAATGGTGCCGTTGCCGGGGAATTGCAAACGTGTGCCTTATTGTTGGTTATTGTAAATATTTGTTTTTTAATTGATTTTTTTCAAAAATTACAAAAAAAAATCAGATTTTTATTTTAAAATTTTTATCTTATCTTATCTTAGTTTTAATTTTCAAAATTCAAATCTTTTTCAAAAATCATATCTTTTTCAAAATCTTATCTTATCTTATTTCAAAATCAAATTTTAAATTTCAATATTTAAATTCCAAAATTCAAAATTCAAATTTCAAAATTTAAATTTAAAAATTTTAAAAATCAAACCTTTTCAAAATTTAAAATTTTTTCAAATTTTTATCTTATATTGTTGTTAGTATTTCTAGTTTTAGGAGTTTATTTTCATTAATTTTTATTAGTTTTATTTCCTTTAGCTACCATGAACTCTCACAACTTTGGCTATGAGTCTGGTTACAATTATGTTGCAGGGAGAGGAGATTACAATGAGAACATGCATCAAGGATGGGAAAATCAAAGGTGGAAGGAGCCACAGGGATTTGATCAACCCTCTTGGCAACAGCCTCCGCCAACATACTATGACCAAGAGCCATTCCAAGAAGCATATGAAGATAATGGCTATGGTGAGCGCTCTTTTGATTATCAACAACTACCACCATATGCCTATGAACCCCCTCCTCAACATAGCTTTGAACCACCATACTTACAAGCCTCTTACCACCAAACACCCCTATATAACCCTAATCCATATCCACCATACCAACCACACTATGAGCTGAACGAACCATACATAAAACCACCCCAATTCCAATACAATTACTCTCATGAGCCACCACCTTAATATTCACCATCTCCATGCCTTTACCAAGAAAAACCACCTTCCTACCATGAACCCTTTCTCCCAACAAATGAACCCTCCTATCCACCTCAACCTCCATTGGATACCAGCACTCTTAAAATTATGCACCAAAAGCAAACATTCATGGACGAAGCACTTACCGATCTAAACTCTGCTATACAAGCTCTCGTCGCCCAAATTGGACCACCGAATGCCTTCAACAATCAACCCTTAAGCTTTAGTGCACTTTCTTTTCAACCACAAAATGATCTCTCCATCCCATCACCACCATCCATAGAAGAGCACCCACATCCATCAATCCAAGAGCAACATGATCCCAATGATGCTATTGACATGGAACAAGAGAGAATGGATCATCTTCACGAATTCATACTTCATAAGGAGCTAGATGAGGCACTAAAGGTGAAGGTAGAAGAGACCTTTGTAGATGAAGGAGTAGTTGAAGGGAGTTGTCATAGAAAAGAAATCATTAAGGAGGAGTACGATTTTATACTTAAACAACTGGACAAAGCAGCAATTATTGAAAAGGAAAAAGTGGTTGCAGACTTAAGAGCTCTTTGTGGCATTAAAAGTAAGAGGAAGATGGTTAGTGGTTAGAGTTGTCAGGCAAGGTTCATTAAAGTTCCGCATTCCACACTGGAGTACAAGTGTTGGTGTAGAGCTCAATTGAATGGGTCTAGGATGTTGTTTGGCCGCTTCAGTGAGAATTCAAATTGCTTGCCACCCGGCTGGAACAATGATGATCAACTTGAAGACGGGTGTAGAAACAAGATTTGGGATCCGGGAATATATGAGGATCAATTTTGGGAGCTCAAAGCTTGTAAAGAACTCCATCAAAGCTTGAGGAATTTACTTAGTATTGATATAGCTTATTGGAAGTCCAAGCACTGGTGGAAGTTTCAAGATGAGTTCAAGCACAAGCCGCCATGACAAGGAGCTCACCACATGTCTAACTTAAGGACTTTAACTAAAAGTGCTAGGTGGGAGACAACCCACCATGGTATGATCGTCCCTTTTTCATTTTTAATTCTAGTATGTTTTGTTTGTTTTTGAGTTTTGATTGGACCTGGAATCATGCATAACATTCATATTAGCATTGCATTCTGCATACCGCATTATTATAAAAAAAAAACCGCACACGATGCTGACGCGTCCGCGTCAAAGGAGAATTAGCGATAAAAGGGGATTGATTAGAAAGTCACGCGGGAGCGTGGCAGGAGGCGTGCCTCAGGCACAAACTCACCCACGCGGACGCGTCCGCGTCCTTTGCGAATCCAGCCATCCACGCGTGCGCGTCACCCACGCGCATGCGTAACCCTACGAAATCAACGTAAATGGGTGTATGGCAGCATGTTGTGATGGAGTGGGGCTAGAACCATGCTAGAAGCACAAGCCCTACCACGCGAACGCGTACCCCACGCGTCCGCGTCATTTTTAAAGAAAGGCCATCCATGTGTGCGCGTTACCCACGCGCACGCGTCACCCTGAATTTTGGCAATATGCGTTTGAAACAGAGAGTTGCGCGAATGCGAGGCTGCTCTCGCACCACTAGCACAAATCAAGTCATGCGTCCGTGTGATCGACGCGTCCGTGTCACTTGAAAATATCACAACTCACGCGATCGCGTGGCCCACGCGTCCGCGTCACCTGCGCCGCACAGTTTATCTAGATCAGCGCCAGAATTCCTATCTTTTCCTCCCTAATCCTAATTCTTTCTCCCTCCTTTTTATTTCTTTCTTCCTCCTTTCTTACTTTCTTCTTTTTCATCTCTTTAACTTTTCATCCTTCTTAACTTTCATTCTATTTTATTTAATTTATTTGCATACTTTCATCCATTGCATTTTCATTTTGTGCATATTTTTATTTTTTTTTCTAAATTTATTATTTTTACATTGGTGTTAAATTTTCTTATTCAACTGTTACATCTTTTCTTGAATTATTTTGGTGCTTCATGACTTGTTTTATTCTGATTGGGTAATATTATTTAAATCAATGCTAATCTTTTATGATACTTGTACTCCTCTTGCATTGACATGAGCTTATACTATCTTGCATTACCCACACTCTTTTCCCCATTGTTGCAACTTTTGCACTATTGATGTGTCATTTGCTTCTACTATTTTCTCACTTGCATGTTGTAGCTACCATGTAATTGAGACCCTTATTATTTTACATTACCCACACATATTTTATTTGTTTTCTATCATTGTTTTTGGGTTCCTGTTCTTCTTTTTTCTCTTCTTTCAGGCTGGCCACCGACGAAGGAAAAAGGAAGAAACTTCTATATGGGGCAACAGACATGTCCATCTGCATAACCTTTGGAGAAAAGCATCAGTTGGAGCAACCCGTCCACCTGCACATCTTAGCATGCACCGAGGATGGTGCAATCTTTAAGTGTGGGGAGGTCGATACCAATCTCCATGGGTTAGTTATTTTCTTCCCAACACCAATGTCTAGTTTTCCTTGTTAGTTCATTGTTGCATTGCTTAATAGATTGCATGTGTAGTTGATTGTCTGCATTTAAGTATTATTTGGTAGAAAAATAATAAGTCTCTTTTTCAGACCCTATTTTTGAAAAATTTCACTAATTTAAAATCAAAGATTTTGTGTTAAACTTGTCGGAAGTTGTATTTGGAACACGGTTTTTTGAGCCAAAGAGCACACAACCCGTGAGATTTTGAGCTTATTTATATGGTTACATTATTTAACCATAATGTTTCATTCTTGTGTGTTTTTCTTTTCTATGATTGCAATCAATATTTTGTTCCAATCTATATGTCCATTGTTTAGTATATTTACATGCTTGCATATGATTGAGACCATATTTGATTATTAACTCACTTATCCCAAATAAGCGTACCCTTTATGGTGGACAAAATTGTGATTGCCCTCTTTGTATTTGCATGAGATTTATTTAATGGCTCTTTGGCATATGTGATCACAACTACGTTCAACTAAACCAGCAAGTGTACTGGGTCATCCAAGTAATACCTTACGTGAGTAAGGGTCGATCCCACAGAGATTGTTGGTATGAAGCAAGCTATGGTCACCTTGCAAATCTCAGTCAGGCGGATTCAAGGATAATTGGATTATTAGTTTAAATTTGATTAATGGAATAAATAGAAAATAAAAGGGATAGAAATACTTATGTAAATCAATAGTGGGAATTTCAGATAGGCGTATGGAGATGCTGTGCTCCTCTTGAATCTCTACTTCCTTATTACATTCATCCAATCCTTCCTACTCCTTTCCATGGCAAGCTGTATGTAGGGCATCACCGTTGTCAATGGCTACATCCCATCCTCTCAGTGAAAACGTTCCTATGCTCTGTCACAGCACGGCTAATCATCT
>NC_029772.3:75887398-75899879 GCF_000817695.3 Arachis duranensis | reverse complement strand
TCATGAATGCCGCCATCTATCTAGCTTATACCACGAAGATTCTGTTGGAGAATCTAAGAGATATGCGCCCAGCCTAGAGTAGAATGGAAGTGATTGTCAGTCACGCGCGTTCATAGGTGAGAATGATGATGAGTGTCACGGATCATCACATTCATCAAGTTGAAGTGCAACGTATATCTTGGAATAAGAATAAAAGAGAATTGAATAAAAAGTAATAATAATTGTATTGAAACATGAGGTACAGCAGAGCTCCACACCCTTAATCTATGGTGTGCAGAAACTCCACTGTTGAAAATACATAAGTGAAAGGTTCAGGCATGGCCGAATGGCCAGCCCTCTCCATGATCAAGAGACCGAATAGTCAAAAGGTTAAACTGTCAAAAGATGTCTAATACAATAGTAACTTATCCTATTTATACTAGACTAGCTACTAGGGTTTACATGAGTGAGTAATTGATGCATAAATTAACTCCAGACAACAGCATGTATTTGGCGTTCAACGCCAAGTTACGTCGTCAATTTCCAAATAAAGTATGGACTATTATATATTGCTGGAAAGCTCTGGATGTCTACTTTCCAACGCCGTTGAGAGCGCGCCAATTGGAGTTCTGTAGCTCCAAAAAATCCATTTTGAGTGCAGGGAGGTCAGATTCCAACAGCATCAGCAGTCCTTTTGTCAGCCTTTTTCAGAGTTTTGCTCAAATCCCTCAATTTCAGCCAGAAATTACTTGAAATCACAGAAAAACACACAAACTCATAGTAAAGTCCAGAAATGTGAATTTAACATAAAAACTAATGAAAACATCCCTAAAAGTAGCTTGAACTTACTAAAAACTACCTAAAAACAATGCCAAAAAGCGTATAAATTATCCGCTCATCACTTTAATGTCACCCTTGTTAGTCACCTTGAGCTTTTTAATCCCCTTTTGTTCTATAACCACATCACTAGCCTTAAGCAGAAAAACAATTAATTACCCCAAATTGAATCTTTGGTTAGCTTAAGATAGAGATTGTGCATCAACTAAGTGTGGGAAAACTGTGGGAACATGGGTTAATAAGGGAATGTATCATGTTTCTAATTTATTTGAATATTGGGAATTTGAGAACCTACTCATGAAAAACCAAAATAGAAAAATAATAAAAAATCCATGTGCATTGATAAGTTATGCTTATTTCTCTACTAAAAAAAAAGAAAAGAGAAAAATCCAAAAATATTCAATAAATAAGTAAATAAATAAAGGGACAAAATTACCCCAATACAAGGTTAAGTTAATAAAAATATCAATGGATATGTGATAAAATTAAAATAAAGGTTGATGCATGAGTATGTAATGCAAAAGTGAGAATTTTGGGTAGCTTGGCATGAATTTAAAAGTATATAGAGTGAATGTATAGGTGAGAGCTTAGGTTAGTCAGAGATTCATATTATAGCTCACTTGGCCATACATATACCCTCACCTTTACCTTAGCCCTATTACAACCCTGAAAGACCTCATGATGTTTGCATTGTTATAATAAATATTTGTTAATTGGTTAGATGAAGAACAAAGTTTAGAAAGCATGATTAGAGAAGAGTAGAGTGAATTACCCTATACACTTGAGAGATTAGAGTGATATACACTACCAATAAGGGTTCAATGCTTGATTCTATAATTCCCTGCTTTCATGAGCTATCTTCTTACAAGCTTACTCGCTTTTTATTGTACAATTTGAATTAGTGGAAATTGGTTTGTATTTGTCTTGGAGAACTTGTTTGTTTTTAACCAAGTAGAAAGAAACATCTTAGCATGTAGTTGCATTCACATTCATAGGTTGCATTGCATGACTCTTGCTTTTCCCTACTCATTTGTTTTATCTCCTTAAGCTAAGCATGAGGACATGCTAATGTTTAAGTGTGGGGAGGTTGATAAACCACTATTTTATGGTTTATATTGTGTTTAATTGAGTGGTTTTTATCAAATTCTTGCCCACTTATTCATATGATTATCATGATATTACAATTTCTTCCCAAAGTTGTTCTATGGTTGTAAACTTGCTTCCTAGAGATATTTTTATTGTGTATTTTAATTCTCTTTTATACCATTCGATGTTGTGATCCGTGTGTTAAGTGTTTCAGGCGTCATAGGGTAGGAATGGCTTAGAGAATGGAGAGGAAGCTTTCAAAAAGGAAAGGAGCACAAGAAATAGAGGAGACAACCAACGAACAGTGACGCACACGCATGGCTGAAGCATGCGCGCGATTTGGAGAAAATCACAGCGACGCATACGCGTGCCTGATGCGTACGCGTGGATTGGAGTTCGCGTAACGACGCGAGCACGTGCCTGACGCGCACGCGTGGAGAGGAAAATCTTCAAACGACGCGTACGCGTGACATGCGCGATCTACAGAAAATTCAGGAAACACTGGGGATGATTTTGGGCCGCGTTTTGATCCAGTTTTCGGCCCAGAAACACAGAATAAAGCCAGAGAACATGCAGAGACTCAATTCATACTTAGCATAAGCTGATAATTCATAATTTTAGGATTAGATGTAGTTTTTAGAGAGAGAGAGAGAGAGAGAGAGAGAGAGAGAGAGAGAGAGGCTCTCTCTTCTCTCTTAGGATTTAGGATTAAGATTAGGATTTAGGATTTCTATTAGGATTAGGCTATGATTTCTTCATTCCAGGTTCAATGTTCCTTTACTTTGGTTTCTCTTCTATTTTTATTTATTCTATTACTTGATTTATAAATTCTCATGTTTAATTTGATTTTCTATTTATTGCAATTTGAGGTATTTCATATTTATGATTTTAATTTAGCTTTTTACACTCTTAGCTTTGGTTGAGTAATTAGTAACACTTGAGTTATCAAACTCAGCTGTTGATTGAAATTGGAATTCTTTGCTGATTAATTTGTACTCCAATAACTCTAGTCTTTCCATAGGAGTTGACTAGGACTTGAGGATCAAATTAATTAGTCTGCTTGACTTTCCTTTATTTAGTAAGGGTTAACTAAAGTGGGAGCAGAATCCAATTCTCATCACACCTGATAAGGATAACTAGGATAGGACTTCAATTTCTCATACCTTGCCAAGAGCTTTATTAGTTATTAATTTAATTTCTTGCAATTTACTTTTCTTGTTCAACCTATTTAAAAATCCCAAAAAGATACTTTTTCCATAACCAATAATAAGAACACATCCCTGTAATTCCTTGAGAAGATGACCCGAGGTTTGAATACTTCGGTTATCAATTTTATTAGGGGTTTGTTACTTGTGACAACCAAAACTTTTGCACGAAAGGATTTTCTGTTGGTTTAGGAACTATATTTACAACGCGATTATATTTGTGAATTTTTTTACCGATAGAAAGTCCGTTCGTCACCAACATTCGTGAGTTTGAAGCTCGTCATAGTCATCCCCTTCCAGATCCTACTCAGAATACCACAGACAAGGTTTAGACTTTTCGAATCTCAGGAATGCTGCCAATTGGTTCTAGCCTCTATCACGAAGGTTCTAATCTCACGGACTCGGTTTGTAGATCAGAGACCCAAGAGATACGCACTCAAGCTGTCGCCCAATGACTACGTTGAGCTCAGATAGAACGGGAGTGGTTGTCAGGCACGTGTTCATAAGGTTGAGGATAATGATGAATGTCACGGATCATCATATTCTCTATTTTGAAGTATGAGTGAGTATCTTAGAATAGAATCAAGCGTGATTAAATAGAAGACAATAGTAATTCCATTAATCCATTGAAACACAGCAGAGCTCCTCACCCCCACCTATGGGGTTTAGAGACTCATGCCGTAGAAGATACAATATGAAATGTAAAAAATGTCATATGTCTAAATGAATCTCTAAACATAGTTTTTATACTAAACTAGTAACCTAGGTTTACAGAAAATGCGTAACTAAGTGCAGATAGTGCAGAAATCCACTTCTGGGGTCCACTTGGTAAGTGTTTGGGCTGAGCTTTGAAGCTTTCACGTGCATAGGCCATCCTTGGAGTTAAACGCCAGTTTGGGTGCTAGTTTGGGCGTTTAACTCCAGTTTTGGGGCTAGTTCTGGCGTTTTACACCAGAAAAGGGTTTCTAGCTGGCATTTAATGCCAGTTTGGGCCATCAAATCTCGAGCAAATTATGCACCTTTATACATTGCTGAAAAGCTCAAGATGTCTACTTTCCAACGCAATTGAGTGCTCGCCAATTGGGCTTCTGTAGCTCCAGAAAATCCACTTCGAGTGAAGGAGGGTCAAAATCCAACAGCATCTACGGTCCTTTCTCAGCCTCTGAATCAGATTTTTGCTCAGGTCCTTCAATTTCAATCAGAAAATACCTAAAATTACAGAAAAACACACAAAATCATAGTGAAGTCCAGAAATGTGATTTTTGAATACAACTTAATAAAAAGCGTATAAAATATCCGCTCATCAGTGGTCCAACTTTGACCACAAACATTACTTCCTCTTCTTCTTTCCATGGCCATTCTTCAACTTCTTTCCATGCCTTTCTTCACCTATCATCAACCAATACATACATCAAAGTTTGCTATAATCACAGGGTATTTGCATCATTCATAACATCAAGCAAAAATTAGCATAAAACCTTGTGAAAAAGCAAATAAATACCCATGTTTAATTGAACTAAGGGATGCATGAATTCCAATCTAATTACTTACTTATTATGCAAGAAAGTGCATGAAACCTAATGAAAACTAGTGAAAAATGTTTGTGAAACTATCGTAAGATGACTTGACATCAGAAACCAACAAAACCACAACCAAGATCCCAAATCATACCACTCTAACAAATACAACCACAATCCCAACCATCAATCAAGCAATAATAGACCTTACTACAACTCACGAAATGCACCCTACCACTCCACCCAACAACCATATAACACCAACCCTCAAGATGCATCATCCTCATCCCTGCAACCATGTGATATCAGTAACGCCTTTGCAAGATTAGAGGCTGCTATGGCACAACTGATAGGGAGTCTTGCCACTGTTGCAGAGAGGCAATTGCAAGCTGAGAAGAAGATAGATGCAATCCAAGAGGAGGCCAGATCCAACATAACAAACCAAGGGGCAGCAATTTCAAAAATGGAATCACAACTAGGGAGCTTGTCCAAACAGATACCAATGCCTACACATACATTCCCTAGTGATACCATGGCCAACCCAAGAGGGGAATATAAGGCCATCACATTAATTAAAAAGTGAGAATGGGGTAAATGAGGCATCCTGAAGTCACAACAAGCAAGAAGAAGAAGCCGCAAGTGACCCAGAAATCAAGAAGGAAGAAGAGACATCTACCCCAGCTCCACCCAAGCAAACCTTGAAGCCTTATGTTTCGAAGGCACCCTACCCACAGAGATTGAGAAAAGATGAGAAGGACAACCAGTTTTCTAGGCTCTTGGATATCTTTAAGAGGCTACAAATCAACATACATTTTGCTGAGGCATTAGAGCAAATGCCCCTCTATGCCAAGTTCCTAAAGGAGCTTATGACCAAGAAAAGAAACTGGGGAGAAAAGGAAACTGTGGTGCTCACAGAGGAATGTAGTGCCATCATACAAAAGAAGCTTACCCAAAAGATGAAAGATCCTGGGAGCTTCTAAATTCCATGCATTATAGGGGACATCAACATTGAAAAGGCATTATGAGATCTGGGAGCCAGCATCAACCTTATGTCCTTAACCATGATGAAAAGAATGAGAATTGAATAGGCCAAACCAACAAGAATGGGACTTCAATTAGCTGATAAGACATTCAAATTTCCCCATGGGGTGGTAGAAAATTTGTTGGTGAAAGTGGGAAAGTTCATCTTCCCAGCTGATTTGTTGTGCTTGATATGGAGGAAGAGGCCAACACATCAATGGTTTGTTGGTAGAAGACTCAATCATGCTAGACAAGTCAAGCAAAAAGGAAGTGGAAGATCAAGAAGACTCTACCTCCAAGCTTGAAATATCCTTTTTTGGGTGACAATGACACATATCCAGTCATCATTAATTCAAGCTTGAATGAAGATCAAGAAGATAAGCTTATCAGTGTGCTGAGATAATACAAGGATGCCATAGGACGGATACTTTCAGATTTAAAAGAAATTAATCCTTCAAGGTGCATGAACAGGATCCTTCTTGAGGAAGGTGCCAAGTCCTTAAGACAACCACAAAGAAGGTTAAATCCAACAATGAATGAAGTGGTTCAAAAAGAAGTGCAGAAACTATGGCAAGCAGGGGCGATTTATCCAATCTCAGACAGCCCTTGGGTGAGCCCTGTACAGGTAGTTCCTAAGAAGGGAGGAACCACTATTGTGCCAAATGAAAGAAATGAATTGATACCAACAAGAACAATGACTGGATGGCGCATGTGCATAGATTATAGGAAGCTCAATGAAGCCACAAGGAAGGACCATTTTCCTCTGCCCTTCATGGATCAAATGTTGGAGAGGCTTACTGGGCATGAATACTACTATTTTTTGGATGGATACTCAGGCTACAATCAGATTGTAGTGGACTCCAAAGACCAAGAGAAGACTTCCTTTACTTGCCCTTATGATATTTTGCATATAGGAGAATGCCCTTTGGATTGTCCAATGCACCTACCACATTCCAAAGGCGCATGCTTTCCATTTTTTCTAACATGATTGAAAGGTTTATTGAAGTTTTCATGGATGAATTTTTTGTGTTTGGTGATTCATTCTCTAAATGCTTACATCATCTTGCCTTGGTGCTCAAGAGATGCCAAGAGACCAACCTAGGTTTGAACTGGGAAAAGTGCCATTTTATGGTCACGGAAGGGGTGGTCCTTGGTCACAAAATCTCTAAGAAAGGCATAGAGGTGGACAAGGCTAAGGTGGAAGTGATTGAGAAATTACCATCACCTTGCAATGTCAAAGCAATTAGAAGTTTCCTAGGACATGTTGGGTTCTATAGATAGAGACTTTTCAAAGATTGTCAAACCATTAAGTAACTTGCTTGTCTCTAATGTACCTTTTGTCTTTGATAGAGAATGTATGCTAGCTTTTGAGGAGTTAACGTAGGCTCTCCTCTGCACCTATTATAGCACCACCTAGCTAGAATTTACCTTTTGAATTGATGTGTGATGCATCAAATTTTGCTATTGGTGCTATTTTAGGACATAGGAGAGATAAGCTAGTGCATGTAATCTATTATGCTAGCAAGGTTCTTAATGAAAATCAAAGGAACTACACCACCACAGAGAAAGAACTTCTTGCTATAGTGTTTGCATTTGATAAGTTTAAATAATATCTTATTGGTTCTAAAGTCATCGTTTTCACTGACCATGCAACTCTTAAGTACTTACTAACTGGAACACGAAATCGTGAGTTCACACTTTTCTCACAACTCCGCGCAGCTGACCAGCAAGTGCACTGAGTCGTCCAAGTAATACCTTACGTAAATAAGGGTCGATCCCACAGAGATTGTCGGCTTGAAGCAAGTTATGCAATTCATTAGTGGGAATTTCAGATAAGCGTATGGAGATACTTTGTTCCCTCTGAGCCTCTGCTTTCCTATTGTTCTCATCCAATCATGCGTACTCCCTTCCATGGCAAGCTGTATGTTGGTGGATCACCGTTGTCAATGGCTACCATCTGTCCTCTCAATGAAAACATGTCCGCTACGGTTTTCCGCATGGCTAATCAGCTGTCGATTCTCGATCGTGCCGGAATAAAATCCATTGATCCTTTTGCACACTATCACTGCGCCAAACAGTCATGAGTTTGAAGCTCGTCACAGTCATCCCATCCCAGATCCTACTCGGAATACCATTGACAAGGTTTAGACTTCTCGGATCTCAAAAATGCTACCAAATGATTCTAGCTTATACCACAAAGGTTCTAACGTCACGGATTCAAATGCTCTGTTGTTAGGAGAGGTGATTCAGATCCATAGGTCAGAGACCAAATAGAGTATACTCTAGCTGTCATCCAATGACTACGTTGAACATCATGTAGACCACTTTGTGGTTGTCAGGCACGCGGATCTTGGCTAAGCGAGTAACGAAGATTGGGTGATTGTCACGGGTCACCCCTTCATTCTGACTTAACTGAATTAAATACGAGAGTATATCTTGGAGTAGAAGTAGGCGTGAATTGAATAGAAAGACAATAATACTTGCATTAATTCATGAGGAACAGCAGAGCTCCACACCTTAATCTACGAGATTAAGAAACTCCACCGTTGAAAATACATAAGTGATGAAGGCCCAGGCATGGCCGAATGGCCAGCCCCAAAAACGTGATCAAGAGATCAAAAGTGATCCTAAGATAGTCTCAAAAATGATCTAAAGATATGAATACAATAGTAAAAGGTGCTATTTATACTAAACTAGTAAACTAGGTTTACAGAAAATGAGTAACTAAGTGTAGATAGTGCAGAAATCCACTTTCGGGGCCCACTTGGTATGTGTTTGGGCTGAGCATTGAAGCTTTCACGTGCATAGGCTCTTCTTGGAGTTTAAACGCCATTTTTGGTGCCAATTTGGGCGTTTAACTCCAGCTTTGGTGCTAGTTCTGGCATTTTACGCTAGAAAATGGTCTCTGGTGGGCGTTTGGACGCCAGTTTGGGCCATCAAATCTTGGGCAAAGTATGGACTAATTGCTGGAAATCCCAAGATGTCTACTTTCCAACGCAATTGAGAGAACACCAATGGGACTTATGTAGCTCCAGAAAATCTACTTCGAGTGCAGGGAGGTTAGAATCCAATAGCATCTTCAGTCCTTTCTCAGCCTCTGAATTAGATTTTTGCTCAGGTCCCTCAATTTCAGTCAGAAAATACCTGAAATCATAGAAAAACCCACAAACTCATACTAAAGTCCAGAAATGTGATTTTTGCATAAAAACTAATAAAAATATACTAAAAAGTAACTAAAACATATTAAAAACTATGTAAAAATAATGCCAAAAAGTGTATAAATTATCCGCTCATCACAACACCAAAATTAAATTGTTGCTTGTCTCCAAGCAACTGAAAACAAAATAAGATAAAAAGAAGAGAATATACAATAAATCTCAAAATATCAATGAAACTTAGTCCCAATTAGATGAGTGGGGCTAGTAGCTTTTTGCCTCTGAATAGTTTTGGCATCTCACTTTATCCTTTGAAGTTCAGAATGATTGGCATCCATTAGGAACTCAGAATTTAGATAGTGTGATTGATTCTCCTAGTTCAGTATGTTGATTCTTGAACACAGCTACTTTTTGAGTCTTGGCCGTGACCCTAAGCATCTTGTTTTCCAGTATTACCACCGGATACATAAATGCCAAAGACACATAACTGGGTGAACCTTTTCAGATTGTGACTCAGCTTTGCTAAAGTCCCCAGTTAGAGGTGTCCAGAGTTCTTAAGCACACTCTTTTCGCTTTTGGATCATGATTTTAACCACTCAATCTCAAGCTTTTCACTTGGACCTTCATGACACAAGCACATGGTTAGGGACAGCTTGATTTAGCCGCTTATTTATTTTTTTTGCATATATTTTTTTTAGCAAGTTTGTGTTTTTCACTGCTTTTGCTTTCTTCAAGAATCAATTTTATGATTTTTTAGATTATCAATAACATTTCTCTTTGTTCATCATTCTTTCAAGAGCCAACAAATTTAACATTCATAAACTTCACTATAAAAAATATGCATTGTTCAAGAATTCATTCAGAAAACAAAAAGTATAGCCACCACATCAAAAATAATTAAACTAATTTCAAGATAAAATTTGAAATTCATGTACTTCTTGTTCTTTTGTAATTATGAACATTTTTCATTTAAGAAAGGTGAAGGATTCATGGATTTATTCATAGCTTTAAGACATAGACACTAGACACTAATGATCATGTAATAAAGACACAAACATAGACAAACATAAATCATAAAAAATCGAAAAATAGAAAAAGAAATAACAAGGAAATTAAAGAACGGGTCCACCTTAGTGATGGCGGCTAGTTCTCCTTCTTGAAGATCCTATGGAGTGCTTGAGCTCCTCAATGTCTCTTCCTTGCCTTTGTTGCTCCTCCCTCGTGGCTCTTTGGTCCTCTCTAATTTCATGGAGGATAATGGAATGCTCTTGGTGCTCCATCCTTAGTTGCTCCATATTGGAACTCAAATCTCCTAGAGAAGTGTTGAGTTGTTCCCAATCATTGTGTGGAGGAAAATGCATCTCTTGAGATATTTCAGGGATTTCCTGATGAGGGACTTCCTCATGCGTTTACTGAGGTTCATGAGTGGACTCTCTTGTTTGCTCCATCCTCTTTTTAGTGATGGGCTTGTCCTGTTCAATGAGGATGTCTTCCTCTATGACAATTCTAGCTAAACTGCATAGGTGACAAATGAGATGAGGAAAGGCTAACCTTGCCAAAGTGGAGGGCTTGTCAGCCACTTTGTACAGATCTAGAGGTATGATCTCATGAACTTCTACTTCCTCTCCAATCATGATGCCATGGATCATGTAGCCCGATCCACAGTTACTTCGAATCGGTTGCTAGTAGAAATGATAGAATGTTGGATAAACTCCAACCATCCCCTAGCCACAGGCTTAAGATCAACCTTCTTAGTTGAACCGGCTTGCCTTTGGAGTCTCTCTTCCATGGTGCTCCTTCCATACAGATGTCCATGAGGACTTGGTCCAACCTTTGATCAAATTTGACCTTTCTTATGAAAGGATGAAGATCTCCTTGCATCATTGGCAAGTTGAATGCCAACCTCACATTTTTCAGACTGAAATCTAAGTATTTCCCCTGAACCATTGTGAGCCAATTCTTTGGGTTCAGGTTCATACTTTGATCATGGTCCTTGGTGATCCATGCATTAGCATAGAACTCTTGAACCATTAAGTTTCTGACTTGTTGAATAGGACTGGTGAGAGCTTCCCATCCTCTTCTCCTAATCTCATATCGGATCTCTGAATATTCATTCATTTTGAGCTTGAACGGGACCTCGGGGATCACCTTCTTCTTGGCCACAACTTCATAGAAGTGGTCTTGATGGACCTTTGAGATGAACCTCCCCATCTCTCATGACTCAGAGGTGAAAGCAATTGTCTTCCCCATCCTCTTTCTAGAGGTTTCTCTGGCCTTAGATTCCATTAATGGTTATGGAAAAAAAGCAAGGCTTTTTCCACACCAAACATAAAAGGTTTGCTCGTCCTCGAGCAAGAAAAGAAAAAAGATAGTAGAAGAAGAAGAAAAGTGGGGGATGGAGGCTTGAGAGGGTTTGGCCAAGGGTGGTTTTGAGTGTATGTAATGTGTGAAAATGAAGGAGTAAGGAAGGGTATTTATAGGGTAAGAGAGGGAGTTAGTTCGTGTGAGAAGGGGTAGGTTTGGGAGGGAAATTATTTGAATTTGAGTGGGTGGGGGTAGGTGGGTTGTATTATGGGTTTATGGGAATTAGGGAATGGATGTGAGTGGTGAAGGGAATATTGGGAAGAGGGTAAGATTTGATAGGTGAGTGGTGTTATGGGTAGAGTGTTATGGAGAAGTGTGAAGAGGAGAGAGAGTGAGGTAGGGTAGGTGGGGATCCTGTAGGGTCCACAGATCCTGAGGTGTCAAGAATTTGGCATCCTTGCACCTTGCAGGCGTTAAACGCCCCTCTGTGTGCCTTTTTGGCATTTAAACCCCAGGTTACTGCCCTTTTCTGGCATTTAAATGCTAGTCTGCTGCACTGTTCTGGCATTTAAATGCTCAGAAAGGTGCCAGACTGGGCGTTTAAACGCCCATTTTTATACCTTTACTGGAGTTTAAACGCCAGACTGTTGCCCATTTCTGGTGTTTAAACACCCAGAATGGTGCCAGGCTGGGCGTTAAACGCCCATTTTGGTATCCTTATTGGCGTTTAAACGCCAGTAAGCTCTTCCTTCAGGGTGTGCTCTTTTTGATGCTGTTTTTGATTTTGTATTAATTTTTGCAGTTATTTTTGTGACTCCACATGATCATGATCCTAAAGAAAACATAAAATAACATAGATAAATAAAATAAAATTGTGTTGCCTCCCAATAAGCGCTTATTTAATGTCAATAGCTTTACAGTGAGCTCCTTTCAGAGCTTCACAAATGCTCAGAGCATGATTGTGGCCTCCCAACACCAAACTTAGAGTTTGAGTGTGGGGGCTTAATAAACCACTATTTTATAGTTTATATTGTGTTTAATTGTGTGGTTTTGTCGTGATCCTTACCCACTTATTCATCAATTTAGCATGCATTTAGATTTCCTTCCTGAATTTATTACATGTTTGAAAATTGCTTCATAGAGACTTTAATTATTTAATTTTAATTCTCCTTTACTCCATTCGATGCCGTAATCTGTGTGTCAAGTGTTTCAGGCTTTATAGGGCATGAATGAGACGGAGATTGGAGAGGAAGCTAGCAAAATGGAAGGAACACAAGAATTGAGGAGATAACCAGCGAAAAGTGACGCGGTCGCATGGCTCAAGCGACCGCGCGAAGGAGCGCAAATCGCAGTGACGCGGCCGCATGGCTTGCGCGGC
>NC_029772.3:75856820-75887176 GCF_000817695.3 Arachis duranensis | reverse complement strand
CAGTACACTTGCTGGTTAGTTGTGCGAAGTTGTGTTTATGCCATGGTATTGAACACCAAGTTTTTGGATTCATTACCGGGGATTATTTGATTTGTGAAAAGTATTGATCACAATTTCGTGCACCAGACTTCATCATTCTAGTTTGTTCTCTTAACTTGGTTTTATTCTTCCATGTTCTTTGTTATGTTCAATTTTGTCATTCAGATACTTTTATGATTAATTAATGCAAGGATTATTTCTTTTTAATTTAATTTCCATTCCAATAATCATATCTTCTTTTAATTCCCTTTCATGTGCCATGGATTCTTTATTTACAATGCGTGAGTAGTTTCATTACTTGATGGGGAGTTGATTAAAAGGAACTCTTGAGTTGGAAGGATTGAAGGAAAAATTTGTAATTGGGTTAAATGTTGGATTGCTATCCTGTCACCGATGCCAATCCCTTTGAACTAAGTGGGTTGCGACTTGTGAACAGATCTGGCATTCCAACTTGTTTGACTTTCCCTTACCTAGTAAGGGATAACCAAACAGAGCAACCATTAATTATAAATTAATCTTAAAAATCATTCAGTCAATGATAGAGATTCTAACCAATCAATTCCCAGTCAAGGCTTTTATTTATATTATTTAAAATTCCTCAATTTAAATTCCAATTTACTTAGCTCAACTTTTTGGAATATCTGATTAATAAAACAGCACACTTTTCTGCAACTCGTTGGGAGACGACCTGGGACTTAAAATTCCCAGTAATTTTAATTTAAACTTTCTGTGACATATTTCTAAATTGATAGGCAGATTTTCGGTGATTTAAGAACTATACTTGCAACGTAACCATTTTAATAAATTTTTAATTCACCAGCTTCTGCACTCCATCAGGGCTTTGTTTGACTCTGTATTGAGAGAAGCTTTTCATGCTTCTTCTCTATGTTTACAAAAGAAGATCCTTGAGCCTTAAACACAAGGTAGTCCTCATTCAATTGAAGGACTAACTCTCTTCTGTCCACATCAATCACAGCCCTTGCTGTAGCTAGGAAGGGTCTTCCAAGGATGATGAATTCATCCTCATCCTTCCCAGTGTCTAGGATTATGAAGTCAGCAGGGATGTAAAGGTCTTCAACCTTTACCAAGACATCCTTTACAAGTCCATAAGCCTGTTTCTTGGATTTGTCTGCCATCTCTAGTGAGATTTTTGCAGCTTGTACCTCAAAGATCCCTAGTTTCTCCATTACAGAGAGTGGCATGAGGTTGATACTTGATCCTAGGTCACACAGAGCCTTTTCAAAGGTCATGGTGCCTATGGTGCAAGGTATCAAGAACCTTCCAAGACTCTGTTTCTTTTGAGGTAACCTCAGTTGAACCAATGCACTTAGTTCATTGATGAGCAATGGAGGTTCATCCTCCCTAGTCTCATTACCAAATAATTTGGCATTCATCTTCGTGATTGCTCCTAGATATTGAGCAACTTGCACTTCAGTAACATTTTCGTCCTCTTCAGAGGAAGAATATTCGTCAGAGCTCATGAATGGTAATAGCAGGTTCAGTGGAATCTCTATGGTCTCTAGATGAGCCTCAGATTCCTGTGGTTCCTCAATACGGGACTCCTTGTAGTCCAGTGGACGTCCCATGAGGTCTTCCTTATCGTGAATCATGTCCTCTTCCTTTTCTATAGGTTCGGCCATTTTGGTTGTATTAATGGCCTTGCACACTCTTTTTGGATTCTCTTCTGTATTGCTTGGGAGAGTACTAGGAGGAGTTTCAATAATTCTTTTACTCAGCTGACCCACTTGTGCCTCCAAATTTCTGATGGAGGACCATGCCTCAGTCATAAAACTGAGAGTGGCCTTAGATAGATCAGAGACTATATTTGCTAAGCTAGAGAGGCTCTACTCAGGATTCTCTGTCTATTGCTGAGAAGATGATGGGAAAGGCTTGCTATTGCCAAACCTGTTTCTCCCACCATTATTGTTATTGAAGCCTTAATGAGGCTTCTGTTGATCCTTCCATGAGAAATTTGGGTGATTCCTCCATGAAGGATTATAGGTGTTTCCATAGGGTTCTCCCATGTAATTCACCTCTTCCATTGCAGGATTCTCAGGGTCATAAGCTTTTCCTTTAGAGGAGGTGTCTTAAGCTTGGAATCCAATCAGACTCTGAGAAATCATATTGACTTGCTGAGTCAATATTTTGTTCTGAGCCAATATGACATTCAGAGTATCAATCTCAAGAACTTTTTTCTTCTGAGTCACCCCATTATTCACAGGATTTCTCTTAGAAGTGTACATGAACTGGTTGTTGCAATCATTTCAATGAGTTCCTGGGCTTCTGTAGGCATTTTCAGATGAAGAGATCCACCAGCAGAGTGGTCCAATGACATCTTAGATAACTCAAACAAACCATCATAGAATATACATATGATGCTCCATTTTGGAAACATGTCAGAAGGACACGTTTTGGTTAATTACTTGTATCTTTCCCAACCTTCATAAAGGGATTCACCTTTCTTCTGTCTGAAGGTTTGGACATCCACTCTGAGCTTACTCATCTTTTAAGGTGGAAAGAATTTGGTCAAGAAAGCATTGACCAGCTTGTCCCAAGAGTTCAGGCTTTCTCTAGGTTGTGAGTCCAACCATGTTCTAGCTCTGCCTCTTACAGCAAAGGGGAAAAGCATAAGTCTGTAGACCTCGGGATCAACCCCATCAGTCTTAATAGTATCACAGATCTACAAGAATTCGGATAAGAACTGATGAGGATCTTCTGATGGAAGTCCATGAAACTTGCAGCTCTGCTGCATTAGAGAAATTAATTGAGGCTTAAGCTCAAAGTTGTTTGCTCCAATGGCAGGAATTGAGATGCTTCTTCCATAGAAGTTGGAAGTTTGTGCAGCATAGTCACCAAGCATCTTCCTTGCATTGTTGGCATTGTTGTTATTTTTGGCTGCCATGTCTTCTTCTTTTTCAAAAATTTCTGTCAGGTCCTCTCCAGTGAGTTGTGCTTTAGCTTCTCTTAGCTTCCTCTTCAGAGTCCTTTCAGGTTCAAGATCAGCTTCAACAAGAATATCTTTATCCTCGTTCCTGCTCATGTGAAAAAGAAGAGAACAGAAAAGAAAAGGAATCATCTATGTCACAGTATAGAGATTCTTTTATGTGAGTAGAAGAAGAGAAGAAGAGAAGAATGAGGTAGAGAGAAAATAAAGAGAATTCGAACACAGAGAGGGAGAGAGGGTTCGAATTTTAAGAAGGAGAGAAGTGTTAGTAAATAAATAAATAAATAGAAAGAGATGAGAGAGAGAAGAAATTTGAAAATTAATTAGAAGAAAAGAAAAGAAAAATATTTTTGTTTTTATTTTAATTATTGGTTAGTATTCAAAAATATTAGAAGAAATAAAATAAAATTAGAGTTTAAAATAATTAGTTAATTAGAAAGGTTTTTTGAAAAAGTTGTTAGTGGTTTTCGAAAATTGGAGAGAAAAGTAGTTAATTGAAAAAGATTTGAAAACAAATTTTGAAAAGATAAGAAGTTAAAAAAAGATTTTGAAATTGAATTTTAAAAAGATATGATTGAAAATTTATTTTGAAAAAGATTTGAAAAGGAGATTAAAAAGATTTGATTTTTGAAATTAAAGTTGATTACTTGACTAACAAGAAACTAGAAGATATTATTCTAGAATTTAAAGATTGAACTTTTCTTAACAAGAAATTAACAAACTTGAAATTTTTTGAATCAAATCCTTAATTGTTAGCAAGGTTTTCGAAAATATGAAATAAAAATAAGAAAAAGATTTTGAAAATCAATTTTTAAAAAAAAATTCGAAAAACATGAAATAAAAATGAAAAAGATTTGATTTTTGAAAAAGTTTTGAAAAGATAGGATTTTTAAATTGAAAATTTGACTTGACTCATAAGAAACAACTAAATTTAAAAAAAATTTGATTGAGTCAATCCCAAATTTCGAAATTTATGAGACAAATAAGGGAAAGATATTTTTTATTTTTGAATTTTAAATGAGGAGAGAGAAAAACACAAAAATGACTCAAAACACAAAAATTTAAGATCAAAACAAAAAAATGCATGCAAGAATACTTTGAATGTCAAGATGAATACCAAAAACCCTTTGAAGATCATGATGAACATCAAGAACATATTTTTGAAAAATTTTTTAAGAAAAGAAACACATGCAAGACACCAAACTTAGAAATTTTTAATGTTTAGACACTAACAAATTGAAAATGCATATGAAAAACAAGAAAAGACACAAAACAAGAAAATCACAAGATCAAACAAAGACAATCATTAAGAACAACTTGAAGATCATAAAGAACACCATGCATGAGTTTTCAAAAATTTTTTAAGGAAAATTAAAAATTTGCAATTGACACCAAACTTAAAATTTGACACCAGATTCAAACAAGAAACACAAAATTATTTTTTTTTATGATCTTATTAAATTTTTTGTAATTTTTTGAAAATTTTTTTGGAAAAACGAAAAAGAAGAAAAAATTTTTTTTTTGAAATATTTTTGAAAACTTTTTGAAAATAAAATACAGGTTGAAACAAGAAGAAAATTAGCTAATTTGAGCAACAAGATGAACCGTGAATTGTCCAAACTCGAACAAACACCAGCAACGGGCCAAAAACTTGGTACAAGAAATTGTGAGTTCACGCTTTTCTCACAACTCCGCGCAGCTGACCAGCAAGTGCACTGGGTCGTCCAAGTAATACCTTACGTGAGTAAGGGTCAATCCCATGGAGATTGTCGGCTTGAAGCAAGTTATGCAATTCATTGGTGGAAATTTCAGATAAGCGTATGGAGATGCTTTGTTCCCTCTGAGCCTCTGCTTTCCTATTGTCTTCATCCAATCTTGCGTACTCCCTTCCATGGCATGCTGTATGTTGGTGGATCACCGTTGTCAATGGCTACCATCCGTCCTCTCAGTGAAAACATGTCCGCTACAGTTTCCCGCATGGCTAATCAGCTGTCGGTTCTCGATCGTGTCAGAATAAGATCCATTGATCCTTTTGCACACTGTCACTGCGCCCAACACTCACGAGTTTGAAGCTCGTTATAATCATCCCATCCCAGATCCTACTCAGAATATCACAGACAAGGTTTAGACTTTGTGGATCTCAAGAATGCTGCCAAATGATTCTAGCTTATACCACGAAGGTTCTAATGTCACAGATTCGAGTGCTCTGTTGTCAGGAGAGGTGATTCAGATCCGTGGGTCAAAGACCAAAGAGATTATACTCCAGCTGTCGTCCAATGACTATGTTGAACATCATGTAGACCGCTTTATGGTTGCCAGGCACGCGGATCTTGGCAAAGCGAGTAACAAAGATTGGGTGATTGTCACAAGTCACCCCTTCATTCTGACTTAACTGAATTAAGTACGATAGTATATCTTGGAGCAGAAGCAGGCGTGAACTGAATAGAAAGACAATAATACTTGCACTAATTCATGAGGAACAGCGGAGCTCCACACCTTAATCTATGAGGTGTAGAAACTCCACCGATGAAAATACATAAGTGATGAAGGTCTGGGCATGGCCGAATGGCCAGCCCCCAAAACGTGATCAAGAGATCAAAAGTGCTCCTAAGATAGTCTCAAAAATTATCTGAAGATATGAATACAATAGTAAAAGGTGCTATTTATACTAAACTAGTAAACTAGGTTTACAGAAAATGAGTAACTAAGTGTAGATAGTGCAGAAATCCACTTCCGGAGCCCACTTGGTATGTGTTTGGGCTGAGCATTGAAGCTTTCACGTGCATAGGCTCTTCTTGGAGTTTAAACGTCAGTTTTGGTGCTAGTTTGGGCATTTAACTCCAGCTATGGTGCCAGTTCTGGCGTTTTATGCCAGAAAATGGTCTCTGGTGGGCGTTTGGACGCCAGTTTGGGCCATCAAATCTCGGGCAAAGTATAAACTATTATAAATTACTGGAAAGCCCAAGATGTCTACTTTCCAATGCAATTAAGAGCGCGCCAATGGGGCCTCCATAGTTCTAAAAGGTCCACTTCAAGTGCAGGGAGGTCAGAATCCAACAGCATCTTTAGTCCTTTCTCAGCCTCTGAATCTGATTTCTGCTCAGGTCCCTCAATTTCAGCCAGAAAATACCTGAAATCCCAGAAAAACACACAAACTCATAGTAAAGTCCAGAAATGTGATTTTTGCATCAAAACTAGTAAAAATATACTAAAAAGTAACTAAAACGTATTAAAAACTACGTAAAAATAATGCCAAAAAGCGTATAAATTATCCGCTCATCACTAACCAAGCAAGAGTCCAAGCCTAGACTAATAAGGTGGATCTTGTTGCTTCAAGAGTTCAACATTAAGATTAAGGATAGAAGTGGGGCAGAGAACAAAGTGGCTGACCACTTATCAAGAATCCCAAATGAGGAAGATGGAGCACACAACCTTGTAGTGAATGAGTGCTTTCCGGATGAACAGTTGATGATGATCCAAAAAGCTCCCTGGTTTGTAGATATAACTAATTTCAAGGATATTAGAGAACTACCCTCCAACATCAACAAGCACATGAGAAGAAAGCTCATCAATGATGCCAAGCACTACATTTCGGATGATCCTTACTTATTCAAGAAATGTGCTGATGGTATTCTAAGAAGATGCATCCCCCATGAGGAAGGACAAGAGGCCCTTTGGCATTGCCATGGATCTAGTTATAGAGGACATTTTAATGGAGAAAGGACTGCAGCCAAGGTGTTGCAATGTGGATTCTTTTGGCCTACAATATTCAAGGATGCTAAAGAGTTTGTGACAAGGTACAGCGAATGTAAAAGAGCTGGAAACCTACCCAAAAAGAATGAAATGCCACAGAGATTCATTATGGAGTTGGAATTGTTTGATGTTTGGGGGGTTGATTTTATGGGACCATTCCCACCCTCATACTCAAACAACTATATATTGGTGGCTGTGGACTATGTATCAAAATGGGTAGAGGCCATAACTACATCAACAAATGATAACAAAGTGGTGATCAACTTCTTGAGGAAGAATATATTCAGCCAGTTTGGAGTTCTGAGAGCTCTTATAAGTGATGGGGAAACACACTTTTGCAACAAGAAACTTGAGACACTCCTCCTAAAGTATATTGTCAAGCACAAAGTAGCAACCCCATACCGTCCACAAACCAATGGTCAAGATGAAATTTCAAATAGAAAGCTCAAGAGAATCCTTAAGAAGAGTATTGGAAACTCAAGAAAAGATTGGTCCAAGAAGCTAGATGATGTGTTTTGGGCTTATAGAACAGCCTTCAAGACACCTATTGGCATGTCTATATACCAATTGGTGTTTGGAAAGGCATGCCATCTACCAGTAGTGCTTGAACATAGAGCATTTTGGGCACTAAAGATGTTAAACTTTGATAATCAAGCTGCTGGGGAAAGACGACTACTACAACTCAATGAGCGAGAAGAATTCAGATCTCAAGCTTATGAGAATGCCAAAATTTACAAGGAAAAAGCAAAGAAGTAGTATGATCAAAAGCTAACAAGAAGAGAGTTTGTAGAAGGTCAAAAAGTGTTGCTGTATAACTCAAAGCTCAAATTCTTCCTAGGGAAGCTAAAGTCAAGATGGTCTGGACCCTTCACAATTCTTAAGGTGTCTCCCTATGGTCACGTAGAGCTTATAGAGGACAAGACACAGAGAACTTTCACTATTAATGGCCACAGACTTAAGCATTATTTGGGAAACTCATTGGATGAACAAAGAGTGAACTACACCCTAGGCTAAGGAGGAAGGATCGTCAAACTAGTGACGTTAAAGAAGCGCTAGTTGGGAGGCACCCCAACACTCATATCCTTTCAATTTCATACTTTCTAGTGTAGTCTATTAGATTGTTTGATTTTCAATTTTAGATTGTTAATTAGTTCATAGTCCTTTGATTTGTTTTTGCTCATAGTTCTCTAGTTAACTGGGATTGTAAAGTTGCATGTTACACTATTTGAGGTTAGTTTATTGGGCTAATAAACTAGCTAAAAAGCTAAGTTTGGTGTGGCCACTAACCCACTTAATCTGAGCTTACATCAAACTAATTGGATTAACCTTGGGAGTAAGCCCAAAATTAAGTTTGGTGTGGCCACCATCATAAGAAATTCATACATACAGACCAATTCATTCATGATTGAAGGCAATTAGTGGGTGCATAAATGAGCACTTTGTTGTGTATGTATGAATTGGAAGTGGAAGAGTGTGAATTAAAATTACTCCATTCATAATGCACATAATAAAGTCTAATTATGAGACCAATTACCACATGCAATGAATCTAGGTTTGGTGTCCAAAGGACACCTATTAAATGTCATTGATGTTAGGAATTTATCGTCGATCTAGATTTTCAAATGTTTTAAATTCAAATTAAAATAACCGAGATCGAGAGTAATTCAACCTCGGGCCGTTCTCCCTAGGAGTTGCAATGAAATGTACATTTATTGGCTATGAGAGAACATGGGGATTTGGGGAAGCAAGAGAGCAAGTAATGTAAATAGCAAGAATTTAAATGATCATGCAAGAAATTAAAAGCATAGTAATTAAAAGAGAATTTAAATACTAAAAAGAGCTCTTGGTGAGAATTGGGGAATTTAGGATTCCTATCCTAGTTATAGACCACAAACATGGCAATTGTGTGGACTCAATCCAAATTAGTTAATCCTCCTTGAGAATTAGTCAAAAGGGCATAATTGGTCTCAATCCCTAAGTCCTAGTCAACTCACTAATTACTTAGTGAAAGACTAGCGTCAATGAAACCAAACCAATTAGCCATTCCCACACTATGTGGAATGGACATCCACAACTCAATTTCATCCAAACCACACAATTTCTCAACCAAGAGTGTGAAAACTAAACATGCAAAAAATTAAACATGCAAGAAATAAAAGTCAAAGCAATAAAAGTCAAAAGCAATAAAATGCAAGGAAAGGAAACTTCAAATGCAAGAAACCTCTTGGCAAGTTATTGAGAGCTAAGGTTACCTATCCTTGACATTGACCACAAACATATGATGATTATGAAGAGTTAATCCTACTTAGTCAACCTTACATCGAAGATAAGTCAAGTAGGTGATGAGCGGATAATTTATACGCTTTTTAGCATTGTTTTTAGGTAGTTTTTAGTATGGTTTAGTTACTTTTTAGTATATTTTTATTAGTTTTTATGCAAAAATCACATTTTTGGACTTTACTATGAGTTTGTGTGTTTTTCTGTGATTTAAGGTATTTTCTGGCTGAAATTGAGGGACCTGAGCAAAAATCTTATTCAGAGGCTGAGAAAGGACTGCAGATGCTGTTGGATTCTGAACCTCCTGCACTCAAAGCGGATTTTCTCGAGCTACAGAAGCCCAATTGGTGCGCTCTTAATTGCGTTGGAAAGTAGACATCTTGGGCTTTCCAGCAATGTATAATAGTTCATACTTTTCTCGAGATTTGATGGCTCAAACTGGCGTCCAAACGCCCACTAGAGACTCTTTTCTGGGGTAAAATGCCGGAACTGGCACCAAAACTGGAGTTAAACACCCAAACTGGCATCCAAACTGGTGTTTAACTCCAAGAATGGCCTATGCACATGAAAGCTTCAAAGCTCAGCCCAAGCACACACCAAGTGGGCCCCAGAAGTGGATTTCTGCACTATCTGCACTTAGTTACTCATTTTCTGTAAACCCTAGTATCTAGTTTAGTATATATAGCACTTTTTACTATTGTATAGGGGGCTGGCAGCTTTTGAGAATTATCTTATGCCACTTGGGAGGCTGGCCATTCGGCCATGCCTAGACCTTATTCTCTTATGCATTTTCTATGGTGGAGTTTCTACACCTCATAGATTAAGGTGAGGAGCTCTGCTGTTCTTCATGAACTAATGCAAGTATTATTGTTTCTCTTTCAATTCACGCCTACTTCTTCTCCAAGATATACTCTCGTACTTAATTCAGTCATGTCAGAATGAAGGGGGTGACCCGTGACAATCACCCACTATCTTCATTACTCGCTTAGCCAAGATCCGCGAGCCTGACAACCACAAGCGGTCTACATGATGTTCAACGTAGTCATTGGATGACAGCTGGAATATAATCTCTTGGGTCTCTGATCCACGAACCAAGTCTGCATGGTTAAAACCTTTGTGGTATAGGCTAGAAACAATTGGCAGCATTCCTAAGATCCGAAAAGTCTAAACCTTGTCTGTGATATTCCGAGTTGGGTCTGGGACGGGATGACTGTGACGAGCTTCAAACTCACGATTGTTGGGCGCAGTGATAGTGTACAAAAGGATAGAGAGATCCTATTCCGACACAAGTGGGAACTGACAGATGATTAGCCATGCGGTAGCTGTGCCTGGTATTTTTCATCCGAGACGAGAAATCCGACAGTTGATTAGCCGTACAGAAACTGTAGCCAGACCATTTTCACTGAGAGGATCATACAGCTTGCCATGGAAGGGAGGACGCATGATTGGATGAAGACAATAGGAAAGTAGAGGTTCAGAAGCAACAAAACATCTCCAAACGCTTTTCTAAAATTCCTACCAATGAATTACATAAGTGTGTCTATGTTATTTTCTGTTTTATTTACCTTTTAATTATCAATACCTCATAACCATTTGAATCTGCCTGACTGAGATTTACAAGATGACCATAGCTTGCTTCAAGCCAACAATCTCTGTGGGATCGACCCTTACTCGCGTAAGGTTTTATTACTTGGACGACCCAGTGCACTTGTTGGTTAGTTGTGTGGAGTTGCAAAAGTGTGATTACAATTTCGTGCACCAAGGTTTTGGCGTCGTTGCCGGGGATTGTTCGAGTTTGGACAACTGACGGTTCATCTTGTTGCTTAGATTGGGTAATTTTATTTTATGTTTGAGCTTTTTATTTTTATTTTCAAAAAATACAAAAAAATTTAATAAAATCATAAAAACCAAAAAAAATTGTGTTTCTTGTTTGAATCTAGTGTCAAATTTTAAGTTTGGTGTCTTGTATGTCTTTCTCTTCTTAAAAATTTTCAAAAATATGTTCTTGATGTTCAAAATGTTCGTGCATGCATTATTAGTTTTGATCTTAAGTTTTTCTGTTGTGATTCATTTTGTTGTTTTACTCTCTCCTTATAAAAAGATTTCAAAAAAAATCAAAAATATATATCTTTTTAAGTAAACAATACAGAGAAATGAAGGGTCAGAACATAAAGCAGATGATCACAAGAAAAAGAGCTGACTGGCGTTAAAACGTCAGTAAAAGAGGCATTTTGGGCGTTAAACGCTAGAATGGCTATCATTTTGGGCGTTTAACGCCAATAAAGGTATCCTTCTGGGCGTTAAATGCCAGAATGGGCAGCATTCTGGGCGTTTAACACTAGAAATGGCAGCATTCTTGGTGTTCAGAAAAACGCCCAGTAATGAAGGATTCCTGGCGTTTAACGCCAGTCAGGGTATCTGGCTGGGCGTTAAACGACCAAAGAGGCAGCCGAATGGGCGTTAAACGCCAGAATGGATAGCATTCTGGGCGTTTAACGCCAGACTGACACTAGGGAGGTAACTTATTTTCCAATTCAAATTCTTTCAAATTTTCATGTTTTAATTCATAATTTTAAAATCTTATCCTTTTCATATCACATTTTCAAAAATCCTTGCTAACAATTAATATTTTGATTCAAAAAATTGCAGTTTGTTACTTTCTTGTTAAGAAAGGATCAATCTTTAAATTCTAGAATCATATCTTTTAGTTTCTTGTTAGCCAAGTCATCAATTTTAAAAAAAATCAAATCTTTTTTATTTCTTTTTCAATGATATCTTTTTAAAATTTTGATTTCAAAATCTTTTTCTAACTTCTTATCTTTTCAAAATTATTTTCAAATCTTTTTCAACTAATTACTACTTCTTATCTTTTTCAAAACCACCTAACCACCAATTTTCGAAAATCACTAACCACTTTTTTAAAAATCTTTTTAATTAACTAATTGTTTTAGTTTTAATTTTCGAATACTCTCTCTCTCATCTCTTTCTATTTATTTACTAACACTTCTCTTCTACTTATAATTCGAACCCTCTCTCTCCCTCTGTGTTCGAATTTGTCTTATTCTCTCTCTACCTCATTCCTCTATTCTTCTTTTCTTCTTACACCTCAAGGAATCTCTATACTGTGACATAGAGGATTCCACTACTCCCTTTGTTCTCTTCTTTTTCCTATGAGCAGAAATAGGGATAAAAACATTCTTGTTGAAGTTGAAGCTAAAAGAAGTAGATTGTGAACACTCCAGAGAGGACCTTACAGAAGATTGCGAACAAGAAGTAGACATGGCAGCCGAACCTAACAACAATGCTAGAGCTGCAAGAAAGATGCTTGGTGACTATGCTGCACCAACTTCCAACTTCTATGGAAAAAGCATCTCAATTCCTGCCATTGGAGCAAACAACTTTGAGCTTAGGCCTCAATTAGTTTCTCTAATGCAGAAGAATTGTAAGTTTCATGGACTTCCATCGGAAGATCTTCATCAGTTCTCAACTAAATTCTTGCAGATCTGTGATACTGTTAAGACTAATGGGGTTGATCCCGAAGTCTACAGACTTATGATTTTCCCCTTTTCTGTAAGAGACAGAGCTAGATCATGGTTGGACTCACAACCTAGAGAAAGCCTAAACTCTTGGGATAAGTTGGTCAACGCTTTCTTAACCAAATTCTTTCCACCTCAAAAGCAGAGCAAGCTTAGAGTGGACGTCCAAACCTTCAGACAGAAGGAAGGTGAATCTCTCTATGAATCTTGGGAAAGATACAAGCAATTAACCTAAAGGTGTCCTTCTGACATGCTTCCTAAATGGAGCATCATATGCATATTCTATGATGGTCTGTCTGAATTGTCCAAGATGTCATTGAACCATTCTGCTGGTGGATCCCTTCGTCTGAAAACCCTTGCAGAAGCCCATGAACTCATTGAGATGGTTGCTAATAACCAGTTCATGTACACTTCTGAAAGAAATCCTGTTAATAATGGGATGACTCAGAAGAAAGGAGTTCTTGAGATTGATACTCTGAATGCCATACTAGCTCAGAATAAAATATTGGCTCAGCAAGTCAATATGATTTCTCAGAATCTGACCGGATTGCAAGCTGCATCCGGCAGTGCTAAAGAAGCCTCCTCTGAAGGAGAAGCTTATGACCCTGAGAATCCTACAATGGAAGAGGTGAATTACATGGGAGAATCCTATGGAAACACCTATAATCCTTCATGGAGGAATCATCCAAAGAAGCCTCAACAAGGCTTCAACAACAATAATGGTGGGAGAAATAAATTTGGCAATAGCAAACCTTTTCCATCATCTTCTCAGCAACAGACAGAGAATTCTGAGCAGAGCCTCTCTGGCTTAGCAAACATAGTCTCTGATCTATCTAAAACCATTCTCAGTTTCATGAATGAAACAAGGTCCTCTATTAGAAATTTGGAGGCACAAGTGGGTCAGCTGAGTAAAAGAGTTACTGAAACTCCTCCTAGTACTTTCCTAAGCAATACAGAAGAGAATCCCAAAAGAGAGTGCAAGGCCATAACTATAACCGAAATGGCCGAACATGGAGAGAGTGAAAAGGCAGTGATTCCCAGTGAGGAAGACCTCAAAGGACGTCCACTGACCAATAAGGAGTTCCTTATTGAGGAACCAAAGGAATATGAGGCTCATATAGAAACCATAGAGCTTCCACTGAACTTACTTTTGCCAATCATAAGCTCTGATGAGTATTCTTCCTCTGAAGAGGAGGAAGATATTATTGAAGAGCAACTTGATCAGTATCTAGGAGCAATCATGAAGCTGAATGCCAAGTTATTTGGTAATAAGACTTGGGAGGATGAACCTCCATTGCTCATCATTGAACTGAATACCTGGATTCAGCAGACATTACCTCAGAAGAAACCGGATCCCGGAAAGTTCTTAATACCTTGCACCATAGGCACCATGACCTTTGAAAAGGCTCTGTGTGACCTGGGGTCAGGTATCAACCTCATGCCACTCTCTGTAATGGAGAAACTAGGAATCTTTGAGTTCAAGCTACCAGAATCTCAGTAGAGATGGCAAAAAAATCAATGAAACATGCTTATGGACTTGTAGAGGATGTCTTAGTGAAGGTTGAAGGCCTTTACGTCCCTGCTGACTTCATTATCCTAGACATTGGGAAGGATGAGGATGAATCCATCATCCTTGGAAGACCCTTCCTAGCCACAGGAAGGGCTGTGATTGATGTGAACAGAGGAAAGTTAGTCCTTTAATTGACTGAGGACTACCTTGTGTTTAAGACTCAAGGATCTTCTTCTGTAAACATGGAGAAGAAGCATGAAAAGCTTCTGTCAATACAGAGTCAGACAGAGCCCCCACATTTAGACTCTAAGTTTGGTGTTGGGAGGCTGTTCTGAGGGTTACCTGAAATTGTAGGTCGATCTCGGACGAGATCTTCTGTACTGGTCGGTGCTGCTATGCCCGACCTATTTAGAGCTGGTGGCCGGAGCTGCTGTGTCCGACCTTTTAGATCTGGTGGCCGGAGCTGTCGTGTCCGACTTGTTGGATCTGGCGGAGCTGCTAATCCTTCGTCACCGGAGGGTGGTGGTACCTGCAAGAGACTCCAATGCTTAAGTTAGCACGTGCTTTAGACAGATTTTTAGTAGAATCAGAGTATGAGTTATACCTGGGTGCTCAAGTGTATTTATAATAGTGTGGAATGATCTTTCTGGAGATAAGCTAGTTATCTTATCTTATCTTTGAGTGAAGTCATCTTATCTTCAAGGGAACCGCCCATATCTCCATAGGTTTGGGATGCCTTTGGATTTGGATCGTGTTCCTTTGTTTGGGCCCTTTTTGGGCTTTCCTGATGATTTGGCCGAGCTCTTTTGAGAAGAGGTCGGATAGTCCTGACCTAAAGAGGTCGGTCGACTTGACGTCAATCAACCCGAGTCGGACAGCTCAACCCAGGGTATGAACAGTGCCCCTGCTCGAGTGTAGTCTTCCTTTTGAGGTCGAGTCCTTAGTTTTAGGACTTCAATCCTTCTCTAGAGAAGCCGAGCTCGAGCATTTGTTGATCTCTTTTTATAGAGCATCCCTTTGAATACAGAGCGTTTTTCTTTTACCTCTTTAATTTTTGAAAACAGGCGTTCCTTGCCTTGGGAACGTGCGAGGGTTTTTAATTCCCCATTAACTCCTTAATGTTCCCTTTCTTTTGCCTCCTGCTTTCTTATTTCATTTTGAACTACACCAAAGCTTTCTCTTTTCTGTTTCTGTTTCTCTTGCTTGCTGTAACTTCCCCTTTTCTCTTTATTCTTCTATTTCATTTGGCTCGCTTGGGACTTTTGTTTTTGCATTTTCACGCACCTCTCTGTGGTGCCATTGGTGGTTGTTGGTGCTTCATTTGTTCGAAAGGTGATTCCTGGTCTCGCTTCCCGTCTTCAACCTCTTCAACATTCATCGTCTCCTTCCTTTTTGCAGGTTGGTTTTCTTTTTCTTCATTCTTTTCGCACTTATTTTTCTAAAGTTTTGATCTTTGTTTTGTGAAAGCTTGAATCTTTTCTGCTTTTGTCATGTATCTGGTCAAATGCGTGCTCTGAGAATTCTGTGTATGACTTTTTCGTGCTTCCTGCTAGTTAGGGTTTTGACTACTGATATTATCTTCTTAATTGTATCTTCTTGATTTGCGCCTTTGATGATTTCCCTTTAGTGAAAATGATGAACCGTCTGCCTTTGAGAGAAGGTTGTGCCCTTGATGATTATCTCTTTGCATGTTTAGATGTTTGGTATTTTCTTTATGATTTTCTTCTCGGAGTGTTGCTTGTTGGAAGAGGGTTATTTTCTTTGCCGAAAGTTTTGTTGGGACGTAGCCTTGTAGATTTTTCTAAGTCCTTGCTCTGTCACTGCCTCCAAAGGATGCCCTTGGACTTTGGGTTGTTTCCTGGGGTTTCCTTTTGCTATTGTGTCTGTTTTCGTCCGAGCTATTTTCTTTGTTATGCCCGAGTTGTTTATTTAGTAATCCTTCTCTCTTTTTCTTTGCTGTAGGACTAGTTGGCCATGTCTTCTCGCAAAAATATTATCGAGACGTCTTCCAAGGTTCCTGAGGGTATGTCCGACTGGCTGGACTCCCTCGTTTCGATGTGTGTTTCTGTAGTTAATTCTGAGTTCTGTGCGGAGCTTAGAAAACATCATCGAATCTGTAGTAGTAGGGATCAGGAGAAAAACTATGAATTGGTAGCGCCTGACTCTGATGAAAGGGTTTGCTTTCTGGCTCTGACCCAGGGGGAACGCCCCTTCTTTTATACTTATGACTACCTTTTCAGTCAAATGAACATCACCCTTCCTTTTACCTCCTTTGAGACCGACTTGTTGTGGTCGTGCAATGTAGCTCCATCCCAGCTTCATCCGAACTCCTGGGGTTTTATCAAAATCTTTCAGTTGCTTTGCCAAGAGTTGGACTTCAAACCTTCTCAGACTCTATTTCTTTATCTTTTTGTTTTGACTAAGCCCGGGATTTCTTCAAAAAAGAAAGCTTCTTGGATTTCCTTTCGATCTGCCCAAGGACATAAAGTGTTTGCTATGTATGACGAGTCCTTTAGGGATTTTGAGAATTACTTTTTTAAGGTCCAAGCTGTTGAGGGAGCTCGACCATTTTTCTTGGAATTGAATAATGAACCTGCCTTCCCCTTGTGCTGGAAAAAGAATGTTATGGTGTCTCGGTTCTCATGGGAGATGCTTGACGAGGTCAAGTAGGCTTTTGTGAATGTATTGGAAGATATTTGGGGGGAACCTTCCCATCTTGATACAAAGAGATTTTTTGGGGACCCCTCTCTTGTCCGAACTGCGTTGGTTAGTGACCGACTTCTTTTTGCTCTGTTTTATTTACTTTGCTTCTTTTCCTTCCAATTTGTGACTTGTTTTTTGTTTGATTTGTTTTTTCAGAGATGGTTAAAAATAATGATTCTATGAGGGCCTTTAAGAAGGAGAGAAAGGCTACAGCTGCTCAAAACATCTCAGCTAAAGCTGCAGGGGAGGGATCTTCTCAAGCTCCTCCTAAAAAACTGGTCTCCAATTCTGCTGGGCCGAGGAGGATAATCCTAACTCCTCAGGTTCATTTGGTTGATCCTCCCCAAACATCTGCTGCTACTTCTTCTCCTACTGTTGGCCCTCCTCCGAAAAAGCAGAGGACTGTTGAGCCTTTCAATTTGGAAGCCCCTGACTTTGATGCCGTTGGATTTGTTGATCAACAAATTGCTCCTTATGGTGTCATTCCTACTGACGATGTTTCCCTCCTTCGTCACTTGGACTTCATTACCCGGCGTAGCATTAAGATGGCACATATGGGGTGGCTTTATATCAAACTACCTAGGATCTTCCTATTCATGCAACGATGGCTTTTATGGAGGAGGCTGAATCAGAGTTTGACCGGATCAAGGGTTTGAAGGAGGAGCTTGAAGTGAAGGTGGCGAAGCTAGAAAAAGAGTTGGAGGGTGAGAAGACTCAAGCTACTGCTGCTGTGGCTTCTACAAAGTTGGCTGAGGATATGGCGCTGAAGCATAAGGAGAGTTATGTCTTAACATATGGGGGGATGATGGATCTTAGGGAGATTTGGAATCTGTTCGAGCTGACTATGCCAAACTCCAGGGTCATCTTGTAGACAATGTGAATGCTGCTTATGAGAATTTGAAGGATCAGGTTCGAGTTCTTGTGTCCGAGCTCGACCTCTCCTTTTTTAGCTTGGACAATATTGTAAAGGATGGTAAGATTGTCCCTGATGACCCCAATGATGATGATGATGATGTCGACCCTCCTCCTGTACCATCTGTCAAAGCCTCTGTTGCCCCGCCTTCCTCAACTCCAACAACTAAAGTCGGTCAGCCCGAGTCCGATCCTGATGTCCATATCTTGAATCGGGATGATGGAATAGTAGATACGGTACCCCTTCATACTCGTCCTCCTTCACCCCGAGATACTGCTACTGGGTAGTCTTTGGATCCTCTATCATTTTTTCTTTGATGTATGATGTACAGCCCAGTCTATAGGCTTTTCAACTTTTATTTCTGTAATTGATAGTTTGTTTGACTTTGGATACTTTAGTTGCTTTACTTTTAGCAACCTTCTTTTGTCAAAACAAAGTAGTTTTTCACGCCTCTTGGGGTCGACTTCAGGCGGCCTCTTGAGTCTGTTATTTTGTGACATGCTTGTCTGCATCTTTTTAACACTTTTCTGTAATCTTGAAAGTGCTGGAATTTTGTTGTCCGACCTCTTTTGATTGCCTTTGTGTTTTATTTCCTACTTTAGTTAAAGCTAGCTTTGTTTAACTAGTCTTCTTCGCATTTTTTCATACAATACTTGTGGATTGGTTTTATCGCTTTCTGGGTCCGCCTTGAGTCCCTTATAGCGCATGCCTTCTGTCGGCCGACTTCTTCATCTCGGTTTGTCCAAAGTTATTTCTAGTGATCCATATTTATTTGGACCTTTGTCAGGTCTTTTTTATGGATTACTTTTTATAACTTTTGTAGGTTTGTTGGCCGACTTCATCATGTCAGTCCCTTCTAAGTTATTTCTAGTAATCCATTTTATTTGGACCTTTGTCAGGTCTCTTTTATGGATTACTTTTATAACTTTTGTAGGTTTGTTGGGCTGACTTCATCATGTCGGTCCCTTCTAAGTTATTTCTAGTAATCCATTTTATTTGGACCTTTGTCAAGTCTCTTTTATGGATTACTTTTATAACTTTTGTAGGTTTATTGGGCCGACTTCATCATGTCGATCACTTCTAAGTTATTTCTAGTAATCCTCTTTTTTAGGGCTGGACAGGCCTCTTTATAGGGATTACTTTTTATAAATTTTGTTGTAGTCGACTAGTCCGACTTCTTTATGTCGGCCTGTCTTTAAGTTATTTTTAGCAACCCATTTTTATTAAGACCTCGTCAGGTCCTTTCCTATGGATCACTTTTGAAAACTTCTTGCATTATTCTGTTTTTGCCGCTTTTCATCTTTGCCAATTTTGTAGAAATTGAGTTTGATACTCACTTGGTCGACCTTTGATGAATTCGGTCTTTCATCTTTGTTGGTCTTCATCGTGATCGAGTAGTGAATTTTAATTTTCACTTTTTGCCGATCTGTCGCTTTATAATAGGGCGATGAATTTTTTTTTTTTTTGCGTTTTAGATTAATGCGTCTTGATGAAAGGATTTATAAAAATTCTGAAAAACTTTATTCAAAATATGCAAATATATACATGTGGGTGTTTTACCCTTCTAAGTTGGGCAATTTTATAGATCTTAGCTTGGTGCCTCGTTAAAAAACCTTTTTAGGAAAAAGAGTGCACCTTGACCAAAGATCTTTATTACCTCTAACTATAATACCTTCTTAGGTTGCAGGCATGCCACAACCTTGGTAGGTTTTGCCCTTCTAGTTCGGACACCCTGTAGTAGCCTTTTCCCAGTACTTCCGTGACTCGGTAGGGTCCTTTCCAGTTAGTTGCTAGCTTCCCTTCTCTTGGTCGACTTGTTTCGATATTATTTCGGATTAGGATGAGGTCGTTTTTGGCAAATCTTCGCTGTAATACCTTCCGATTGTATCTTGAAGCCATTCGACGTTTTAACGCCTCTTCCTTGATCCGAGCTCTTTCTCGGATTTATGGAAGTAAGTCGAGTTCTTCCCTTTGAAGTTGTGAGTTGGCTTCTTCACTGTAGTGGATTATTCTGGGCGATCCTTCTTCAACTTTCATTGGGATCATTGCCTCCATTTCGTAAGCTAATCGGAAGGGTGACTTCCTTGTAGTGGAATGTGGAGTTGTCTGATATGCCCATAGGACTTGTGGGAGCTCTTCAGCACAGACTCTCATTGCATCCTGTAATCTCCATTTTAGCCCGGCTATATGACTTTGTTAACAGCTTCTGCTTGTCCATTAGCCTGGGGGTGTTCTACGAATTTGAATTAGTGTTTTATGTTCAGGTCGGCTACTAACTTTCTAAAGCCTGCATCTGTGAATTGAGTGCCATTGTCTGTGGTAATGGAGTATCGAACCCCAAACCTTATGACAATGTTCCTATATAGGAATTTCTGACTTCTTTGAGCAGTGGCGTTAGCTAAAGGTTCTGCCTCAATCCATTTTGTAAAATAATCTACCTATACGATGAGGAACTTGACTTATCCCGATCCTTGAGGGAAAGGACCGAGGAGATCAAGTCCCAATTTTGCAAATGGCCAGGGTGAGGTTATGCTGATAAGCTCCTCTGGTGGGGCAATGTGAAAATTGGCATATTTCTAACATGGTGGACATGTCTTCACGAATTCTATTGCCTCTTTTTGTAAAGTCGGCCAATAGAATCCGGCCCAGAGTACTTTTTTGGGGAGAGCTTACGCTCCGAGATGGTTGCCACAGATGCCACTATGTATTTCTTCTAAAACTTCCTTTGTGTTAGAAGTTGGTACACATTTCAACAGGGTTGTTGAAATCCCTCTTTTATATAGAGTATTGTTTAATATGGTGTAATATTGTGCCTCCCGTTTTAACCTCTTTGCCTCCTTCTTATCTGTAGGGAGTACTTCTGTTTTGAGGTAGTTAATTATGGGAGTCATCCATCCTTGATCCAGACCTATTATGGCTAGGACCTTTTCTTCTTCCGAGATGGACGAGTTCTGCAGTATTTCCTAGATGAGGCTTCTATTGTTGCCACCTGGTTTGGTGCTGGCTAGTTTTGAGAGTGCATCAGCTCGAGCGTTCTGTTCCTGAGGTATATAGCAGACCTCATATTCCCCAAGTTGTTCGAGCTGTTTCCTGGTTTCGTCCAAGTACTTTTTCATGGTGGGATCTGATGAGCGGATAAATTATACGCTTTTTGGCATTATTTTTAGGAAGTTTTTAGCATGATCTAGTTACTTTTAGGGATGTTTTCATTAGTTTTTATGCTAAATTAATATTTCTGGACTTTACTATGAGTTTGTGTGTTTTTCTGTGATTTCAGGTATTTTTTTGCTGAAATTGAGGGACCTGAGCAAAACTCTGATAGGAGGCTGACAAAGGACTACTGATGCTGTTGGAATCTGACCTCCCTACACTCGAAATAGATTTTCTGGGGCTACAAAACTCCAAATGGCGTGCTCTCAACGGCGTTGGAAAATAGACATCCAGAGCTTTCCAGCAATATACAATAGTTCATACTTTATTTGTGATTAGACGATGTAAACTGGCGCTCAACGCCAGTTCCATGTTGCATTCTGGAGTCAAACGCCAGAAACACGTCACGAACCAGAGTTGAACGCCCAAAACACGTTACAACTTGGCGTTCAACTCCAAGAGAAGCCTCAGCTCGTGGATAGATCAAGCTCAGCCCAAGCACACACCAAGTGGGCCCCAGAAGTGGATTTATGCATCAATTACTTACTTCTGTAAACCCTAATAGCTAGTTTAGTATAAATAGAACTTTTTACTAGTGTATTAGAAGTCTTTTTGATCATTCGGTCTTGTGACCATGTTTGGGGGCTGGCCATTCGGCCATGCCTGAACCTTTCACTTATGTATTTTCAACGGTGGAGTTTCTACACACTATAGATTAAGGGTGTGGAGCTCTGTTGTATCTCAAGTTTCAATGCAATTACTACTATTTTCAATTCAATTCAATTTATTCCTGTTCTAAGATATTCTTTGCACTTCAACTTGATGAATGTGATGATCCATGACACTCATCATCATTCTCACCTATGAACGTGCGTGACTGACAACCACTTCCGTTCTACCTTAGACCGAGCGCATATCTCTTAGATTCCTTAATCAGAATCTTCGTGGTATAAGCTAGAATTGATGGCGGCATTCATGGGAATCCGGAAAGTCTAACCTTGTCTGTGGTATTCCGAGTAGGATTCTAGGATTGAATGACTGTGACGAGCTTCAAACTCCTGAAGGCTGGGTGTTAGTGACAGACGCAAAAGAATCACGGGATTCTATTCCAACCTGATTGAGAACCGACAGATGATTAGTCGTGCTGTGACAGAGCATTTGGACCATTTTCATTGAGAGGATGGGATGTAGCCATTGACAACGGTGATGCCCTACATACAGCTTGCCATGGAAAGGAGTAAGAGGGATTGGATGAAAGCAGTAGGAAAGCAGAGATTCAACAGGGACAAGCATCTCCATACGCTTGTCTGAAATTTATTTATCTTTTAATTATCTAATCCAATCACATTTGAATCAGCCTGACTGAGATCTACAAGATAACCATAGATTACTTCATACCAACAATCTCCGTGGGATCGACCCTTACTCACGTAAGGTATTACTTGGACGACCCAGTGCACTTGCAGGTTAGTTGTGTGGAGTTGTGACTAAGTGTAATTCACGTGTGAGAGCTACCAAACTATTGGAGCCATTGTTGATGATCACAATTTCGTCCACCAAGTTTTTGGCGCCGTTGCCGGGGATTGTTCGAGTATGGACAACTGACGGTTCATCTTGTTGCTCAGATTAGGTAATTTTCTTTTCAAAAATCTTTCAAAAAATTTTTATTCATATTTTCGAAATTTTTTTTTAAATAAATCATTCTATGGCTTCAAAACATTTAAGAATGGATTCCAGAGTTTCATGAAGCATGTTGAATCCTGGCTGGCTGCAAAGCCATATTCAAACTCCTTTGGAATTGGTCTTCAACTAATCACCACAATGCAAGTAATTCCATCCTAAAGCTGACTAGCTATTAAGCCATGTCAAATCCTTTTGATTGGAGCTTTGGGCTAATATTGAAAGATTCCTGGAATTCTTCTTAAAGATTTTGAATTTCTTATTTTCTTTTTCCATATGTTTTTCGAAAAAAAAATAATAAAAATACAAAAAAAAATTAGAAAATCATAAAAATAAAAAATATTTTGTGTTTCTTGTTTGAGTCTCGAGTCAACTTTTAAGTTTGGTGTCAATTGCATGTTTTAAAAATTATTATGCATTTTTCGAAAATTCATGCATTCATAGTGTTTCTTCATGATCTTCAAGTTGTTCTTGGTAAGTCTTCTTGTTTGATCTTGATGTTTTCTTGTTTTGTATCTTTTATTGTTTTTCATGTGCATCTTTGCATTCATATTTTCTAAGCATTAAAGATTTCTAAATTTGGTGTCTTGCATGTTTTCTTTGCATAAAAAATTTTTCAAAAAAATATGTTCTTGATATTCATATGTTTTGGGTCATATTTGTGTTTTCCTCTCTCATAATTAAAAATTCAAAAATAAAAAAATATCTTTTCCTTAATTTTCTCATAATTTTCGAAAATTTGAGTTGACTTAGTCAAAAAATTTTCAAATTAGTTGTTTCTTACAAGTCAAGTCAAATTTTCAATTTTAAAAATCCTATCTTTTCAAAACTTTTTCAAAAATCAAATCTTTTTCATCTTTTTCTTATGATTTTCGAAAATTTAAAAATATTTTTCAAAAAAATATTTTTTTTAATTTTATCTTTATTTTCGAAAATTATGCTAACAATTAATGTGATTGATTCAAAAATTTAAAGTTTGTTACTTTCTTGTTAAAAAAGGTTCAATCTTTAAATTCTAGAATCATATCTTTTAGTTTCTTATTAGTCAAGTAATTAATTTTAATTTTAAAAATTAAATTAAATCTTTTCATCCTATCTTTTTATCATATCTTTTTCAAAATTTTATCTTTTTCAAAAATTTGATTTCAAAATATCTTATCTAACTTCTTATCTTCTTATCCTTTCAAATTTGACTTTAATATCTTTTTCAACTAACTATTTGACTTTTTGTTTGTTTCTTATCTTTTTCAAAATCACCTAACTACTTTTCCCTCTCTAATTTTCAAAAATATCTCATCCCTTTTTCAAAATTCTTTTTAAATTAACTATGTTTTAAATTGTAATTTTAATTATATCTTATCTTTAATTTTCAAAAATCATTAACTACTTTTTCAAAATTATTTTCGAATTCTCCCTCTCTTCTCTTCTTCTATTTATTTATTTATTTACTAACACTTCTCTTCACCTCTTTTCATCTCCAATCACTGCCTCTATCCTCACCCTTGTGATTGGATTCTCCACTTTTATTCCTTTCTTCTTCTACTAATAATAAGGATCCGCTTTACTGTGACATAGAGGATTCCTCTTTCGTTTCTTGTTCTCTTCTTCCCTATATGAGCAGGAACAAGGAAAAAGGCATTCTTGTTGAAGCTGACCCTGAACCTGAAAGGACTCTGAAGAGGAAATTAAGAGAAGCTAAATTACAACAATCCAGAGACAACCTTTCTGAAATTTTCGAACAAGAGAAGGAGATGGCAGCCAAACCCAACAACAATAATGCAAGGAGAATGCTTGGTGATTTCACTAAACCAACGTCCAAGTTTGATGGAAGAAGCATCTCCATTCCTGCCATTGGAGCAAACAATTTTGAGCTGAAACCTCAATTAGTTGCTTTAATGCAACAGAACTGCAAGTTTCATGGACTTCCATATGAGGATATTTATCAGTTTTTAACTGAGTTCTTGCAGATTTGTGAGACTGTTAAGACGAATGGAGTAGATCCTGAAGTCTACAGGCTCATGCTTTTCCCTTTTGCTGTAAGAGACAGAGCTAGGACATGGTTGGACTCACAACCAAAAGATAGCCTGGACTCTTGGGATAAGCTGGTCACGGCCTTTTTGGACAAATTCTTTTCTCCTCAAAAGCTGAGCAAGCTTAGAGTGGATGTTCAAACCTTCAAGCAAAAAGACGGTGAATCCCTCTATGAAGCTTGAGAAAGATACAAGCAGATGACCAAAAAGTGTCCTTCTGACTTGTTTTCAAAATGGACCATATTAGATATATTCTATTATGGTCTATCTGAGTTTTCCAAGATGTCATTAGACCATTCTGCAGATGGATCCATTCACCTAAAGAAAACGCCTGCAGAAGCTCAAGAACTTATTGACATGGTTGCAAATAACCAATTCATGTACACTTCTGAGAGGAATTTCGTGAATAGTAGAACGTCTCAGAGGAAGGGAATTCTTGAGATTGATGCTCTGAATGCCATATTGGCTCAGAACAAAGTGTTGACTCAGCAAGTCAACATGATCTCTCAAAGTCTGAATGGATGGCAAAATGCATCCAACAGTACTAAAGAGGCAGCTTCTGAAGAAGCTTATGATCCTGAAAACCCTACAATGATAGAGGTTAATTACATGGGTAAACCTTATGGAAACACCTATAATTCATCATGGAGAAATCATCCAAATTTCTCATGGAAGGATCAACAAAAGCCTTAACAAGGCTTTAATAATGGTGGAAGAAACAGGCTCAGCAATAACAAGCCTTTTCTATCATCTTCTCAGCAACAGACAGAAAATTCTGAGCAGAGCCCCTCTAATTTAGCAAATTTAGTCTCTGATCTATCAAAGGCCATCTTAAGTTTCATGAGTGAAACAAGGTCCTCCATCAGAAATTTGGAGGCACAAGTTGGCCAGCTGAGTAAGAAAATCAATGAAAGTCCTCCTAGTATTCTCCCAAGCAATACAGAAGAAAATCCAAAAGGAGAGTGCAAGGCCATTGATGTAATCAATATGGCCGAATGCACAAGGGAGGAGAAGGACGAAAATCTTAGTGAGGAAGACCTCCTGGGACATCTCTCAAACAAGAAGGAGTTCCCTATTGAGGACCTAAAGGAATCTGAGGCTCATATAGAGACCATAGAGATTCCATTAAATCTCCTTCTGCCATTCATGAGCTCTGAAGACTGTTCTTCCTCTGAAGAGGATGAAGATGTAACTGGAGAGCAAGTTGCTCAATATCTAGGAGCCATCATGAAGCTGAATGCCAAGTTATTTGGTAATGAGACTTGGGAAGGTAAACCTCCCTTGCTCATTAGTGAACTTGATACATGAGTTCAGCAAACTCTACCTCAAAAGAAACAAGATCCTGGGAAATTCTTAATACCCTGTACCATAGGCACCATGACCTTTGAAAAAGCTCTGTGTGACCTAGGGTCAGGCATAAATCTTATGCCACTCTCTGTAATGGAGAAGCTGGGGATCAGTGAGGTACAGCCTGCCTTATTCTCATTACAATTGGCAGACAAGTCAATAAGACAAGCTTATGGATCAGTAGAGGACGTGTTGGTAAAGGTTAAACATTTCTGCTGATTTTATAATCTTAGACACTAGGAAGGAGGAGGATGAATGCATCATCCTTGGAAGACCTTTCCTAGCCACATCAGAAGCTGTAATATATGTTAACAGAGGAGAATTAGTCCTTCAATTGAATGGGGACTACCTTGTGTTTAAGGCACACGGCTATCCTTCTTTAACAAGGGAGAGTAAGCATGCAGAGCTTCTCTCAATACAGAGTCAAACAGAGCCCCCACAATCAAACTCTAAGTTTGGTGTTGGGAGGCCACAACCAAACTCTCTAAGTTTGGTGTTGAATCCCCACAACCAAACTCTAAGTTTGGTGTTGGGAGTTCACAACATTGACCTGATCACCTTTGTGGCTCCAAGAGAGCCCACTGTCAAGCTATTGACATTAAAGAAGCGCTTCTTGGGAGGCAACCTGATGAGCGGATAATTTATACGTTTTTTGGCATTGTTTTTAGGTAGTTTTTAGTATGATCTAGTTACTTTAAGGGATGTTTTCATTAGTTTTTATGCTAAATTCACATTTCTGGACTTTACTATGAGTTTGTGTGTTTTTCTATGATTTCAGGTAATTTCTGGCTGAAATTGAGGGACCTGAGCAAAACTCTGATAAGAAGGCTGACAAAGAGCTGCTGATGCTGTTGGATTCTGACCTCCCTACACTCGAAATAGATTTTCTGGAGCTAAAAAATTCCAAATGGCGCACACTCAACGGCGTTGGAAAGTAGACATCCAGAGCTTTCTAACAATATATAATAGTTCATACTTTATTCGAGATTTGACGATGTAAACTGGCACTCAATGCCAGTTCCTTGCTGTATTCTGGAGTCAAACGCCAGAAACACGTCACGAACCAGAGTTGAACGCCAAAAACACGCTACAACTTGGCGTTCAACTACAAGATAAGCCTCAGCTCATGTAAAGATCAAGCTCAGCCCAAGCACATAACAAGTGGGCCCCGGAAATGGGTTTCTGCATCAATTACTTACTTTTGTAAACCCTAGTAGCTAGTCTAGTATAAATAGGACTTTTTACTATTGTATTAGATATCTTTGGTCTCAGTTTTATTTTATTATTCATCTGAGGAGACTATTGATCACGTTTTGGGGGCTGGCCATTCGGCCATGCCTGGACCTATCACTTATGTATTTTCAATGGTGGAGTTTCTACACACCATAGATTAAGGGTGTGGAGCTCTGCTGTACCTCAAGTTTCAATGCAAGTACTACTATTTTCTATTCAATTTGACTTATTCTTAGTCTAAGATATTCGTTGTACTTCAACATGATGAATGTGATGATCTGTGACACTCATCATCATTCTCACCTATGAACGTGTGACTGACAACCACTTCCGTTCTACCTTAGACCAGGCGCATATCTCTTGGATTTCTTAATCAGAATCTTCGTGGTATAAGCTAGAATTGATGGCAGCATTCATGGGAATCCGGAAAGTCTAACCTTATCTGTGGTATTCCGAGTAGGATTCCGGGATTGAATGACGGCGATGAGCTTCAAACTCCTGAAGGCTGGGTGTTAGTGACAGACGCAAAAGAATCACTGGATTCTATTCTAACCTAATTGAGAACCGACAGATGATTAGCCGTGCTGTGACAGAGCATTTGGACCTTTTTCACTGAGAGGATGGGATGTAGCCATTGACAACGGTGATGCCCTATATACAGCTTGCCATGGAAAGGAGTAAGAAGGATTTGATGAATGTAATAAGAAAGTAGAGATTCAGAAGGAACACAGCACCTCCATGCACCTATCTGAAATTTCCACCATAGGATTACATGAGTAACTTTATCTTTATTTCCTGTTTATTTTATTTATCTTTTAATTATCTAATCCAATCACATTTGAATCCGCCTAACTGGGATTTACAAGATGACCATAGCTTACCTCATACCAACAATCTCTGTGGGATTGACCATTACTCACGTAAGGTTTATTACTTTGACGACCCAGTGCACTTGCTGGTTAGTTGTGCGGAGTTGTGACTAAGTGTGACTCATGTTTGAGAGCGCTACCAAGTCTTTGGAGCCATTGTTGATGATCAAAATTTCGTGCACCACAACCTAATTTTTATTTATCTAATTTTTATTTAATTGTTATTTTGTGTTTTAGTAGGTTCATGATCATGTGGAGTCACGAAAAAAATTATTAAAATTAAAAATAGAATAAAAAATAACAGAAGAAAAATCACACCCTGAAGGAAGGACTTACTGGCGTTTAAACGCCAGTAAGGTGCATCTGGTTGGCGTTCAACGCCAGAACAGAGCATGGATCTGGCGCTGAACGCCAGAAACAAGCAACATCCTGGCGTTTGGACGCCAGGAATATGCCCTAAGGAAAGCTGGTGTTGAATGCCAGTAACAAGCATGGAACTGGCGTTCAACGCCAGAAACATGCTGCACATGGGCGTTGAACGCCCAGAACGTGCATCACTTCGGTGTTTAAACGCCAGAATGGTATGCTAAGGCATTTTACATGCCTAATTGGTGCAGGGATGTAAATCCTTGACACCTCAGGATCTGTGGACCCCACAGGATCATCTCAGGATCTGTGGACCCCACAAGATCCCCACTTAACATATTCCCACCTTACCTTCTAATTAATCCTATAACACATTTTCCCAAAAACCCTTCACCAATCACCTGAATCTTTCTTCCCAATTACCCCCGTCACCACTCACATCCATCCACTCTTCCCCATAAACCCCACCTACCTTCAAAATTCAAAAATCATTCCCACCCAAACCCACCCTAAATGGCCGAACCTACCCTCTCTCACCTCCCTATATATACCTCTCCATTCTACGTCATTTTCACACAACACAACCCCCTCTTCTATACCTTGGCCGAATACACCTCCCCTTCTCCTCCATATTTTCTTCTTCTTCTTCTTCTCTTCTTTCTTCTCTTACTCGAGGGCGAGCAATATTTTAAGTTTGGTGTGGTAAAAGCATAAGCTTTTTTGTTTTCCCATTACCATTAATGGCACCTAAGGCCGGAGAATCCTCTAGAAAAGGGAAAGGGAAGACAAAAGCTTCCACCTCTGAGTCATGGGAGATGGAAAGATTCATCTCCAAAGCCCATCAAGACCACTTCTATGATGTTGTGGCAAGGAAGAAGGTGATCCCCGAGGTCCCTTTCAAGCTCAAGAAAAATGAGTATCCGGAGATCCGACATGAAATCCAAAGAAGAGGTTGGAAAGTCCTAACCAATCCCATGCAACAAGTCGGAATCTTAATGGTCCAAGAGTTCTATGCCAATGCATGGATCACTAGGAACCATGATCAAAGTGTGAACCCGAATCCAAAGAATTATCTTACAATGGTTCGGGGAAAATACTTAGATTTTAGTCCGAAAAATATGCGGTTGGCGTTCAACTTACCCATGATGCAAGGAGATGCACGCCCCTACACTAGAAGGGTCAACTTTAATCAAAGGTTGGACCAAGTCCTTATGGACATATGTGTGGAAGGAGCTCAATGGAAAAGAGACTCCAAAGGCAAGCCGGTCCAACTAAGAAGACTGGACCTCAAACCTGTGGCTAGAGGATGGTTAGAGTTCATTCAACGCTCCATCATCCCCACTAGCAACCGATCTGAAGTTACTGTGGATCGGGCCATCATGATTCATAGCATCATGAATGGAGAGGAAGTAGAAGTTCATTAAGTCATCTCTCATGAATTCTACAAAATAGCCGATAAGTCCTCTACTTTAGCAAGGCTAGCTTTTCCTCATCTTATTTGCCATCTATGTTACTCAGCTGGAGTTATCATAGAAGGTGACATCCTCATTGAGGAGGACAAGCCCATCACTAAGAAAAGGATGGAGCAAACAAGAGAGTCCACTCATGGAACCCAAGAGACGCATGAGGAAGCTCATCACCAAGAAATCCCAGAGATGCCTCAAGGGATGCACTTTCCTCCCAATAACTATTGGGAACAACTCAACACTTCCTTAGAAGATTTGAGTTACAATGTGGATCAATTAAGGGTGGAACATTAAGAGCACTCCATCATTCTCCATGAAATTAGAGAAGATCAAAGGGCAATGAAGGAGGAGCAACAAAGGCAAGGAAGGGACATAGAAGAGCTTAAGGACATCATTGGTCCTTCAAGAAGAAGACACCACTAAGGTGGATTCATTCCTTGTTCTTATCTTTTTTTCTGTTTTTCGGTTTTTATGCTTATTATGTCATCTATATTTGTGTCTCTACTTCATGATCATTAGTGTTTAGTAACTATGTCTTAA
>NC_029772.3:75854591-75856510 GCF_000817695.3 Arachis duranensis | reverse complement strand
TTGAAGCAAGAAAAAGCAGTGAAAAAGCAAAAGCTTGTGAAAAAAATTAGAAAGAAAAAGAAAAAGCAACCTGAAAAAGCCAATAGCCCTTAAAACCAAAGGCAAGGGTAAAAAGGATCCAAGGCTTTGAGCATCAATGGATAGGAGGGCCCAAGGAAAAAAAATCCAGCCTAAGCGGCTAAATCAAGCTGTCCCTAACCATGTGCTTGTGGCATGCAGGCCCAAGTGAAAAGCTTGAGACTGAGTGGTTAAAGTCGTGATCCAAAGCAAAAAGAGTGTGCTTAAGAGCTCTGGACACCTCTAACTAGGGACTCTAGCAAAGCTGAGTCACAGTCTGAAAAGGTTCACCCAGTCATGTGTCTGTGGCATTTATGTATCCGATGGTAATACTGGAAAACAAAATGCTTAGGGCCATGGCCAAGACTCATAAAAGTAGCTGTGATCAAGAATCAACATACTTAGCTAGGAGAATCAATAACACTATCCGAAATTCTAAGTTCCTAGAGAAGCCAATCATTCTGAACTTCAAAGGAAAAAGTGAGATGCCAAAACTGTTCAGAAGCAAAAAGCTACAAGCCCCGCTCATCTAATAAGAATCTGAGCTTCACTTAAAACTCTGAGATATTATTGCTTCTTTAGAATTAATATTCATTGATATTTTGGAATTTATAGTATATTCTCTTCTTTTTATCCTAATTGATTTTCAGTTGCTTGGGGGCAAGCAACAATTTAAGTTTGGTGTTGTGATGAGCGGATAATTTATACGCTTTTTGGCATTGTTTTTAGGAAGTTTTTAGCATGATCTAGTTACTTTTAGGGATGTTTTCATTAGTTTTTATGCTAAATTCACATTTTTGGACTTTACTATGAGTTTGTGTTTTTCTGTGATTTCAGGTATTTTCTGGCTGAAATTGAGGAACCTAAGCAAAACTCTGATACGAGGCTGACAAAGGACTGCTGATGCTGTTGGAATCTGACCTCCCTGCACTCGAAATGGATTTTCTAGAGCTACAAAACTCCAAATGGCACAATCTCAACGGCGTTGAAAAGTAGACATCCATAGCTTTCCAGCAATATATAATAGTTCATACTTTATTCGTGATTAGATGACGTAAACTGGCGCTCAACGCTAGTTCCATGCTGCATTCTGGAGTCAAACGCCAGAAACACGTCACGAACCAGAGTTGAACGCCCAAAACACGTTACAACTTGGCGTTCAACTCCAAGAGAAGCCTTAGCTTGTGGATAGATCAAGCTCAGCCCAAGCACACACCAAGTGGGCCCCAGAAGTGGATTTATGCATCAATTACTTACTTCTGTAAACCCTAGTAGCTAGTTTAGTATAAATAGAACTTTTTACTAGTGTATTAGAAGTCTTTTTGATCATTCGGTCTTGTGACCACGTTTGGGGGCTAGCCATTCGGCCATGCCTGAACCTTGATCACTTATGTATTTTCAACGGTAGAGTTTCTACACACCAAAGATTAAGGGTGTGGAGCTCTGCTGTACCTCAAGTTTCAATGCAATTACTACTATCTTCTATCCAATTCGATTTATTCCTGTTCTAAGATATTCGTTGCACTTCAACTTGATGAATGTGATGATCCATGACACTCATCATCATTCTCACTTATGAACGTGCGTGACTGATAACCACTTCCGTTCTACCTTAAACCGGGCGCATATCTCTTGGATTCCTTAATCAGAATCTTCGTGGTATAAGCTAGAATTGATGGGAATGCGGAAAGTCTAACCTTGTCTGTGGTATTCTGAGTAGGATTCTGGGATTGAATGACTGTGATGAGCTTCAAACTCCTGAAGGCTAGGCGTTAGTGACAGACGCAAAAGAATCACTGGATTCTATTCCAACCTGATTGAGAACCGACAGATGATTAGCCGTGCTGTGACAGAGCATTTGG
>NC_029772.3:75841217-75854580 GCF_000817695.3 Arachis duranensis | reverse complement strand
AGCTTGCCATGGAAAGGAATAAGAAGGATTGAATGGATGCAGTAGGAAAGCAGAGATTCAGAAGGAACATAGCATCTGCATATACCTATCTGAAATTTCCACCATTGAATTACATGAGTAACTTTATCTTTATTTTATGTTTATTTACTATTATTTGATTTTCGAAATTTCATAATCAATTATTATCAGCCTGACTGAGATTTACAAGATGACCATAGCTTGCTTCATACCAACAATCTCTGTGGGATCGACCCTTACTCACGTAAGGTTTATTACTTGGACGACCCAGTGCACTTGCTGGTTAGTTGAGCGAAGTTGTGGAAAGAAAGTACTGAGTTAATAGATGCACATACCAAAGAGCCATTATTGATGATCACAATTTCGTCCACCACCAAGTATAGGGACTAATAAGCACTGGAATCCTTGCACTAGCATACAATTTAGAGTTTATCCAACTTTCACTTAGTCACTTCACCCACTAAGGCATCATAAGCAATTCTTCAACCCATTCCAATTAAAAAAAAAGTCTTTGTGCATAGTTCTTTCCTTGATTGGGGACAAGTAAGATGTTAAGTTTGATGTTGTGATGCATGCGCATCTTTAGTAGTTTTTAGTTATCATTTCTTTAAATAGTGGTAGTAATTTAGTGTTTTTATTTGGAATTTCATGCTTTTAATCTATGTTCTTAATATTTCTTTCCTTAAATTCAAGATAGAGACTTTTCTTGCTTTAATGGAGACTTTTGGTGCCTTGATCAATGCTCTTTGGAGTTATTTTGTGATTTGATAAGTGTAGAAAATGAAACAAGAATCAATAGAACAAAGGAGGAAGTGTATGCATCACCCATGCGTACCCATGATATCAATTCCACATCCTATGCCAGTTTTGTGACGTCCCACACTGAAGCAAAACAGAAGCACAATTTGGGCTTTGAATTGAAGCAATGCTGCAAGCATCTTACGTACCCCCATCACTTGGAATGCCACGACAAGTAAATAGAGGGTCATTTAACATTGATTTCATGCAACTTAATTGTTCATCTTTAGCCCAACCTCCAGGCTTCAATTTCCTCATTCATTCATCAATTTCTTCAAGGATCAATCAAGCCCAAGAATGCAATTCCAATTTGAGTTTAATGTAATTTGAATTTCATTTGAATTTGTGATTTAGATAGAGGATCAATATAAGAGCAAAAGGGAATTTTTCCTACACATTTTCACTCTCAAATCTCTTTTTCCACTCTTCTCTTCTTACCTTTCATATTTTTGTAAGCCATGAGTGGCTGATTCCCTTTTCATTGGGGGAAAAGGGCTCTATTGAATTTAATGGATCAATTGTGATTTACACTTCCTCTTCCATTCATCTTTTATTTGCTTCTTTAGAAAGAATCTTCATTCTTCATTCCAAGGATTCAAAATATATTGAGAGATAGTTTGAATCTCACTTGAGTTCTATGAAAACTTGAAAGAGGGGTCATAGAATTGAGCTTGAAGATATTTCTCCCAATTTGGTAAATTTGGATTTGGGATTGATATGTGACATGTAATCAACCTATAACTTGAATTATGAAATTGTGTGGCTCTAAATCAGAGACCAATCTTCATCTCTTATCATGAGCAATTAGATCAAGATATTGACAATTGATCAACTTAAGAGAGATTGAATTACCAAGACTTTGAAATTTAATCATTTATGATTTGCCAAGAGATCAATGATTGCTTGATTGAAGAGGAGATGAAAAGCTTTTTTAATCCAAAGAATTCAATATCTCTATTCCCCATTTATCTTCCATTGTTCTTTTATTCCCTTTCTTTATTAATTGCTTTGAATTAATGCTCATTTACATTGCTTTCTTTACATTCTTACAATTTACTTTTCTTGCAATTTACTTTTCTAGTACTTTCTTTCTTGCAATTTAAATTCCAAGTTATTTACATCCTTGTAACTTTATTGCATTCATTTAATTCAAGTCATTTAAGTTCTAGTTTTGTTTATCATCCTAACATGAATTTTCTAACTAGAATATTCAATCAACCATTTCTTGCTTAATTCCTTAATCCTCATGGAATCGACACTCACTCACCGTGAGTTTATTACTTGGTATGACCCGGTGCACTTGTTGATAGTTTTGCAAAAAATATGTATCAATCTATTACCATTATCATTGAATTAAAGTAACCATTTGAAAATCCGACGGTAACGGTTGGCACGAATTCAAATTAAAATGGTGCACCTTTTACTGTTAGATTTTGCGTCACTAACCAAATTTTCAAAATGTGCCATTTTAGTTAATGAAACAATGTCACCATTGGATTTTACCGACGACAAATTCGACAGTAAACTTGACTTAGATTTGAATTCTCACCCTCCTCCCTCATTTTTGCATCTTCACTCTCTCTTTTCTCTCTCCTCTCTCTTCTCGACTCACTTCTCTCACCATCACTAGCCTCTATTGTCACTGTCACTGACCTACACTGTGGCCACCATCATTGTCCCCTTCTTTGCCATCGTGGGTGGGTGTTGTGCAAGTTCTCTCTTCTCTTACCACCAATAGGTTCCATTCACACCACCACTAAGGTCCACTATCACCACTGCCACTGTCCCCTTCTCTATTGTCATGGGTGGGTGCTGCGCAGGGGAAGATCATGTTCAATCTTCTTCAGTCGTTGCTACCACCATGGAGCCTCGTCGCCGTCACTGATGCTTTCACGCTTTTCTCTCAGGGTAAGTTTCTGCCACCACGTTGTTTTTTATTCTTTTTTTTCAAAACCCTAAATTTAGGTTAATATATTAGTTTAAGTTAGATTAATTTTGTTAGATTATGCTAAAAACAGATTGATAGTGTTATTCAAGCGAACTATGAAAAAAAGAGCTCATGTCGATGGGTCTATATTGTAACGCCTTAACCTTTAGCACGTCATGATCGTACCAAAAGTGAGCCATTACTAACCTGTTTTCCTTATTTACTATTTAATATTGAGCCTTTAGTTCGCTATCACGATTCAATTTTATTAGATGTGCCGGAAAATTTTGTTTTTATTAACTAAAATCATATATCAAAGATCACCACACAATAGTAATCACATAGTTATTACTAATAATAAGTGTTATACAAATAAATTCAACATAAAACTCGAATACAATTCTTATCCATCTGTATAAAATAAAATCTTAAATGAGAGAGGTGAGGAAATTCTATAAAATCAACTCAACACATAAACTTAATTCAAATAAGACTAATAATCGCCCGCAGCTTCAAAGTGAGTCTTCAAAATTGTGTCACTAAAAAGGTGGAAGATTTTGGGGTGAGAACAAACAACACGTTCTCTGTAGGGAATGAGAATACCGTAAAAGTAATGATAAAGATGCAAATAGTTAACTTTACTTAATGAAATTGTTTTTATCAAACCTTTGAAAATACTTTTTAATTTTACTTTGGATAATTAGTTACTTTTCTTTAAATTTCTAAACTCAACAGATTTCAGTCACAATACTTGTCATACCAACTATCCCTTAGCCACTTAATTAATCCTTAGTCACAACAATAGTTCTTAATCACCTCAATTCATTCACAAATCAATAGCACGAGTAAGGGATTCAATTCAACACACAAACAAGTCACAATAAGACACACAGCACAATCACAAAGAACTAATACAATCAAACACAACCAAATGCATAGGCGCAAACATTATGATGCATGCCTGTTCCTAGCGTAGGCCATGAGCTTATGCGTCAGTTGTCTACCTGCAACCCGACATTACTCGGGGCAAACCCCGAATATGGTTTCTTTATTGTGTCACACCTTGGCATCATGGTTAGACGTGTCAGTTAGGCCTCATCATAATAATATCTTAATGTGTCTCATAGTAAAAAATAGTGCTATCAGTTAGGTAAATATTCCCGTATTAGCAATCTCAAGCTATCAGTTAGGCAGGCCCTTTCACGTTAGCAATTTGGCACAAAGCCCATTCACATTTCATTTTCATGAATCATAATCTATTTCAATTATTTATTACACTCATGACTTTTCGTTTTCTTTCTTTTCATTATACCTCCACATCACCAATTACATACTCATACCTCGTATCACCGCTTCACTATACATACCTCCGCATCACCTTATTATTATTCACACCTCCGCATCACCATACATTCATTCACCTATAATAACCTCAAAACATTTAATAAAAGTTCCTCTTCTTAATAAACCGAACTTAAATTATCACTTAAAACAAGAATCTTTTCTCAATAGGGTAAACTTAGAACATAAAACTTTTCCTGAAAAACTGAAAACAAAATAGAATAAGTCTTAAATCAAGTTTTCCTTTGAATAATGCTTTAAGCAAAGCCTCGAAAGTGTTATAAAAATTTTTGCAGTATTTCCTCTAAAATTCAGGCATTGCCACCCTTCCAAGGTCCTTACCAAATTATTTTCAACTATTCATTTGTTACCAATAAATCAACCAACACTTTCTCAAACTCTTTCTGACAGTTTTAACCCAAGTCATTCTTTACTATAGAAATATAAATCAAACCTTTCATTATTAAACCATTTTCTCGATATGTGTAAATATGTAAAACTATTCTTTTATCAACATAAAAGCATTTCTCAAAATAAGCTTATAAGTCAGATTTCCAAATTAAAATCATCTTTTTTGTATATCTTTATAAAAACTCGAACAGGACCTCCCTTAACATTCGAATTCACCACCCTTACGGACTACTTCATTCTCTCAATAATTCCCAAATCATCATTGCAACAGTATTCACTATTATCAAACAAATCACAAATCATCAATCAAACTAAGAAATTAACATGACTAGAAATTCCAGAAACATTCACAACATCAATTCAAACACAATTCATATCTCAATTTAACAAACAACACCAATTAAACACCATTCACAACTACAATTCAACAAGTTCACATCAATTAGTAATACTAGACTCTGGTGAATTATTTGCAATTATTCAATAAACTTTTTAGACATTCTCAAATTAAAACATCTAATTTTAAAAACAAACCCCCTACCTTGAATAGTCGAAAACCACAAAGCCAAACGGGTCTGAAAAACCCTTTTTTCTTTGCCTGAAATCAACGACATCAAATCGACCATTTTCCATAACGGCGTTAGCTGGTGCATGGAATTGTGATCACACTTTTCATAACTCCGGTACAACTAACCAAAAAGTGCACTGGGTCGTCCAAGTAATAAAACCTTATGCAAGTAAGGGTTGATCCCACAGAGATTGCCGGCTTTAAGCAAGATATGGTCATCCTATAAATCTTAGTCAGGTGGATTCAATTGGTTATGAGTTTTGATAATTGAAAGATAAATAAAACATAAATTAAAATAAAGATACTTATGTAATTCATTGGTGTAAATTTCAGATAAGCGTTTGGAGATGCTTTGTTGCTTCTAAACCCCTGCTTTCCTATTGTCTTCATCCAATCATGCGTGCTCCCTTCAATGGCAAGCTGTATGTTGGTGGATCACCATTGTCAATGGCTACTATCCGTCCTCTCAGTGAAAATGATCCAGGTACGGTTTCTGTATGTCTAATCAACTGTCGGATCTCTCATCTCGGATGAAAAATACCAGGCACAGCTATCGCACGGCTAATCATCTGTCGGTTCTCACTTGTGTCGAAATAGGATCTCTCTATCCTTTTGCACACTGTCACTATGCCCAACATTCGTGAGTTTGAAGCTCATCACAGTCATCTCATCCCAGATCCTACTCGGAATACCACAGATAAGATTTAGACTTTTCGGATCTCAGGAATGCTGCTAATTGGTTCTACCCTCTACCACGAAGGTTCTAATCTCACGGATTCGAATGCTCTATTCTCAGGAGAGGCAAGTCAAATTCGTGGATCAGAGACCCAAGAGACTATACTTCGGTTGTTGTCCAATGACTGCATTGAACATCATGTAGACCGCTTGTGGTTGTCAGGCACACGGATCTTGGCTAAGCGAGTAACGAAGATAGTGGGTGATTGTCACGGGTCACTCCTTCATTATGACTTAACTGTATTAAGTATGAGAGTATATCTTGGAGAAGAAGTAAGCATGAATTGAAAGAGAAACAATAGTACTTGCATTAATTCATGAAGAACAGCAGAGCTCCGCACCTTAATCTATGAGGTGTAGAAACTCCACCGTTGGAAAATACATAAGACAAAAAGGTCTAGGCATGGCCGAATAGCCAGCCTCTCCAAATGTGAAAAATGGCATAAGATGATTCAAATACAATAGTAAAAGGTTCTATTTATACTAAACTAGTTACTAAGGATTACAGAAAATAAGTAACTAAATGCAGATAGTGCAGAAATCCACTTTCGGGGTCCACTTGGTGTGTGCTTGGGCTGAGCATTGAGCTTTACACGTGCATAGGTCTTTTCTAGAGTTAAATGCCAGCTTGGATGCCAGTTTGGGCATTTAACTCCAGTTCTGGTGCCAGTTTCGGCGTTTTACGCCAGAAAAGGGTCTCTAGCTGGCGTTTAAACGCCAGTTTGAGCCATCAAATCTCGAGCAAAGTATGGACTATTATCCATTGCTGGAAAGCCCAAGTTGTTAGCTTTCCAGCCCAATTAAGAATGCACAAATTGGACTTCTGTAGCTCTAGAAAAAACGCATTTGAGTGCAGGGAGGTCAGAATCCAACAACATCTGCAGTCCTTTCTCAGCCTCTTAATCAGATTTTTTCTCAGGTCCCTCAATTTATGCCAAAAAATACCTGAAATTACAGAAAAATACACAAACTTATAGTAAAGTCCAGAATTGTGATTTTGGCATAAAAACTAATAAAAATATAATAAAAAGTAACTAAAACATACTAAAAATACCTAAAAACAATGTCAAAAAGCGTATAAATTATCCGCTCATCACAACACCAAACTTAAATTGTTGCTTGTCCCCAAGAAACTAAAAACAAAATAGGATAAAAAGAAGAGAAAATACAATAAATTTCAAAATGTCAATGAAGCTTAGTTCCAATTAGATGAGCGGGACTAGTAGCTTTTTGCTTCTGAAAAATTTTGGCATCTCACTTTATCCTTTGAAGTTTAGAATGGTTGGCATCCATAGGAACTTAGAATTCAGATAGTGTTATTGATTCTCCTAGTTTAGTATGTTGATTCTTGAACACAGCTACTTTATGAGTCTTGGCCGTGACCCTTAGCATTTTGTTTTCTAGTATTTCCACCTGATACATAAATGTCACGAACACATAACTGGGTGAACCATTTCAGATTGTGACTCAGCTTTGCTAGAGTCCCCAATTAGAGGTGTCCAGAGTTCTTAAGCACACTCTTTTTGCTTTGGATCATGACTTTTACCACTCAGTCTCAAGCTTTTCACTTGGACCTTCATGACACAAGCACATGGTTAGGGACAGCTTAATTTAGCCGCTTAGGCCAGAATTTTATACCTTTGGTCCCTCTTATCCACTGATGCTCAAAGTCTTGGATCCTCTTTACCCTTGCCTTTTAGTTTAAAGGACTACTGGCTTTTTGCTCTTGCCTTTTGGTTTAAAGAGCTATTGGCTTTTTCTGCTTGCTTTTTTTTCTTTCTTTTTCTTTCTTTTTCGCCATTTTTTTCGCAAGCTTTGTGTTTTTCACTGCTTTTTCTTGCATCAAGAATCAATTTTATGATTTTTTAGATTATCAATAACATTTCTCTTTTTTTATTATTCGTTCAAGAGCCAACAATTTTAACATTCATAAACTTCACTATCAAAAATATGCACTATTGAAGCATTTATTCAGAAAACAAAAAGTATTGCCCCACATCAAAATAATTAAACTATTTTCAAGATAGAATTTGAAATTCATGTACTTCTTTTTCTTTTTCAGAAAACATTTTTTATTTGAGAAAGGTGAAAGATTCATGGAACATTCATAGCTTTAAGACATAGACACTAAACACTAATGATCGTGTAATGAAGACACAAACATAGTCAAAACATAAAGCATAAAAACCAAAAACAGAAAAGAAAATAAACAATGAGATTAAATAATGGGTCCACCTTAGTGATTGTGGCTTCTTCTTCCTTTTGAAGAACCAATAGAGTTCTGATCTCCTCTATGTCTCTTCCTTGCCTTTGTTGCTCCTCTCTCATGGTCTTTTGGTCCTCTCTGATTTCATGGAGGATGATGGAGTGCTCTTGATGCTCCACACTTAGTTGCTCCATGTTGGAACTCAATTCTCCTAAAGAGGTGTTGAGTTGCTCCCAATAGTTGTATGGAGGGAAATGCATCCCTTGAGGCATCTCAGGAATTTCTTGATGAGGGACTTCCTCATGCTCTTGTTGAGGTCCATGAGTGGGCTCTCTTGTTTTCTCCATCCTCTTTCTAGTGATGGGCTTTTGAGATGAATCTCTCCATCTCCCATGGCTCGGAGTTGGAAGCAACTGCCTTCCCTTTCCTCTTCCTAGAGGTTTTTCTGGCCTTAGGTGCCATTAATGGTTATGGAAAAATAAAAACCAGAGCTTTTTCCACACCAAACTTAAAAGGTTTGCTCGTTCTCGAGCAAAAGAAGAAAGAAAGGATTAGAGGAAGAAGAGATGGAGGAGATGGAGGTGTGTGAATGGTTCGGCCAAGGGAGGTTTTAGGTGGTTATGATGTGTGAAAATGAAGGAGTGATGAGGGGCTTATATAGGAGTGGAATGGAGAGGGACTTCTTGTAATAGGGGTTGGGTTTGGGAGGGAGATGGTTTGAATTTGAATGGGTGGGGGTGATGAGCGGATATTTTATACGCTTTTTGGGGGTAATTTCATGTAGATTTTAGCATGTTTTAATTAGTTTTTAGTAGAATATTATTAGTTTTTAGGCAAAAATCATATTTCTAGACTTTACTATGAGTTTGTGTGTTTTTCTGTGATTTCAAGTATTTTCTGGCTGAAATTGAGGGAGCTGAGCAAAAATCTGAGTTAGGCTGAAAAAGGACTGCTGATGCTGCTGGATTCTGACCTCCCTGCACTCGAAATGGATTTTCTGGAGCTAAAAGAGTCCAATTGGCGCGCTCTCAACGGCTTTGGAACGTAGACATCCAGGGCTTTCCAGCAATATATAATAGTCCATACTTTGCACGAAGATAGATGACGTAAACTGGCGTTCAACGCCAGTATCATGCTGCTGTCTGGCGTCCAGCGCCAGAAACAGGTTACAACCTGGCGTTGAACGCCCAAAACAGCCCCAGGCACGTGAGAAGCTTAAGTCTCAGCCCCAGCACACACCAATTGGGCCCCAGAAGTGGATTTCTGCACTATCTATCATAGTTTACTCATTTTCTGTAAACCTAGGTTACTAGTTTACTATTTAAACAACTTTTAGAGATTTACTTTGCACCTCATGACATTTTTAGATCTAAAAATTGTACCTTTTTGGCAGCATGAGTCTCTAAACTCTATTGTTGAGGGTGAGGAGCTCTGCAGCGTCTCGATAAATTAATACAATTACCTTTGTTTTCCATTTAAACACGCTTGTTCCTATCTAAGATGTTCATTCGCGCTTAAACATGAAGAAGGTGATGATCCGTGACACTCATCACCTTCCTCAGATCCATGAACGTGTGCCTGACAACCACCTCCGTTCTACATCAGACTGAATGAGCTTCTCTTAAATTCCTTAATCAGAATCTTCGTGGTATAAGCTAGGATTGATGGCGGCCACTCTTGAGGATCCGGAAAGTCTAAACCTTGTCTGTGGTATTCCGAGTAGGATTCAAGGATTGAATGGCTGTGACGAGCTTCAAACTCGTGATTGCTGGGCGTGATGACAACCGCAAAAGGGTCAATGGATCCTATTCCAACATGATCGAGAACCAACAGCTGATTAGCCGTGCTGTGACAGAGCATCTGGACCATTTTCACTGAGAGGATGGGAGGTAGCCACTGACAATGGTGACACCCTACATATAGCTTGTCATGGAAGGAGCCTTGCGTGTGGAAAAGGATTTCAAGGAAGAGTTGAAGTCAGAGGACAAAGCATCTCCAAAACCCCACCATGTTCTTCATTAATAAAGTAACAATTACTTATTCCAAACACTTTTACTTCTTACAATTAAATCCAAATAACCTTATTGACATCCTGACTAAGATTAATAAAATAAACATAGATTGCTTCAAACCAATAATCTCCGTGGGATCGACCCTTACTAACGTAAGGTATTACTTGGACGACCCAGTGCACTTGCTGGTTAGTTGTGCGGAATTGTCAAGAATTGTGAATTGCAAATTCGTGCACCAAGTTTTTGGCGCCGTTGCCGGGGATTATTCGAGTTTGAACAACTAAAGGTTTATTTTATTTCTTAGATTAGGAATAATTTATTTTTGTTACTATAGAGTCATTAAATTCTGATAGGATAATAAAAGTTATACTTTTATCCATAAAAATAATACATCTTTAAAATACGTTACATTTTTAGCTCAGTTGGTTATAGCGTTGGCTTATGTTCTTGGCAATTGGGCATCTTCTTTTAAAAATCTTTTTCAAAAATAATTTTTCTTTGATTGAATCTTGTGCCAAACTCTAAGTTTGGTGTTTTCTTGTTAATTTTTCCTTAATTTTTGAAAATTTGTCTTGGTTTTCTAAAAATTTTAAGTTTGGTGTTCTTTCTTTTGTTCTTGGTGTTCTTGCGAATCTTCAAGGTGTTCTTGAGTCTTTCTTATGTTTTGATCTTAAAATTTTTAAGTTTGGCGTTCCTTGGTGTTTTTCCTCCAAAATTTTCGAAAACAAGGAGCATTAGATCTAAAAATTTTAAGTCTTGTGTCTTTTATGTGTTTTTCTCTTTCATCATAAAATTCAAAATTCAAAAAAATATCTTTTCTAACTAATTTTAAACTACATTTTCGAAAATTTTGTATAACAAATTCAGATTTCAATCTCAAAATTTTTCAAATATTTATTTTAATTGTTAATTTTCTTTCTTTATTTATTTTATTTTTATTTTTTATTTCGGTTTTTATTTTATTTTATTTTATTATTTCGAAAATCAATTTTCTTTATATAATAAATTAAATAAAATAAATAATATCAACATCCATACCATCTCCCTTACTCCATCATGGAACTAAGTGGAAATGAACGGTCCAGGAGGACTCTGGGGTCATATGCTAACCCCACTACTGCTTCATATGGGAGTAGTATCTGTATACCCTCCATTGGAGATAGTAGCTTTGAGTTGAATCCTCAGCTCATTATCATGGTGCAGCAAAGCTGCCAGTATTTCGGTCTTCCACATGAAGAACCTACAGAGTTTCTGGCACAATTTTTACAAATTGCTGACACAGTGCCTGATAAGGAAGTAGATCAGGATGTCTACAGATTACTACTGTTTCCATTTGCTGTAAAAGATCAAGCTAAAAGGTGGTTAAATAACCAACCTAAGAACAGCATAAAGACATGGAAACAGCTGTCAGAAAAATTCCTGAATCACTATTTTCCTCCAAAACGGACGACACAGCTAAGGCTAAGCATCCAAGGCTTCAAACAAGGAGATAATGAATCCCTTTATGATGCCTGGGAGAGATACAGAGAGATGCTAAGAAAATGCCCCTCTGAAATGTTTTCAGAGTGGGTGCAATTAGACATCTTCTACTATGGGCTTACAGAAAAAGCTCAGATTTCTCTAAATCACTCAGCTGGTGGATCTATACATATGAGAAAAACAATTGAAGAAGCTCAAGAGCTTATTGATACAGTTGCCAGAAATCAGCACCTGTACCTAAGCAGTGAATCTTCCATGAAAGAAGAAGCTAAAACAGTAACTGATGAACTCAGTCCTGTAGATCAAGTTAATGAATTCAATCAGCAATTAGACTTTCTAACTCAGCAGCTAGCCGAATTCAAGGAAATACTACAGGAAACAAGAATGGCTAACAGGAATATGGAAGTACAGTTAAAGCAAACAGAGAAGCAACTGTCAAAACAAATAACAGAAGAATGCCAAGCAGTTCAATTAAGAAGTGGGAAAACATTAAATACCTCACTTCAAAGCAGCAGGAAGCCAAGAAATGAACAATTGGCTACTCAAAATCCCTCTGAGGACAATCAGAGCCCAGAGAGGAATAATGCTGGCGCTGAACGCCCAGACCATGCTCATTCCTAGCGTTCAACGCCAGAAACAAGCATGGATCCGATGTTGAACGCCCAAAGGGAGCACAATTCTGGCGTTCAGACACCAGAAACAGGCAAGGAGATGGCGTCTAACGCCACTCCAGCTTCCACCCCTGGCATTCAAATGCCAGTGGGGGATCAGACACATACAAGTGCTGATAACAACCCTTCTAAAAAGGCTTCCCAACTCACTTCTACAGGTAATAAACCTGCAGCAAGTAAGGTTGAGGAATACAAAGCCAAAATGCCTTATCCTCAAAAACTCCGCCAAGCGGAACAGGATAAGCAATTTGCCCGCTTTGCAGACTATCTCAGGACTCTTGAAATAAAGATTCCGTTTGCAGAAGCACTTGAGCAAATACCCTCTTAAAGACCCCGGGAGCTTTACCTCACTGAAGAATGCAGTGCAGTCATTCTGAAAAGCTTACCTGAGAAGCTTAAAGACCCCGGGAGCTTTATGATACCATGCACATTAGAGGGTAATTGTACCAAGCAAGCTCTATGTGATCTTGGGGCAAGTATCAACCTAATACCTGCATCTATTATCACAAAGCTTGGTTTGACTGAAGAAGTTAAACCAACCCGGATATGTCTTCAACTTACTGATGGCTCCATTAAATACCCATCAGGCCTGATTGAAGACATGATTGTCAGGGTTGGGCCATTTGCCTTTCCTACTGACTTTGTGGTGCTGGAAATGGAGGAGCACAAGAGTGCAACTCTCATTCTAGGAAGACCTTTCCTAGCAACTGGCCGAACCCTCATTGACGTCCAAAAAGGGGAAGTAACCCTGAGACTCAATGAGGAGGAGTTCAAGTTGAATCTTGTCAAAGCTATGCAACATCCAGACACCCCAAATAACTGCATGAGTGTTGATATCATTGACTCTCTGGTAAGAGAGGTCAATATGGCTGAGAGTCTCGAATCAGAGTTAGAAGACATCTTTAAAGATGTTCAGCCTGATTTGAAGGAATCAGAGAGAATAATAGAACCTCTGAAAATCCCTCAGGAAGAGGAGAAACCTCCCAAACCCGAGCTCAAACCATTACCACCATCCCTAAAATATGCAATCCTGGGAGAAGGTGATACCTTTCCTGTGATCATAAGCTCTACCTTAAAGCCACAAGAAGAGGAAGCACTGATTCAAGTGTTAAAGACACACAAGACAGCTCTTGAGTGGTCCATAAGTGATCTTAAGGGCATTAGCCCAGCCAGATGCATGCACAAGATCCTATTGGA
>NC_029772.3:75840424-75840949 GCF_000817695.3 Arachis duranensis | reverse complement strand
CTTTGGCCTGTGCAATGCACCTGCAACCTTTCAGAGGTGCATGCTCTCAATTTTCTCTGATATGGTGGAAAAATTTCTGGAAGTTTTCATGGATGACTTTTCAGTATTCAGAGACTTATTCAGCTCCTATCTTGACCATCTAGCACTTGTTCTAAAGAGATGTCAAGAGACCAACCTAGTTTTAAACTGGGAGAAATGTCACTTTATGGTGACTGAAGGAATTTTCCTTGGGCACAAAATCTCGAACAAAGGAATAGAGGTGGATCAAGCTAAGGTAGAGATAATTGAAAAATTACCACCACCAGCCAATGTTAAGGCAATCAGAAGCTTTCTGGGGCATGCAGGATTCTATAGGAGGTTTATAAAGGATTTCTCAAAAATTGCCAAACCTCTAAGTAATCTGCTAGCTGCTGACATGCCATTTATCTTTGATAAGGAGTGTCTGCAGGCGTTTGAGACCCTGAAAGCTAAGCTGGTCACAGCACCAGTCATCTCTGCACCAGACTGGACATTACCATTTGAATT
>NC_029772.3:75836940-75840288 GCF_000817695.3 Arachis duranensis | reverse complement strand
GCGCACAGAAGAATTACACAACCACAGAAAAAGAGCTGCTTACAGTGGTTTACGCCATTGACAAGTTCAGATCCTATTTAGTAGGATCAAAAGTGATTGTATATACTGATCATGCTGCTCTTAAATATCTACTCACAAAGCAGGATTCAAAACCCAGACTTATAAGATGGGTGTTGCTTCTGCAAGATTTTGATATAGAAATAAGAGACAGAAAAGGGACAGAGAATCAAGTAGCAGACCACCTGTCCCGAATAGAACCAGTAGAAGGGGCGTCCCTCTCTCTCACTGAGATCTCTGAGACCTTTCCGGATGAGCAACTCTTTGCCATCCAGGAAGTGCCATGGTTTGCAGACATTGCAAACTACAAGGCAGTGAGATTCATACCCAAAGAATACAGCAGGCAGCAATCAAAGAAGCTGATCACGGATGCAAAGTATTATCTTTGGGATGAGCCGTATCTCTTTAAGAGATGTGCAGACGGAGTAATCCATAAATGTGTGCCTAAAGAAGAAGCGCAGAAGATCCTATGGCACTTCCATGGATCACAGTATGGAGGACATTTTGGAAGTGAGCGAACAGCCACAAGAGTCCTCCAATGTGGCTTCTACTGGCCTACTCTCTATAAAGATTCCCGAGTGTTTGTACTTAATTGTGACAATTGCCAAAGATCTGGTAATCTGCCTCACAGTTATGCCATGCCTCAACAAGGGATCTTAGAGATTGAGTTGTTTGATGTATGGGGTATTGACTTCATGGGACCTTTCCCACCATCATACTCAAACACTTATATTCTGGTGACAGTGGATTATGTATCCAAATGGGTGGAAGCTATTGCAACACCTACTAATGACACTAAGACAGTGTTAAAATTCCTCCAGAAACACATCTTCAGCAGATTTGGCACCCCTAGAGTACTAATCAGTGATGGGGGCACTCATTTCTGCAATAAACAGCTTTACTCTGCTTTGGTTCGTTATGGAGTTAGCCACAAAGTAGCCACTCCATATCACCCACAGACTAATGGGCAAGCTGAAGTCTCAAATAGAGAACTCAAAAGAATCCTGGAACGGACTGTAATTACCGTAGAAGGGATTGGGCAAGAAGCTTGGATGATGCTCTGTGGGCATATAGAACAGCATTTAAGACCCCTATAGGGACCTCTCCATACCAGCTTGTATATGGAAAGGCATGTCGCTTGCCAGTGGAACTGGAACACAAGGCCTACTGGGCAACCAGATTCCTGAACCTTGATGCCAAGTTAGCTGGAGAAAAACGATTGCTCCAATTGAATGAGCTAGAGGAATTTAGACTCAATGCTTTCGAAAATGCAAAAATTTACAAAGAGAAAGCAAAAAGATGGCATGATAAGAAGCTATCATCCAGAGTCTTTGAGCCGGGGCAGAAAGTTCTGCTATTTAATTCTAGGCTCAAATTATTCCCCGGGAAATTAAAATCCCGGTGGAGTGGTCCATATGTAATTACAAGTGTATCACCATATGGATACGTAGAGCTTCAGGATAATGACTCTAACAAAAAGTTCATTGTTAATGGACAGAGAGTTAAACATTATCTTGAAAGCAATTTTGAGCAAGAATGCTCAAAACTGAGACTTGACTAAAAGCTCAGTAATAGTCCAGCTAACGACATTAAAGAAGCCCTTGCTGGGAGGCAATCCAGCCATTCACAAAATTTAATTTTATTCGTTTTTGTTAACTAATTAATTTTTACAGGTATAAGTCAGAGTATCTTCAAAAGGTAAAATAGCAATTGATTGAATTCACAGAGTTACAGGAAAATTTGGAAGCTCACTGGCATGAAAAAGCCAGTAAGAAACGTTTTGGGCGTTGAACGCCCAAAAGAAGCACCCACTGGACGTTCAACGCCAGTAAGGGTAGCCATCTAGGTGTTAAACGCCAGAAAGGAGCATCTTCTGGGCGTTGAACGCCAGAAAGAAGCACCTTCTGGGCGCTTAACGCCGGATTAATAGCGTCCTGGGCGTTCAGAAAAACGCCCAGTGACAAAGGACTTCCTGGCGTTCAACGCCAAAAAGAAGCAACAGCTGGGCGTTGAACGCCCAGGAGAAGCAACAATTGGGCGTTAAACGCCCAAAACATGCAGCAGTTGGGCGTTTAACGCCAGGATGGTGGGGAGGAGGTAAAATTCGTTTTTCTTCAAAAATTTTCTAATTTTTATGTTTCAATTCATGATTTCTTGCATAAACATGTTTCCAAATATCATCCTTCAATTCCAAAAATTTTAATCCTAATTTCTAAAATCCCTAATTTCGGAAATCCCTTTTTTAAAGATTTTACATGCATCTTCATCCATAAAGACAGATGATTTCCAATCCAATCCAACTCTTTTTAAGTTTTTCAAAATTTAATTATCTTTTAAAATCTTTTTCAAATAAAAAAAAATTCAGATTTATTTCATATCTTTTTAAATTATATCCTTTTCTTATCATATTTATCTTTTATAAATCATATCTCTTATCTTATATCTTTTTCTTATTTTCGAATACCCACCCCCCCTTTATATTCACTTTCGGCGCCCCTCTCATCATCCACCATTCCACACTTGTTCTCCTCCTATCCCTCTTCTCTCTCTTCTTTTGCTTGAGGACAAGCAAACCTCTAAGTTTGGTGTGCTTATCCGTGATCACAAAAACATACTCACTTTGATCATGGCCCCTAAAGGAAAACAACCTAACCTAAGAGGCAAGAAAGAGAATATTCCAAAGTCACTTTGGAATCAAGGGAAGTTCTTAACTAAAGAACATTCAGACCATTACTACAAAATAATGAGTCTAAGATCAGTGATCCCAGAAGTCAAGTTCGATTTGAAAGAAGATGAATATCCGGAGATCCAAGAACAAATTCGAAACAGGAACTGGGAAATCCTAGCTAATCCTGAAACGAAAGTGGGAAGGAACATGGTTCAGGAGTTCTATGCTAATCTATGGCAGACAGACAGGCAAAGAATAATTGGAGCTGCTCTCTATGACCATCGGACCTTAGTCAGAGGAAACATTGTTCATACCCATCCTGACAAAATCAGGGAGATCTTTAAGCTTCCTCAACTGAAAGATGACCCAGACTCCTTTAATAGGAGAATGATGAGGGTAAAGAAAGGCTTGAACAAGATTCTAGAGGATATATGCATCCCTGAAGCCAGGTGGACCACCAGCACGACTGGCATCCCAAATCAACTCAAAAGAGAAGATCTCAAACCAGCAGCCAGAGGCTGGCTGGATTTCATTGGGCGTTTTATATTGCCCACCAGCAACCGTTCTGAAGTTACTATTAAAAGAGCAGTGATGATTCACTGCATCATGTTGGGAAAAGAAGT
>NC_029772.3:75834949-75836252 GCF_000817695.3 Arachis duranensis | reverse complement strand
AAAGCAAAAAGAGTGTGCTTAAGAGCTCTGGACACCTCTAACTGGGGACTTTAGCAAAGTTGAGTCACAATCTGAAAAGGTTCACCCAGTTATGTGTTTGTGGCATTTTTGTATCCGGTGGTAATACTGGAAAACAAAGTGCTTAGGGCCACGGCCAAGACTCATAAAAGTAGTTGTGTTCAAGAATCAACATACTTAACTAGGAAAATCAATAATACTATCTGAATTCTGAGTTCCTATGGATGCCAATCATTCTGAATTTCAAGGGATAAAGGGAGATGCCAAAACTGTTCAGAAACAAAAAGCTACTAGCCCCGCTCATCTAAATTAGAATCTGAGCTTCACTTAAAACTCAGAGATTTTATTACTCCTTAATTTCTTTTTATCCTATTTTATTCATCTAGTTGCTTGGGGACAAGCAACAGTTTAAGTTTGGTGTTGTGATGAGCGGATATTTTATACGCTTTTTGGGGGTAATTTCATGTAGATTTTAGCATGTTTTAATTAGTTTTAGTAGAATATTATTAGCTTTTAGGCAAAAATCATATTTTTGGACTTTGCTATGAGTTTGTGTGTTTTTCTATGATTTCAGGTATTTTCTGGCTGAAATTGGGGGAGCTGAGCAAAAATCTGAGTTAGGCTGAAAAAGGACTGCTGATGCTGCTGGATTCTGACCTCCCTGCACTCAAAATGGATTTTCTAGAGCTACAAGAGTCCAATTGGCGCGCTCTCAACGGCGTTGGAAAGTAGACATCCAGGGCTTTCCAGCAATATATAATAGTCCATACTTTGCGCGAAGATACATGACGTAAACTGGCATTCAACGCCAGTATCATGCTGCTGTCTGGCGTCCAGCGCCAGAAACAGGTTACAACCTGGCGTTGAACGCCCAAAACAGCCCCAGGCACGTGAGAAGCTTAAGTCTCAACCCCAGCACACACCAAGTGGGCCCCAGAAGTGGATTTCTGCACTATCTATCATAGTTTACTCATTTTCTGTAAACCTAGGTTACTAGTTTACTATTTAAACAACTTTTAGAGACATTTCTTGGACCTCATGACATTTTCAGACCTGAATTACATACTTTGTGACGGCATGAGTCTCTAATAGATCTAAAATTTGTACCTTTTGGCAGCATGAGTCTCTAAACTCTATTGTTGAGGGTGAGGAGCTCTGCAGCGTCTCGATGAATTAATACAATTACCTTTGTTTTCCATTTAAACACGCTTGTTCCTATCTAAGATGTTCATTCGCGCTTAAACATGAAGAAGGTGATGATCCGTGACACTCATCACCTTCCTCA
>NC_029772.3:75834470-75834850 GCF_000817695.3 Arachis duranensis | reverse complement strand
GATTCCTTAATCAGAATCTTCGTGGTATAAGCTAGAATTGATGGCGGCCACTCTTGAGGATCCGGAAAGTCTAAACCTTGTTTGTGGTATTCTGAGTCGGATTCAAGGATTGAATGGCTGTGATGAGCTTCAAACTCGCGATTACTGGGCGTGATGACAAACGTAAAAGGGTGAATGGATCCTATTCCAACATGATCGAGAACCAACAGCTGATTAGCCGTGCTGTGACAGAGCATCTGGACCATTTTCACTGAGAGGATGGGAGGTAGCCACTGACAATGGTGACACCCTACATACAACTTGCCATGGAAGGAGCCTTGCGTGTGGAAAAGGATTTCAAGGAAGAGTTGAAGTCAGAGGACAAAGCATCTCCAAAACCC
>NC_029772.3:75813253-75834441 GCF_000817695.3 Arachis duranensis | reverse complement strand
ATAAGGTATTACTTGGACGACCCAGTGCACTTGCTGGTTAGTTGTGCGGAATTGTCAAGAATTGTGAATTGCAAATTCGTGCACCAGGGGGTAGGTGGGTTGTATGATGGTTTTGGAGGAAAAATGGAGGTGATTGGTGGAGGTTATTTTGGGGAAGAGTGTTATGGAAAGGTGTTAAAAGGAGAGAAAAAAAGTTGGGGTATGTGGGGATCCTGTGGGGTTCGCAGATCCTGAGGTGTCAAGGAATTCTAGTCCCTATACCTTTCTGGCATTTAAACGCCCTCTGTGTGCCATTTCTGGCATTTAACGCCAACTCTGCTGCCTTTCCTAGCATTAAACGCCAAGCTGATGCCCCTTTCTGGCGTTTAACGCCGTCTAGACACTCTTTTCTAGCGTTAAAAGCCAGTCTGTCTGCCAATTCTGGCGTTTAATGCCCAGAATGCTACCAGACTGGGCGTTAAATGCCCATTCTGCTATCCTTACTGGCATTTAAACGCCAGTAAGCCTGTTCTCCAAGGTGTGCTATTTTTTATGCTATTTTTTATTCTGCTTTAATTCTGCAACTATTTTTGTGACTCCACATGATCATCAACCTAAAGAAATCATAAACTAACAATGGAAAATAAAATGAAAAAGTAATTAACATAGATAAATAAGATTGGGTTGCCTCCCAATAAGCGCTCCTTTAATGTCAATAGCTTGACAATAAGCTCTTACAGAGCTTCACAGATACTTAGAACATGATTGTGGCCTCCCAACACCAAACTTAGAGTTTGAATGTGGGGGCTCGGCTTGACTCTGTATGGAGAGAATTGGATGAAGCTTAGTGGTCAGTGGACGTCCATTGAGGTCTTCCTCACTGAAAATCACTGCATCTTCCTCCTCTATAGGTTCGGCCACTTTGGATATATTGATGGCCTTGCACTCTCTCTTTGGATTCTCTTCTGTATTGCTTGGGAGAGTACTATGAGGAATTTCAGAAACTCTTTTACTCAGCTGACCCACTTGTGTCTCCAAATTTCTGATGGAGGACCTTGTTTCAGTCATGAAACTGAGAGTGGTCTTAGATAGATCAGAGACTATGGTTGCTAAGGCAGAGAGGCTCTACTCAGAATTCTCTGTCTGTTGCTGAGAAGATGATGGAAAAGGCTTGCTATTGCCAAACCTATTTTTCCCACCATTATTATTATTATTGAAGCCTTATTGAGGCTTCTGTTGATCCTTTCATGAGAAATTTGGATGATTTCTCTATGAAGGATTATAGGTATTTCCATAGGATTCTCCCATGTAATTCACCTCTTCCATTGTAGGATTCTCAAGGTCATAAGCTTTTCCTTCAGAGGAGGCTTCTTTAGTACTGCCGGAAGCAGCTTGCAATCCAGTCAAATTCTGAGAAATTATATTGACTTGTTGAGTCAATATTTTGTTCTGAGCCAATATGGCATTCAGAGTATCAATCTCAAGAACTCCTTTCTTCTGAGTCATCCCATTATTCACAAGATTTCTTTCAGAAGTGTACATGAACTGGTTATTTGTAACCATCTCAATGAGTTCCTGAGCTTCTGAAGGGGTTTTCTTCAGATGAAGAGATCCACCAGCAGAGTGGTCTAATTACATCTTGGACAATTCAGACAGACCATCATAGAATATACATAAGATGCTCCATTCTGGAAGCATGTTAGAAAGACACCTTCTAATCATTTGGTTGTATCTTTCCCAAGCTTCATAGAGGGATTCACCTTCCTTCTATTTGAAGGTTTGGACTTCCACTCTAAACTTGCTCATCTTTTGAGGTGGAAAGAATTTAGCCAAGAAAGCATTGACCAACTTTTCCCAAGAGTTCAGGCTTTTCCTAGGTTGTGAGTCCAACCATATCCTAGCTCTGTCTCTTACAGCAAAGGGAAAAAGCATAAGTCTGTAGACCTCGGGATCAACCCCATTGGTCTTAACAGTATCACAGATTTGCAAGAATTCAGCTAAGAACTGATGAGGATCTTCCAATGGAAGTCCATAAAACTTGCAATTCTGCTGCATTAGAGAAACTAATTGAGACTTAAGCTCAAAGTTGTTTGCTCCAATTGTAGGAATTGAGATGTTTTTTCCATAGAAGTTGGAAGTTAGTGCAGTAAAGTCACCAAGCATCTTCCTTGCATCTCCACCATTGTTCTCAGGTTCGGCTGCCATGTCTGCCTCTTTTTTGAAATTTGCTGTAAGGTCCTCTTTGGAGTGTTATGCTTTAGCTTCTCTTAGCTTCCTCTTCAGAGTCCTTTCAGGTTCAGGATCAGCTTCAACAAGAATGAATTTATCCCTGTTCCTGCTCATATGAAAAAGAAGAGAACAAAGAGAGTAGTAGAATCCTCTATGTCACAGTATAGAGATTCCTTTATGTGTTAGAGGAAAAGAAGAATAGAAGAATGAGGTAGAGAGAGAATAAGAAGAATTTAAACACAGAGAGAGGGAGAGGGTTCGAATTATTAGATGAGTAGAAGAGAAATGTTAGTAAATAAATAAAATAAATAGAAAGAGATGAGAGAGAGAATATTCAAATTTTAAGAAGAGGGAAAAGAAAAATATTTTTTATTTTTATTTAATTAATTAAGTTAGTTTCGAAAATTTGAAAAAGAAATACAAGAAAATTAATTAATTAAAAAGTGGTTAGTGCTTTTCGAAAATTAGAAGTGGAAAAATAGTTAGGTGGTTTTGAAAAAGATAAGAAATAGTAAACTTTTTTTAAAAATTAAAACAAACAAGTCAAGTAGTTAGTTGAAAAAGATTTGAAAATAAATTTTGAAAAGATAAGAAGTTAGAAAAAGATTTTGAAATTAAAATTTTAAAAAGATATGATTGAAATTTATTTTGAAAAAAAATTGAAAAAGAAATTAAAAAGATTTTATTTTTAAAATTAAAGTTGATGACTTGACTAACAAGAAACTAAAAGATATGATTCTAGAATTCAAAGATTGAACTTTCTTAACAAGAAAGTCACAAACTTGAAATTTTTGAATCAAAACATTAATTGTTAACAAGAATTTTTGAAAATATGAAATAAAATTAAGAAAAAGATTTTGAAAAATTAGTTTTAAAATTTCGAAAACATTAAAAGAAAAATGAAAAAGATTTTGAAAAATTTTAAGAATGAAATTCGAAAATCATAAAAAATGAAAAAGAATTGATTTTGAAAAAGATTTGAAAAGATGAAGTTTTTAAATTGAAGTTTTGACTTGACTAACAAGAAACAACTAAATTCTTAAAAATTTTTGACCAAGTCAACTCAAATTTTCGAAAATTATGAGAAGAATAAGGAAAAGATATTTTTTACTTTTGAATTTTTAATGAGGAAAGAGAAAAACAACAAAATGAAACAAAACATACAAATTTAAGATCAAAACAAATAATGCATGCGAGAACACCTTGAATGTCAAGATGAACACCAAAAACACTTTGAAGATCTTGATGAACATCAAGAGCATATTTTTGAAAATTTTTAAGAAAAGAAAGACATGCAAGACACCAAACTTAAAAACTTTTGTACTAGGGACACTAACAATTCGAAAACGCACCAGAAAAATAAGAAAAGGCACAAAACAAGAAAAAATAAAGATCAAACAAAGAAAATCATCAAGAAAAACTTGAAGATCAAAGAAGAACACAATGCATTAATTTTCGAGAATCTAAGAAAAATTAAAAACATGCAGTTGACACCAAACTTAAAATTTGATACTAGACTCAAACCAGAAACACATTTTTTTTTTGGTTTTATGATTTTATTTAATATTTTTTTAGAAAAAACTTTTTGAAAATAAAATAAAGGTTGAAACAAGAAATAAGGTTACCTAATCTAAGCAACAAGACGAACCGTCAGTTGTCCAAACTCAAACAATCCCCGACAACGGCGCCAAAAACTTGGTGACGGAATTGTGATCACACTTCTCACAACTCCGGTACAACTAACCAGCAAGTGCACTAGGTCGTCCAAGTAATAAAACCTTATGCGAGTAAGGGTCGATCCCACGAAGATTGCCGGCTTGAAGCAAGATATGGTCATCCTGTAAATCTTAGTCAGGCAGATTCAATTGGTTATAAGTTTTGATAATTGAAAGATAAATAAAACGTAAATTAAAATAAAGATACTTATGTAATTCATTGGTGGAAATTTCAGATAAGCGTTTGGAGATGCTTTGTTGCTTCTGAACCTCTGCTTTCCTATTGTCTTCATCCAATCATGCGTGTTCTCTTCCATGGCAAGTTGTATGTTGGTGGATCATCGTTGTCAATGGCTACCATCCGTCCTCTCAGTGAAAATGGTCCAGGTATAGTTTCTGTATGGCTAATCAACTGTCGGATCTCTCGTCTCGGATGAAAAATATCAGGCACAGCTACCGCACGGCTAATCATCTATCGGTTCTCACTTATGTCGAAATAGGATCTCTCTATCCTTTTGCACACTGTCACTGCGCCCAACATTCGTGAGTTTGAAGCTCATCATAGTCATCCCGTCCCAGATCCTACTCGGAATACCACAGATAAGGTTTAGACTTTCCGGATCTCGGGAATGTTGCCAATTGGTTCTAGCCTCTACCATGAAGGTTCTAATCTCATGGATTCGAATGCTCTATTGTCACGAGAGAAAAGTCAAATTCGTGGATCAGAGACCCAAGAGACTATACTTCGGCTGTCATCCAATGACTGCGTTGAACATCATGTAGACTGCTTGTGGTTGTCAGGCACGCGTATCTTGGCTAAGCGAGTAACGAAGATAGTGGGTGATTGTCACGGGTCACCCCTTCATTCAGACTTAACTGAATTAAGTATGAGAGTATATCTTGGAGAAGAAGTAAGCGTGAATTGAAAGAGAAACAATAGTACTTGCATTAATTCATGAAGAACAGCAGAGCTCCGCACCTTAATCTATGAGGTGTAGAAACTCCACCATTGGAAAATACATAAGAGAAAAAGGTCTAGGCATGGCCGAATGGCCAGCCTCTCCAAATGTGAAAAATGGCATAATATGATTCAAATACAATAGTAAAAGGTGCTATTATACTAAACTAGTTACTAAGGATTACATAAAATAAGTAACTAAATGCAGATAGTGCAGAAATCCACTTACGCGGCCCACTTGGTGTGTGCTTGGGCTGAGCAATGAGCTTTGCACGTGCATAGGCCTTTTCTAGAGTTAAACGCTAGCTTGGATGCCAGTTTGGGCATTTAACTCCAGTTCTGGTGCCAGTTCCGGTATTTTACGCTAGAAAAGGGTCTCTGGCTAGCGTTTAAACGCCAGTTTGGGCCATCAAATCTCGAGCAAAGTATAGACTATTATACATTGTTGGAAAGCCCAAGATGTTATCTTTCCAGCCCAATTGAGAACACGCAAATTGGACTTCTGTATCTCTAGAAAAAAGGCGTTTAAGTGCATAGAGGTCAGAATCTAACAGCATCTGCAGTCCTTTCTCAGCCTCTGAATCAGATTTTTGCTCAGGTCCCTCAATTTTAGCCAGAAAATACCTGAAATTACAAAAAAATACACAAACTCATAGTAATGTTCAGAATTGTGATTTTGGAATAAAAACTAATAAAAATATAATAAAAAGTAACTAAAACATACTAAAAACTACCTAAAAATAATGCCAAAAAGCGTATAAATTATCCACTCATCATTAGTCATAGAAGCACCATATAACAATAGTGACTCAGCCTTGAGACATTTAATGTCGCAAAAACCTCAGTAATATATAACAGAACGGCGACTATAAAGGTTTCTGAGTAAGACAACCTACTGTATTCAGAGAAAAACCTAAAGAACGGAGCGGCTGCAGCTCCGGTGATGACATTCGGCACATGGAACGGTAGCAGGAAGCTCTGGTGGTGACGCAGCGACTTTGAGACAACGTACCGGCCCTTCCTTCTAGCATGCAACAGCACCAACATCCACCATTGTCGCCTCTCTCTCCAGTCAGACCCAACGGTGACGGCGGCGGCAACCCAGCCGTGGTAGTGATGAAACGGTGGTAAAAAGATCCAGCTCCAATCCGCGACACCATTTTCCCTCTTCCGTATGCATCAGCTTCGGTCTCCCTTCTCCGTCGTGTTCTGCTCCTCGGCGACAGACCTCCATTGACGACCACATTGAAGACCTTGACGACGGCACAGGCAATGCGAGCCATCTCTCTCCCCGCGTTTCTCACCCGTATCTCGACGGCTCTCTTTGCGGTCCTGATTCCAACGACGGCTGAGCAGCGATGAGGGGTTCAACGGCGGGCTCCAGGGCATGACGCGGTGCAGTGGCGGTGCAGATTCCTTACCGGCGCTGCCTCTTCTCTGGTTCTCCTCTGTTTCCTCAATCCCTCGATCTCCATCTCTCTTCTGCTGTCTCTCATGTCTCTTTTCCTTTTCCATTTGTTTTCTCCCTTTTTCTTTTGTTTTTTGTGTGTGCATTGTAGCTGAGAGGGAGAAATGGGGGTGGGATGGTGGTGGGTGAGGCAGTAAGGTGGTGGGGTAAAAAGGTTAGGGTTAGAATTTTCAATTTGGAAATTAGGCTTTCAATTGGAAAAAAGAGCTAGGCCTAGTATAGGTATTTTTAATAAAATTAGGATAATAAAATAATAATTTGAAATGAAATTTAATCAAATAATAATACCTATGAAAATACTATTTAATTATCAACTTACAATTTATTTTTTTCAAATAAAGACTCTATTTCAATAATTAGAGATAATCAAATTAATTTTCTTTAAAATTATAAAATTCTCATTGTTTTTAAATCAGTAAAGCTTTAGATTAATAATAAGAAAGTACTCAATTAATACAAAAATTTCTAAAAATATGCTCTCAAATAAATTAAATAAATTATAAATAATTTATTATTTAATTTTCAAAATCTGGGGTCTTACACATATGCGAGGCATTTCTTGCCAAAGAGGCTTCAACATTTTGTTCCTTCTATTTTGAGCCACATGTTGAAACCTAGATAACTATAATTGGTAGGAATGATGATAGAGGAGAATCCTCGTTGAGTAAACCAAAATACCCGACTTTTGTTTAAGAAGGATATGCACTAAGTGCAAGAAGTGAACACTGGTTAGACCAAAAGAAAATCAAGGCTGCACAATTGCATGTATTGCTAAATTGTGATAAGATTTTACACTATGTAATATAAGCTTTTTAAGTTATTTAAATAGCTTGTTATATTTTTTCAAAGATTACTTTTACTTATTTAGATAATTAATCTGATTGTAATATGTTATTTCAAGAAATAAATTCTAATTCTTCATTTGATAAGTTTTCACCTTGATTCAAAGAATACGTTCGATCGAATTTGTATGATACAATGGATGCCAAAACTGTTGCATTTAGTTGGATCCAATGAATAAAAGGATGAGCTATCTATTTACAACGTTAACGGTCATCGATTTCATTCTTTTCAAAGGTTAGTGGGTAAAAAAGTAGATAATACTAGGGTTTGGGTCTGCGAAGACACAGGTAGTGATCACATTCTGATTGGTTCGGTGAGTTGCACAACATAATACAATTATAATCCTTTTGTTACAACACATACACAGTATTTGGATTTAAATGTGAATAGTTTGATCCAAGTTTGTGACAGAGAACATGAAAGCATAAAAATTACAATATCATTGAAGTGAAAGTGAATAAGAAAGATATACATCAAAACCCTTTCATTTTATCCCAAAATGCACAAGTACACTATTTGCTTTACCCGAAAAAGTGTAAGTTTAGTTGGATGGTTATAGTTAAGACTAAACCAAGAGGTTGCATCAAGTCTGATAGGAAGAAGGACCAACAACCTTACCAAGTTGATTACCCAACTCCTTAAAGTTGGTGGCTAACACTCGCGATCTTATCACTCTGAGAGTAGATGATGACATTCATTTATTAGAAGAAAAGGACGATGACATAGAAAAAGAAGGGGACGAAGAAGAGGAAAAGAAATTTGATGATCAAGAAGTAACACTCAAAGAAGATGATAAATAAGGAGTTGTTAAAGAAGAAGAAAGGATTTTCTTTTTATGTACTTTGACATTGCTTTCCTTTGTTTTATTAGCGAGATTATTTTATTAGCAATTGTTATTTTAGATTATATTATAATTTTTTATATTTTAATAAAAATATTTAGTTTTTATTAATTTTTAATTTCAATTTTAGTTATTCCTAATAAAAATAGGATATAATTATGATAATCATAGTTAAAAAATATTAAATATTTTTTAATTACCGTCGAATTTTGCATGGGATAAATCCAACTGCCTCGATTAGAACTTTTTCTAACAATATTTTATTATATAATATTACTATCAATTTTTGGGAGAATTTTTTGCGACAATAATTATGACGCGAAAAATTAAACATGGCACCATCACTTTACCATCGAATTTTTCCGACGATAATAAAAAATAAAAATAGTCATTTTGAAAATAGTTACAGTTACTAGCAACATTTATACCGTCAAATTTTATTAATCCGGTAATATTAGTATTGGCAAATTTTTTAAAAAATTCCTTGGATAAGTCCAATGATTTTTAGCATTTTTTATAGTATCTCTTATCTTATATATTCTTTACTTCTTTATATTTTTTTTTGATATAAGACTAATTTATTATATTTTTCACATTTACTACTTAACAAATACAATGTTTAAATAAAAAAAATGGACCAACATTTTTTTTTGTTAAAAATGATATCCTTTAATCAAATTAAATTAATTTTTTTTATTTTTTATGTACTCTTTGAATTAAAAAAAAAAAACTTTATGTTTGGTATTATCTTGTATTTTCTCTTTAAATATTTTCATAAAAAAACATTATATCTCCAGGATGAAAATCGTTGCATTATGATGAGACGAATTAATCACTCTTGGACTCTTGGTTTCTTAAGGAACTACTTTTGTCGCAATATTTTGGCTTAAGGTGCTCTTAATTGCTTGATAATGTGGATTCAAAATTTAAAAGGGGAAAATATGAAGAGCCAATAAAATACTTGTATAATGTGTACAATAGAAGTTTATGGAGTATTAGAGATATAATCATTAGTGTTATCTTTTTCCATTAACTGAAGTTTTTGTGATAAGTAGTATCATGACATGATATTAAAGCGCTAGATCTAAAATGTCAAGATATAATGCAGCAAAGCAGTCAAATTAGACACTGAAGCTTTAATTTCCTTTCACATTCCTTTTGTTAATTCCATGATAAAATACCGAATTAAAGACTACTTCGGCAAAAGGAGACACTAGCTATGAGAAAACCTCAATCAAAGACTTTATACATAACCCAAAATACTAATATATTTAACTAGCTAGGAACGTCACAAATTAAATTAACTGAATGAACAAATTAGCCAAAGCTTAGAGAGATACATGCATGGATCATCATCTTCATCATATGAATATATATTAAGATTACTAGTTACTAGACCAAAGGGTTCGTTGCGGAAGATCCATAGCTGTTAATCATTCCTGTAGTAGTCCATGACCCAAATGTCTCTTTTCCATCAAGGGGCAACAATTGCCTAGGGTTTGGCTTCACATCAATCAAACTATTTTGATTGCCATTGTCACCTGAATCATCATATGGTAACATCAATCTCTGACAAGATCCCATAATGTTGTAACTCCCAGTATTGTTGCTGTTGTTGTTGTGATTGTTCCCTCCATCAAGTGACATATTATTATTATTTCCTCCAAATGCTGAAGAGCAAAGTCCTTGATAATTTGGTGATGATGATGACGTCATCAAATTGTAACCGCCACCATTCATCATCAAATGATGATGATGATCACTATTTCCAATGAAATCAAAGCTCCTAGAACCACTCTTAATGATACCACTCTCCATCATGAAGTCCAACGGCCTAGCGTTATTCTCAAACATGAAGTTAGGGTTTCCCAATAACCCTCCACCAATACTACTCATCCCAAACAAACTGTTCATGTTAGAGGAGAATTGATGCAGATCTGGGAAACCACCATTATTAGAAGGGTAATGTGGTTGGTTTTGATTATTAATATTAACACTAATAGGAAGTGGTGATGGTTGATCATTGTTGTCGTTATTATTGGATGATTTCTTGGAGGAATTAGAAGAGGATTTCTTGTTGGTGTTGTTCTTTCTACAACCACCACCAACAGGGATGTTCCTAAGAGTGCCACCTTTGGTCCAATACCTTCTACAAGATTTGCAGAAGTACCTTGGCTGTGAGAGGCTGTAGTTGTTGTAGTAACAGAACTTTGTGTGTGTTGACTCACACCTTGGACACTTTAGAGCTAGTTGGTCTTGTGGGGGTCTTGTCATTAGTCTTCTACTACTACTTCCTTCTATGATCATTGTTGGAAGCTTGTTCGAGCATGCAATCATCATCATGTCCCCTGTTGGGGAAGGACAAGAAGAATCATCCACCCCTGTACTACCCTCCTCGTTAATTGTGCCCTGATCATTAACAAATTTATTTATTATATGTATATATAGAAAAAAAGAAGAATAAAGGAGAAGTGAATAATTATTCAAACTAAATTTAAATGTGTTATGTATGTTTTTGTCATCAACTTTTGTCATTTTATATTATATTGTATGTCCTTTTTTTTCTCTTTATTCTTCTGCCACTATTTCTCCTTCTAAATTGTCTTTCACTTTGTCTTTTTCATTTTTCATTTTCCTCCGATCCCCTTTTGAATATATATCATAACATATAATACTGCTCCTGGGGAACTAGTTCTACTTCACACTAGATAGTTGAGGTTTTAAACTATACTAATAATAAAAATAATGTAATTGGTCTCAAATCTGGGCTTTACTTTAGCCTTGTCTAACCGTTACAATTCGTTAGTGTATAAATAATTAGCATGCATGAGGAATCACTGGACTTGTTCAAGTTAAACTTGCATTATTATATAGAGAAACACCATATATATGGATAGATCAACAATATATATAATGTGAGAGATTAGAGCATAAGTTAGATGCATACCTGAAGCCAATTATTATCGGATGCTGATGAATCCATGCAGACGTGGAGAGAGGAGAAACCCATTCAAAATTTCTCAAGAAAAACAATGAACAGCAATAACCCCAGCTATATATATAAATATTTGGACAAAAAAATTATAATCTAAAATGCAAATGTCTAGCAGTAGATAGTGATGATAATAAGCATTGAAGATAGAGAAGTGAAGAAAAGAGGGTTAGATAGCAAAGAGTGTTAGGTGAAGAAGAAGATAGAAGTGTTGTTACTTCTACTATATTAGGGGAGAGGACAGGAGATATAAGAAGAGAAGAAAGTGACAAACGAGATGCCACGTCATCACCTCTTCTTGGACGTCGGTGACACTGACATGAAACTGTGGGACCACGCATTTTGTCTCTGTACTGTTTCCTCTACGCGCGCTGGTCCCACTGCTTATCTCATCTTGACCAAACACAACTTAATGGACGGTTGAGATTCCCCCGTTATGGTTGGTGTGGAATTATCACGGCCGTTCATTGTGATTTTGGGACAAAATGAGTTCAATGCCTAATAGTTTCAGGCTAGTGTTGTATTCTAGAGCCAAGAATAAGTAAACTCACAACTAAAAGATAAATGATAATCATATTTTCAGCACTTTTTTTTACATAAAATACAAATATTATTAAGATGAAAAAAAATCTGTTATTTGGTATCTATTTAATGTTTTGTAAAGATTATAATCGAAATATGAAATATGTACCATTTTAAATATATTAAATTATTTAATATTTTTAGTTATTATATAGTAATTACATTTTAAAATATTTTTAACAAAATGTCTTTAGAATATTTGTTTATAAGACCCGAATAAAATAATATATATTATATATTTGTTTTACCTAACAAGTTTAATATGTACATTTCATTTTTTGTGTGTAATTATCAAGATCAATTATATATTTTCACGTAGCGTTTCTCACGACTAATTTCAAATACATGTGATGTATTTTGACTTAGGTATAAAATTAAAAACAAAAAAATAGAAAGCGAGAGAAATAAAGAAAGGAATTGTGATATTGGATAGTGGTTTGTGTGAGAAGTGACAGAAGGTGAGAATATTTGGGTCCCCGATAAAGAGGTCGATACCGAAAGAGCACACTACTTGTTGCACAGTGGGCCCACTCTACTCTCCTTCAACAAGCAACGCATATATTCTCCTCAATCCCAATTTAATCGCAATCCCGTTCCCCGTTTCAGTTTTCCAACTCAACATTTTTGTACGGATGAAAATTATATGCAATTAGTTTTATATAAAATTATTAGTTAAAAAATATTAAATAATTTAATATATTGAATTAAATTATTATATAATAATTTTTAGTTATTAATGTTATATAAAATAACTGTATATAATTATTCACTTTTTATATTACTCTACTTTTTATTTCTATTTTAAATGTCTTCAAATAATTTTCTCATATAACATATATACAATATTTATCTCATACAACAATTATATTACGCAAATAAAAAAATACTTACTAATTAATTATTATATTTGTTTATAAAAGATTTAATTATTCTAATAGTTAATTTTGTGGTCATCCAATCACCATACGGCTCAAGTTAAACTGACTAAAAAATTCTTATTAAATCATGAGATCATGTGGCCTGGTAATAACAGTGAATCGAATTATCAATGAAATAAAATATATGTGTATGTGTATTCTTGTTTCAAATGAATTAATTAATTAACCTTTAATAATTTGGTAAGTTCAAACTTGAAATCCATATTCCACTACTAGGCGGGTTTTGGGGGAAACACTGACAGGCTTCAATGAGAAGGGTGACACCTCAAAGAGCAACTAGGAAGGTATACCTTTACCTTTATTCCTCCCACTTTATTTTTTCCGATTAAGAAAATAAATCAAAAAAAAAATACTAGAAAATACTAAAAATATATATCTCTTTAGTATGAAATTTTTGTAGAGCTTTATTGTTGATCAAGGTTGTAAAAATTGAACCAGTCAATAATCGAATAACTGATTTAATGATTTAATGGCGGTATAATCGGTTTAATTCATTGTTCCATCATAAACTCTAAATTAGTCTACGCCTAATTCAAAACACAAATTATAATTGGCATGAAACTGGATTGCATGTTTGACACGTATTGATAAAAGAAGAAAAGATCTTTATAACACGTACTTTACGTCTTGCTTCAATGTGAGCTTATTTTATGTTTACCACGTTGTTGCTTCTGTATTTTGGTTGCAATGGTTTTGGGTTGAGGGTTTCTAAGTTTTGAGTTGCAAGGGAGGGAGAGTTTTTTTACATTTTGAGTTTTAAGGGAGGGAAGGAGATGACGAAGACCAGGAATGAGAAGAAGCAGTTTGAGTGAGTGAGGAATAAAATTAAAAAAAAAAGTTCGTAATTTTATATTACATCAATAACATATTATTAAATATTTAAATCATCTTCAAAAAATAATTATTCTTTTATTTTTTTAATGATATATAAATTNNTAATACTGTCTATTATTATAGCAATAATATTTTATTATTATTAATATATTAATAATAATATATTATTACTGTATTATATTTTTATTATTATTAATAAGTGAAAATGGTACGGCTGTTAATTTATTATTATTATTATTATTATTTAGCGATTATAATTGTGGTTAATTATTATCATTGTTATTAACATTAATTATAATTATTAATTAATATTAATAATAATTTTTTTCCTCAAGCTATCAAGAATTTGATGTTAAAAAAATTTGATCCACCAAAAATTTTTAAAGAGATAGTTCCAGCGATTCTAACATTAACTAGGTTTCATTACGTTTTGTGAGTAGGCTATAGGCACTGCACTGCTTTCGCACGTTTCACCTTTGACGAAGTAACTGTGACACATATACTTGGCCTCTCGAATAATAGAGAGTTTGTCACGAGTAGAACGAACAGCAGTCATCAGTTCTTAGGTATGCCGTTCTTAGTACCTATTCTTCGTAATGAGCTCGTCGATGTTGATGTTCTACTTGTGCGCCAGTAATGATTATCGTTGTTGTTGTTGTTGTTGTTGTTGTTGTTGTTGTTGTTGTTGTTGTTGTTGTCATTCTAATCTTGTTTAGGTAGAGTCATTTTTTTATTTTTTTCTTATTCTCTCTCTGATGAAGAAGCAGTAGAAGGTAAGGAAGAAGAGTTTTGAATAGTGAGGGATGAACCGAACACAATACTCATGGTGAACCGAACACAATGCTCATGGTGAACCGAACACAGTACTCATAGTGAACCAAAATCTTAGTTATGGTGAACCGAAAATAATATAATTGTATAGTACTGAGTGAACAGCAGACTGAGTAAGACGCCAATTTGGGCTTGCACAACTTCGACCGGATGAACCATACTGGATTGGTGATGCTCATTGTAGGTGGTTGACCGGTACACAAAACCATGACTGGAGCAACAGGGGATGAGATTGCAGATTTTTATCCTCTCCCGATATACTATGAGTGGTACACAGAGCAGTATGGATTGTCAAATAGAGTTTTCGGTGCAAAAGCGGATGTGAATGAACCGTAGGTGCAACCCCACCACCACCTGGATCTCAGTAGCCAAATCCCCCTTATGAGAACCAGTTTCAAATTTCGGTTTATAAGCGCCAATATTAGGCACTGGGCTATGAGCAACGGATTCGGGTATTATTAATTATTATTATCATTATCGTTACTGTTCTTATTATTATTGTTACTGATACTAAATAATATATTTGTTATTATTATCAGGAAGATATCGGCATACGACCAATTTCAAGGCATGGCATATAATCAGCAGTTTCAAGGCATGGCAAATGACCAAAAGCCTCAGTTTTCAGTTTATGAGCAATAATAACAGTACATACCTGAACCACAACCATAGTAGCCAGTAGAGCTGTACATACCATAGATAATAATTCCAGCTGAAGGCGACTTCAATCTGCTACATGGTATTGATGACATCAGTTTGTCTCAGATCCTAAGAGACATAGATTATCTATTTTCACCTTCTCAGCAAACACCTGCTGCTTTTAAGCCGTCTATTGGTTATCGCTCCCTTTCAGAGCATGCTAGTGACTTCCTCAATGGATCGAGAGGCGCATGTCGACGACCTTCCTCGTCCTACAGAGGTTTCGCGTAGCGAGTTGTTTGATTTGAATGAGAATCAGCAGCAAGAAGAGGGATTTGTAGGGATGTCAGTGCTTTTGAGGGTTGCGGTGGTGGCGGACCTAGTGGTCTAGATGCGGATGCTTCTGAGGGTCGTCCGTATAATCTATGGGATTTTTCATGTGAATAAATACATCACATCTCAATATTAGAAGAAAGTGCCGAAAAAGTAACTTGTTGCAGTTTTCTTCATTTGTTGTTTGTCTGAGTTTATTTTTGGACAGTTTTTACTATACACTGTCTTTATTCTTATACGTGTGATGTTTTCTTTGGACATTTCTATTTAGTGTTGTGTTTCTATTTACAATACACACTGTCTTTATTATTGTAACTTTGGTTATATTTTATTTTAATGCATCCATAGATAAAAAATTTACATAAGAAAGTGCACATGCTTACTTACATAAGAAAGTTACATACTAGGTTAAACTAATTAAATACATAAAAAAGTTTCATAAAAAAGTTAGAAATACAAGAGATAGCTTAATCATTATTGACCTCCAGCAGAGCTTAGACCTGCGCTCTGAGGGCATCGTCTACCCTTCCACATGTAATATACCGGCGAGGAGCACGTGTATCCCGTGAATCCATCTCATTCAAGTAGCGGGTTGACTTCGGTCGTCGTTTAGTCGTGCATCTCAATATCCAGTTAGTGATCAGCTTCGCTCTTTCATATCTAGCCCACGTGGATGGGTTACCTATCATAACAAACTCGCCTCTGTATACCTTGCAAATTTTAGACATTTTGTACACGGCATGTATATATACTTGCCAATCAAGACGCTGGTTAGCACAACATGTAAGAACCTGACGATATGAAAGTTGCTCGACCTAGAAACAACCACAATTACAATGTCGTTGCGCAAGATTAATAGTGTATATATAGCCATCTTACATTTTACGTACCTCAAACATCTCATTGCGCCTGTCGAACCGATTGACCATAATGTTTCTTGCACGTCAAAAACTTTCTTCAACTTGTTTGGTGGACAAATCTGAATACGTCAATCCATTGCAGACATGCTCATGAGCCTCAACACTCTTCTGAGTAAAAAATCCGTTTACTTGATAGAATGTAGACCTAACAATGGCAGTCACAAGAAAGTTTTGCGTACGTTTAAAGACTGAATTTATGCACTCTACCAAATCCGTCGTTATATGACCCCAACGATGACCCCCGTCAAATGCCAACACCCATCTCTCAACACCGATCTCATTGTACCTTTGAGTATATGCCTGATGAGCGGATAATTTATACGCTTTTTGGCATTGTTTTTAGGTAGTTTTTAGTAGGATCTAGCTACTTTTAGGGATGTTTTCATTAGTTTTTATGCTAAATTCACATTTCTGGACTTTACTATGAGTTTGTGTGTTTTTCTGTGATTTCAGGTAATTTCTGGCTGAAATTGAGGGACCTGAGCAAAACTCTGATAAAAGGCTGACAAAGGACTGCTGATGCTGTTGGACTCTGACCTCCCTGCACTCGAAATAGATTTTCTGGAACTACAAAACTCCAAATGGCGCGCTCTCAATGGCGTTGGACAGTAGACATCCAGAGCTTTCCAGAAATATATAATAGTCCATACTTTATTCGTTATTAGATGACGTAAACTGGCACTCAATGCCAGTTTCATGCTGCATTCTGGAGTCAAACGCTAGAAACACGTCACGAACCAGAGTTGAACGCTAAAAACACGCTACAACTTGGCGTTCAACTCCAAGATAAGCCTCAGCTCATGTAAAGATCAAGCTCAGCCCAAGAACACACCAAGTGGGCCCCAGAAGTAGATTTCTGCATCAATTACTTACTTCTGTAGACCCTAGTAGCTAGTCTAGTATAAATAGGACGTTTTACTATTGTATTAGACATCTTTGGTCTCAGTTTTATTTTATTATCCATCCTAGGAGACTATTGATCACGTTTTCGGGGCTGGCCACTCGGCCATGCCTAGACCTTCATCACTTATGTATTTTCAACGGTGGAGTTTCTACACACCATAGATTAAGGGTGTGGAGCTCTGCTGTACCTCAAGTTTCAATGCAAGTACTACTATTTTCTATTCAATTCGACTTATTCTTATTCTAAGATATTCGTTGCACTTAAACATGATGAATGTGATGATCCGTGACACTCATCATCATTCTCACCTATGAACGCGTGACTGACAACCACTTCCGTTCTACCTTAGACCGGGCGCATATCTCTTGGATTCCTTAATCAGAATCTTCGTAGTATAAGCTAGAATTGATGGCGACATTCATGGGAATCCAGAAAGTCTAACCTTGTATGTGGTATTCCGAGTAGGATTTCAGAATTGAATGACTGTGACGAGCTTCAAACTCGCGAATGCTGGGCGTGATGACAAACGCAAAAGAATCAAGGGATTCTATTCCAACATGATCGAGAACCGACAGATGATTAGCCGTGCTGTGACAGAGCACTTGGACCATTTTAACTGAGAGGATGGGATGTAGCCATTGACAACGGTGATGCCCTACATACAACTTGCCATAAAAAGGAGTGACAAAGATTGGATAAAAGCAGTAGGAAAGCAGAGATTCAGAAGGAACACAGCACCTCCATACACTTATCTGAAATTTCCATCATTGAATTACATGAGTAACTCTATCTTTATTTTTTGTTTAAATTTATTATTATTATTCGAAAATCTAATACTCTCTTAATATAGTTGAATCTGCCTGACTGGGATTTACAAGATGACCATAGCTTGCTTCATACCAACAATCTCTGTGGGATCGACCCTTACTCACGTAAGGTATTACTTGGACGACCCAGTACACTTGCTGGTTAGTTGTGCGGAGTTGTGACAAAGTGTGATTTATGTTTGAGAGCACCAAGTCTTTGGAGCGATTGTTGATGATCACAATTTCGTCCACCAAGTTTTTGGCGCCGTTGCCGGGGATTGTTCGAGTTTGGACAACTAACGGTTCATCTTGTTGCTCAGATTAGGTAATTTTCTTAAAAAAAAGTTTTCAAAAATTTTTCAAAATTTTTTCTTTGTTTTCATTTTTCCCAAAAATTACTTTCAAAAAAAAAAATAAAATAAAATACACAAAAAAATCATAAAATCAAAAGAATAAAAAATATTTTGTGTTTCTTGTTTGAGTTTTGAGTCAATTTTTAAGTTTGGTGTCAATTGCATGCTTTAAAAATTCATGCATTTTTCGAAAACTCATGCATGGTGTTCTTCATGATCTTCAAGTTGTTCTTGGTAAGTCTTCTTGTTTGATCTTGATGTTTTCTTGTTTTGTATCTTTTGTTGTTTTTCATGTGCATCTTTGCATTCATATTTTCTAAGCATTAAAGATTTCTAAATTTGGTGTCTTGCATGTTTTCTTTGCATCAAAAATTTTTTCAAAAATATGTTCTTGATGTTCATCATGATCTTCAAAGTGTTCTTGGTGTTCATCTTGACATTCATAATGTTCTTGCATGCATCTTGGTTTTGATCCAAAATTTTCATGTTTTGAGTCATATTTGTGTTTTTCTCTCTCATCATTAAATATTCAAAAAAATATCTTTTCCTTAATTTTCTCATAATTTTTGAAAATTTGAGTTGACTTAGTCAAAATTTTTTTAAAATTAGTTGTTTCTTACAAGTCAAGTCAAATTTTCAATTTTAAAAATCTTATCTTTTCAAACCTTTTTCAAAAATCAAATCTTTTTCATTTTTCTTATTAATTTTTCAAAATTTTCTTTTTAAAAATGTTTTTCAAAAATCTTTTTCTTAATTTTATCTTTATTTTCGAAAATTATGCTAACAATTAATGTGATTGGTTCAAAAATTTGAAGTTGTTAATTTCTTGTTAAGAAAGGTTCAATCTTTAAATTCTAGAATCTTATCTTTTACTTTCTTGTTAGTTAAGTAATTATTTTTAAAAATTAAATCTATCTTATCCTATCTTTTATATCATATCTTTTTCAAAAATTTGATTTTAAAATATCTTATCTAACTTCTTATCTTCTTATCTTTTTAAATTTGATTTTAATATCTCTTCCAACTAATTATTTGACTGTTTGTTTGTTTCTTATCTTTTTCAAAATCACATAACTACTCTCCCCTCTCTAATTTTCGAAAATACCTCCCTCTTTTTCAAAAAAAAATTCTTTTTAATTAACTAATTGTTTTAAATTTTTATTTTAATTCTATCTCATCTTTAATTTTCGAAAATCATTAACTCCTTTTCAAAATTAATTTTCGAATTCTCTCTCTCATCTTCTTCTATTTATTTATTCATTTACTAACACTTCTCTTCACCTCTCTTCATCTCCAATCACTGCCTCTATCCTTACCCTTGTGTTTGGATTCTCCTTTCTTTTTCTACTAATAATAAGGATCCTCTTTATTGTGACATAGAGGATTCCTCATCTTTTCTTGTTCTCTTATCTTTCATATGAGCAGGAACAAGGAAAAAAGCACTCTTGTTGAAGCTGATCCTGAACCTGAAAGGACTCTGAAGAGAAAACCAAGAGAAGCTAAATTACAACAATCCAGAGGCAACCTTTCTGAAATTTTTGAACAAGAGAAGGAGATGGCAGCCGAACCCAACAACAATAATGCACGGAGGATGCTTGGTGATTTTACTAAACCCACGTCCAAGTTTGATGGAAGAAGCATCTCAATTTCTGCCATTGGAGCAAACAATTTTGAGCTGAAACCTCAATTAGTTGCTCTAATGCAACAGAACTGCAAGTTCATGGACTTCCATCTGAAGATCCTTACCAGTTTTTAACTGAGTTCTTGCAGATTTGTGAGACTGTTAAGACGAATGGAGTAGATCCTGAAGTCTACAGGCTCATGCTTTTCCCTTTTGCTGCAAGAGACAGAGCTAGAACATGGTTGGACTCACAACCTAAAGATAGCCTGGACTCCTGGGATAAGCTGGTCACGGCCTTCTTGGATAAATTCTTTCCTCCTCAAAAGCTGAGCAAGCTTAGAGTGGATGTTCAGAACTTCAAGCAAAAAGATGGTGAATCCCTCTATGAAGCTTGGGAAAGATACAAGCAGATGACAAAAAAGTGTCCTTCTGACATGTTTTTAGAGTGGACCATATTAGATATATTCTATTATGGTCTATCTGAGTTTTTTAAGATGTCATTGGACCACTCTGCAGGTGGATCCATTCACCTAAAGAAAACGCCTGCAGAAGCTCTGGAACTTATTGACATGGTTGCAAATAACCAATTCATGTACACTTCTGAGAGGAATCCGTGAATAATGGGACGCCTCAGAGGAAGGGAGTTCTTGAAATTGATGCTCTAAATGCCATATTTCCTCAGAACAAAGTGTTGACTCAGCAAGTCAACATGATTTCTCAAAGTCTAAATGGATGGCAAAATGCATCCAACAGTACTAAAGAGGCATCTTCTGAAGAAGAAGCTTATGATCCTGAGAACCCTGTAATGGCAGAGGTAAATTACATGGGTGAACTTTATGGAAACACCTATAATTCATCATGGAGAAATCATCCAAATTTCTCGTGGAATGATCAACAAAAGCCTCAACAAGGCTTTAATAATGGTGGAAGAAATAGGCTTAGCAATATCAAGCCTTATCCATCATCTTCTCAGTAACAGACAGAGAATTATGAACAGAATACCTCTAACTTAGCAAATTTAGTCTCTGATCTGTCTAAGGCCACTTTAAGTTTCATGAATGAAACAAGATCCTCCATCAGAAATCTGGAGGCACAAGTAGGCCAGCTGAGTAAGAAAATCACTAAAACTCCTCATAGTACTCTCCCAAGCAATACAGAAGAGAATCCAAAAAGAGAGTGCAAGGCCATTGATATAATCAATATGGCCGAATGCAAGGAGGAGGGAGAGGACGCGAATCTCAATGAGGAAGATCTCATGGGACATCTCTCAAGCAGGAAGGAGTTTCCTATTGAGGATCCAAAGGAATCTGAGGCTCATATAAAGACCATAGAGATTCCATTAAATCTTCTTCTGCCATTCATGAGCTCTGAAGACTATTCTTCCTCTGAAGAGGATGAAGAT
>NC_029772.3:75811903-75813133 GCF_000817695.3 Arachis duranensis | reverse complement strand
AAACTTTACCTCAAAAGAGACAAGATCCTGGCAAATTCGTAATACCCTACACCATAGACACCATGATCTTTGAAAAAACTCTGTGTGACCTAGGGTCAGGTATAAACCTTATGCAACTCTCTGTAATGGAGAAGCTGGGGATCATTGAGGTACAGCCTGCCATATTTTCATTACAAATGGCAGACAAGTCAGTAAGACAAGTTTATGGATTGGTAGAGGACGTGTTGGTAAAGGTTGAAGGCCTTTACATCCCTGCTGATTTCATAATCTTAGACACTAGGAAGGAGGAGGATGAATGCATCATCCTTGGAAGACCTTTCCTAGCCACAGTAGAAGTTGTGATAGATGTTAACAGAGGAGAATTAGTCCTTCAATTGAATGGGGACTACCTTGTGTTTAAGGCACACGGCTATCCTTCTGTAACAAGGGAGAGTAAGCATGCAGAGCTTCTCTCAGTATAGAGTCAAACAGAGCCCCCATAATCAAACTCTAAGCTTGGTGTTGGGAGGCCACAACCAAACTCTAAGTTTGGTGTTGAATCCTCACAACCAAACTCTAAGTTTGGTGTTGGGACTATACAACATTGACCTGATCACCTGTGAGGCTCCATGAGAGCCCACTGTCAAGCTATTGACATTAAAGAAGCACTTATTAGGAGGCAACCCGATTTTTATTTATCTAATTTTATTTTTTATTTTATTGTTCTTTTATGTTTTATTAGGTTCATGATCATGTGGAGTCACAAAAAAAATATTAAAATTAAAAACAGAATCAAAAACAGCAGAAGAAAAATACACCCTAGAGGAAGGACTTACTGGCGTTTAAACGCTAGTAAGGAGCATCTGGCTTGCGTTCAACGCCAGAACAGAGCATGGATCTGGTGCTGAACGCCAAAAACAAGCAACATCCCGGCGTTCAAATGCCAGGAATACACACTGAGGAGAGCTGGTGCTGAACGCCAGAAACAAGCATGGAACTGGCGTTCAACGCCAGAAACATGCTGCACATGGGCGTTGAACGCCCAGAACATGCATCACTTCGGCATTTAAATGCCAGAATTGCATGCAAAGGCATTTTACATGCCTAATTGGTGCAGGGATGTAAATTCTTGACACCTCAGGATCTGTGGACCCCATAGGATCATCTCAAGATCTGTGGACCCCACAGGATCCCCACCTACCATATTCTCCCCTCTTCTCAACATTCATCCTCTCTTTCCAATAAACACTC
>NC_029772.3:75797215-75811791 GCF_000817695.3 Arachis duranensis | reverse complement strand
CACTCTTCCCCAAAAACCCCACCTACCTTCAAAATTCAAATTTCTTTCCCACCCAAACCCACCCTAAATGGCCGAACCTACTCCCTCAACCCTTACTATATAAACCCCTCCATTCTTCTTCATTTTCACACAACACAAACCTCTCTTCTCGTTCTTGGCCAAATACACCTCTCCCCCTCTTCTCCATATTTTCTTCTTATTCTTCTTCTCTTCTTTCATCTCTTGCTCGAGGGTGAGCAATATTCTAAGTTTGGTGTGGTAAAAGCATATCTTTTTTTGTTTTTCCATAACCATTAATGGCACCTAAGGCCGGAGAATCCTCTAGAAAAGGGAAAGGGAAGACAAAAGCTTTCACCTCCGAGTCATGGGAGATGGAGAAATTCATCTCCAAAGCCCATCAAGACCACTTCTATGAAGTTTTGGCCAAGAAGAAGGTGATCCCCGAGGTCCCTTTCAAGCTCAATAAAAATGAGTATCCGGAGATCCGACATGAGGTCCAACGAATAGGTTGGGAAGTTCTAACCAATCCCATCCAACAAGTCGGAATCTTAATGGTTCAAGAGTTCTATGCCAATGCATGGATCACTAGGAACCATGATCAAAGTAAGAACCCGAACCCAAATAATTATCTTACAATGGTTCGGGGGAAATACTTAGATTTTAGTCTGGAAAATGTGAGGTTGGCGTTCAACTTGCCCATGATGCAAGGAGATACACGCCCCTACACTAGAAGGGTCAACTTTAATCAAAGGTTGGACCAAGTCCTTATGGACATATGTGTGGAAGGAGCTCAATGGAAAAAAAGATTCCAAAGGCAAGCCAGTTCAACTAAGAAGACTGGACCTCAAGTTTATGGCTAGAGGAAGGTTGGAGTTCATCCAACGCTCCCTCATCCCCACTAGCAACCGATCTGAAGTTACTGTCGATCGGGCCATCATGATTCATAGCATCATGAATGGAGAGGAAGTAGAAGTTCATGAAGTCATCTCCCATGAATTCAACAAAATAGCCGATAAGCCCTCTACTTTGGCAAGGCTAGCTTTTCCTCATCTTATTTGCCATCTATGTTACTCAGGTGGAGTTATCATAGAAGGAGGCATCCTCATTGAGGAGGACAAGCCCATCACTAAGAAAAGGATGGAGCAAACAAGAGAGCCCACTCATGGAACCCAAGAGACGCATGAGGAAGCTCATCACCAAGAAATTCCGGAGATGCCTCAAAAGCAGTGAATAACAAAAGCTTGCGAAAAAAAATTAGAAAAAGAAAAAGCAAGCAGAAAAAGCCAATAGCCCTTAAAACCAAAAGGCAAGGGTAAAAAGGATCCAAGGCTTTGAGCATCAATGGATAGGAGGGCCCAAGGAAATAAAATCTAGGCCTAAGCGGCTAAATCAAGCTGTCCCTAACATGTGCTTGTGGCATGCAGGTCAAAGTGAAAAGCTTGAGACTGAGTGGTTAAAGTCATGATCCAAAGCAAAAAGAGTGTGCTTAAGAGCTCTGGACACCTCTAACTGGGGACTCTAGCAAAGCTGAGTCACAATCTGAAAAGGTTCACCCAGTCATGTGTCTGTGGCAGGGAAAAAGTGAGATGCCAAAACTGTTCAGAGGCAAAAAGCTACAAGTCCTGCTCATCTAATTAGAATTAATATTCATTGATATTTTGGGATGTATAGTATATTCTCTTCTTTTTATCCTAATTTATTTTCAGTTGCTTAGGGACAAGCAACAATTTAAGTTTGGTGTTGTGATGAGCGGATAATTTATACGCTTTTTGGCATTATTTTTAGGTAGTTTTTAGTAGGATCTAGCTACTTTTAGGGATGTTTTCGTTAGTTTTTATGCTAAATTTACATTTCTGGACTTTACTATGAGTTTGTTTATTTTCTGTGATTTCAGGTAATTTCTGGTTGAAATTGAGGGACCTGAGCAAAACTCTGATAAAAGGCTGACAAAAGACTGCTGATGCTGTTGGACTCTGACCTCCCTACACTCGAAAAGGATTTTCTGGAGCTACAAAACTCCAAATGGCGCGCTATCAATGGCGTTGGACAGTAGACATCCAGAGCTTTTCAGCAATATATAATAGTCTATACTTTATTTGTGATTAGATGACGTAAATTGGCGCTTAACGCCAGTTCCATGCTGCATTCTGGAGTCAAACGCCAGAAACACGTCACGAACCAGAGTTGAACACTAAAAATACGCTACAAATTGGCTTTCAACTCCAAGATAATCCTCAGCTTGTGTAAAGATCAAGCTCAGCCCAAGCACACACCAAGTGGGCCCCGGAAGTGAATTTCTGCATCAATTACTTACTTTTGTAAACCCTAGTAGCTAGTCTAGTATAAATAGGACGTTTTACTATTGTATTAGACATCTTTGGTCTCAGTTTTATTTTAGTATCCATCCTAGGAGACTATTGATCACGTTTTGGGGGCTGGCCATTTGGCCATGCCTGGACCTTCATCACTTATGTATTTTCAACGGTGGAGTGTCTACACACCATAGATTAAGGGTGTGGAGCTCTACTGTACCTCAAGTTTCAATACAAGTACTACTATTTTCTATTCAATTCGACTTATTCTTATTCTAAGATATTCGTTGCACTTCAACATGATGAATATGATGATCCGTGACACTCATCATCATTCTCACTTATGAATGCGTGACTGACAACCACTTCCGTTCTACCTTAGACCGGGCGCATATCTCTTGGATTCCTTAATCAGAATCTTCGTGGTATAAGCTAGAATTGATGGCGGCATTCATGGGAATCCGGAAAGTCTAACCTTGTCTGTGGTATTCCGAGTAGGATTCCGGAATTAAATGACTGTGACGAGCATCAAACTCACGATTGCTGGGCGTGATGACAAACGCAAAAGAATCAAGGGATTCTATTCCAACATGATCGAGAACCGACAGATGATTAGCCGTGTTGTGACAGAGCATTTGGACCATTTTCATTGAGAGGATGGGATGTAGCCATTGATAACGGTAATGCCCTACATACAGCTTTCCATAGAAAGGAGTGACAAAGATTGGATTAAACCAGTAGGAAAGCAGAGATTCGGAAGGAACACAGCACCTCCATACACTTATCTGAAATTTCCATCATTGAATTACATGAGTAACTCTATCTTTATTTTCTGTTTAAATTTATTATTATTATTCGAAAATCCAATAATCTTTTAATATAGTTGAATCCGCCTAACTGGGATTTACAAGATGACCATAGCTTGCTTCATACCAACAATCTCTGTGGGATCGACCCTTACTCACGTAAGGTATTACTTGGACGACCCAGTACACTTGTTGGTTAGTTGTGCGAAGTTGTGACAAAGTGTGATTTATGTTTGAGAGCACCAAGTCTTTGGAGCCATTGTTGATGATCACAATTTCGTCCACCAATGCCTCATCCCGATCTTTAAGCCTTTGGTAGTTTTTATTGTACTCTTGTTCTGTCTTAGAATAGCATGTAAAACAAACCATGTAATCATAAGGAGATGTCACAAATTACTATGAAGAGAACCATAACAACGAATTCAAATACCTGTGTTAACCACAAGTTTATGCAAGTACAGAGCCTTGAACCCCCTTAAGAAGTTGGATCCGATGTGCCTGATGCAGAACATGTGCCGTGCTCTTGGTAGTGATCATGCATCGTTACTGCGAGCTATTACTATGTCGATGGAGTTATGGCGGTCAGAAATAATGCCATGACATCAATCGTAACAGCATATCTCGCAAATTAGTTAGGAAAAACTCCCACGTGTCTACTGTCTCACCCTCTAGATGGCAAATGCAATAGGCACAATGTTTTGGTTTCCATCTTGTGCCACCACAACTAAAAATGTACCTTTATATTTTTTGTACAAGTGTGTATCATCAACTTGCACCAATAGCTTGCAGTGTCTAAATGCTGTAATACATGGATAGAAGCTCTAAAAAACGCGATGGAGAACTCTTACACCTTGAACCTCCTCACTCTCACGATAAACCGAGAAGCGTTTTTATTTGAACAGGAGACCTTGGTATCTTTGCAATCATTGCTTTCAACCATACTGGAAGAGTTTTGTGAGAAGCTTCCCAATCACCGAAAACTTTTGCGATAGATTTCTGCTTTGCCAACCAAGTCTTGCGGTAACACTATAGTTGAACTTGGATTAAACTTCCACAATAATAGACATCCCCTTTATCAACGAGTCTGCTTTAACCAATAACCTAATAGTATCTGCAATTGTGTTTGAGTTCAACTTGGCATGATCTTGTGGAATCGTCCTATGGTGTACGTGTGTTTGTCATTGTAACTCTTGATCTCCCAACAACCTTTATTTTGAATCAAGCTAGCTCGAATAAGTCAATCGCACCCTGCATCATACCCCTTGCATTTTGTAAGAATGTCTGCGGCTCAGATTCATACACAGTGTAATCAACTTATCTAGAGATACTATAGCTTTTGATTACATATATCACCGACTCTCTAGAACCAAATTCCATTCCAACACTAAATTCACCATCTTCCGCCGCAACATTACCTTCACCTACGACATGTGATCCACCATTAGTCAGTCAAGGCAAATACAAAAATGGTATTGGTAATTTTAATTAATAACCATAACATACCCATATTCGCATACTCAGAAAATTCTGGAGCATGTATGGTTGCGAGATCCAGAGTTCACATAAAAGACGAAACACCAAAATGGTGCTGGTTTACAATTGCATCTGCTTCATTTTGCACCGCCAAATTGCCTGCCAAGTCTCCGTCATCATTTTTATCATCGACTTCGTAGTTAGCTTCGAACTCCTCTTTATTGTCGTTGTTATCGTCTTCCCAATCTATATCCCCGAGCTCATCACCATTGACCTCCTCACCAACCGCATCAACCCCCATATGCTGTTCAAACTCAACATACATTTCTATCATCGACCCGTGAAATCGGATTTGTTGATAAATATAGAACATCTGCTACATACATATTAGAGATGGACAATATTTGAAACTGTATCAGTCCTCTAAATACTTGTATAAGATTCCTATATAAAATATTGCTCACTCTCTTTGAAATGTGACTTTGTTTGTTCTCACAAAGACCATTTTGTAACTCTACACAACTCATGGTGAATGGAATAGCAAAGAAAAACAGACATTCACAAACAAAAGTCACTCATTTGTATGTTTTTGATATAATCTCACTGTTATAATACACTCACAAATTTATGATATCTTCTATAATTTCAATTTCACTTAACTCAACTTTTTTGACACTACTAATTGTCAAAAAACTCGCAAGTATGAAAGATATGAAAAACGAAGAAATAAGAATAGAAGTGAAGTATGAATCCGAATGAATTATCTTTCATATTATAGGCAAGATTCTCGATTAAACATAAGCTGTATTTAACAATTTTTAATAAAAAAATTTACACCTTTAAAATACAACCTACATTTTAATTTTTCGAAAAATAAAAAATAAAAAAAACTAAAACACAAGATGCATTTTATTAAATTTAAAAACAAAAAATAATAAAAAAAGGTTACAAAGAAAAAAAAACGCAATCTACGTATGATGTGTTTTAGAAAAAAAAAACAAAATAAAAATTAAAATACAGGTAACAATTTTTACTAACATCGTAACAACGTAAAATCTTTATACATATAGATTTCCATTTCATTGAGTTACACCATAATCATTTTTATTTGAAAAGAAAAAAAAAACCATTTTACGTACTTGGTAGATTTTTAATGGGAATTGAAGATTTGTCGGCGGGAAGAATGAATTTGGATTAATGTTGTGTAGTCCATAGTACAAGTCTACAAGATGTGTCATGTTGAATAGACAGAGGCATTACATGGTACACATCTGAACTAACTATTTTTTTTTTTAATTATAAATCTAACCAACATAGATCATAAGAATACATATTAAAATTATTATTAAAAAATTTAATTTTTTATTTTAATAAATACATAATAAATATATTAAAATTTAAATTTTATATTATTTTATAAATTTTTTAATTAATAATTTTAATATATATTGTTTTATTATTAACCGAGTGCGCTTGCTAATTTGCTAGACATCAAAAACCGAATGCTATGCTGACTAGATCCTTTTACTATTATTTTCCTTTTCGGCTTCATCATTATCACCTGGCTCAGACTGCATTTCTAGTAGCTAGATTTTCTTCTTTCTTGTCATGAGTGTCTATCACTTCTATGACCCGTCACTGTTTCAACTTTCAATCAAAACAATAAAAATGAGGTGATACTATCATTAAAATTTAGACAATTTACATATTTAAATAAAATCAGATTTTTACTCAAATACACAAATTAAAAAGTTGTTACGTACTTATGTAAAATGTATTATTATATAAACTGTGAGAGCCAATCACAGTTTTTGATTTATACATAAACTGTGACTAGCAGAAAGGTTTTACAGAAAAAAAAGTTTGGCTGTAAACTGTGGCCACCAACCACGGATTAGAAAAGAAAAGTGTTAGGCATAAATCGTGGGTGGCTACCACAGTTTATGAGGAATTTTGCACGTAAAATCAATTTTAGTAAAATTTGTCAAACATAAATCATGTTGGCACAAACTCACTTCTACCCAAAATCAATTCTACAAAATCACTTCCATTCAAACTCCAGTTTTTTCAACGTGAGTCCAAACACACACTTAAAAGTTACTGTTGATCGAAAAATATTTTTGATGAAAGTAAATTGATTTGGAGTAAGTCAGAAACAATTTTTAATACATTAAAAATTGCATTAAAAATATTTCCAAAATGCATTAAAATTTGTTTCTGACTTACTCCAAATCAATTTACTTTCATCAAAAATATTTTTCAATCAACAGTAATTTTTAAGTGTGTGTTTGGATTCACATTGGGAAAACTGGAGTTTGGATGGAAGTGATTTTGTAGAATTAATTTTGGGTAGAAGTGAGTTTGTGCCACCATGATTTATGTTTGGCAAATTTTACTAAAATTGATTTTGATAAAATAAATATTGTTTGGATAATATTAGTTAAAATTACTTTTAGATAAATAATTAATTAATTACTAAAAAAATATAATATTAAATTATAATATTATTTTTTAGTATATTCAATCTTTTTTATATTTCTTTTAGTATATTTTTGTGGGTTGAGTAAATGCAGAAGCTATAATTATTTTAATTATTTTAATATTCTTAGCATTTATTTAGAAAAAATTATGGAAAAACCAATAATAACAAGTAACAACCTAAACGTGGGTTGAGTAAATGCAGAAGCTATAATTTTTTGCTTCTAATGAACGAGCTTTTGGGATGTAGAATCAAGTTGGCGTTCAAAAAAAATGTATCTATATTAATATAATTAAAAATGTATCTATATTATATCTTAAAAATATGTGTAAAAATGTATCTCTCATGCAGGTTGAATTTCACCCACATATATATAGATATTCCCTCCTCATAAACTGTTGGAGGCTACAAGGGTTTATGCCAATTACCATTCCTTCATAAACCGTTGCTGGCAACAAGGTTTTATGAAGATTTTTTTGCATTCATAACCCGTGGTAGCTTACCACGATTTATGGTCATTTTGTTTCAACATGTAATCCGTCCCTGCCAGCCACGGTTTATGTACAAATTAGAAACCGTGGTTGGCTCCCACAATTTACATAATAATGCATTTTGCACAAGCACGTAACAACTTTTTGATTTGTGTATTTGGGTAAAGATTTCTCTAGTTTTATTTAAATATGTAAATTTCCCTTAAAATTTTATAATTATCTTTAGATAAAGATATTTTTTGGGCAATTTACATATTTAAATAAAATCAATGAATCCTTTACCCAAATGTGCAAAACAGAAATATGTTACGTGGTTGTGCAAATTCGATTATTATATAAACTGTGGGAGCCAACCACGGTTTACTATTTGAACATAAACCGTGGCTGGCAGGGACGGTTTCTGAAAGAAAAAAAATGAGCATAAACCGTGGCCACCAACCACGGATTACGAAGGGAAAATTTTAGGCATAAACCGTGGGTAGCTACCACGGTTTATGAGGATATTGGATTTGAACGTAAAATCCTGTAGGCTCCCACGGTTTACGTTTATAATACTATATATACATAATCCGCTGAAGATGAGCACGGATCATTTGGAAGGGGAAAAAAAATCTACAAGCTGAGTCGTTGGAAGAGTTTGAGAGAGAGGGTTGGAGGATTTGGTGGGGTTTGGGTTGTGGAATCATGGAGGATGAAGCTCGCTTGTACCGACTAAATGGCATTGCTCATGTGGCTGGATCTATTGATGATGAGGTTAGTCATTATTTATATAATAAATATATAATAAATATTGTTAATATTATTCTCATTATTTATATAATAAATATTATTTTTTCATTATTAATGGAGTCAATTTATTTTATTAGCATTGTTTAGATAATTAATTTATTATTTAGATTATTAATTTTGTTACTATTATGATAATCGTAGTTATCAGTATTACCTTTATTTTTATTAGTACCTGTAGCTGTTGGTCTCGTAAATGTTGTTATTCGTAGTAGAGTTATTGTTGTTGGTATTGTTATCATTATTTTGCCTTTCGTGATCTTTCTTACTATAATCTAAAAGAAAATGGAAAACATATGTATATATTTAATTAAATTTTTTTCTAAATGTAATATGATTTGTTTAGTATTGGTCGTATGTTGAGGGGTTTCTTTACCTACATATTGCAGCCCACTAGGGTTATTAGTGGCGTGAGGAGGCAACAGAATATGCCTTTACACGAGCGGATCATACCGTACCTGGAGACCGCCGGGTGTATCATTTGGCTAGGCTGAACAGTCACTGGTTCTGGGTTGACGAGCCTCTACTCAGCGCATTTATTGAGCAGTGGCGTCCTGAAATGCACACCTTCCACATGCCATTTGGTGAGTGCACTATCACGTTGCAAGATGTGGCATATCAGCTTGGTTTGCCGATTGATGGGGAGCCTGTCAGTGGGTGCCTGATTGACTTTGAGAATCTGATGGAACACAGTAGACCGGCATAGGACTGGTTTCGCGATTTGTTTGGCGAGTTACTTCCGCAGAATAAGGTAAAGCAGATGACAGTGTGCTACACATGATTCCATGAGAGGTTCCGGGTTCTCCCAGCAGATGCTAGCGAGGAGACCGTGCGTATATACGCGCGAGCTTATATTGTGATGCTGTTGTCCTCTCAGTTGTTCGCGGACAAGAATGCGAACCGGGTCCACCTTCGCTGGTTGCCTTATTTGGCGTCGTTGGACGAGTTGGGGAGATACAGCTGGGGTTCAGCGGCACTGGTCTGGTTGTACAGATGTCTCTGTCGTGGGACAAACAGAAATGTTGTTAACTTGACCGGGCCACTACAGCTTCTTCAGTCTTGGATTTTCTGGAGGTTTCCCAGTTTGAGACCTGGTGGTTTTCATGGATTCAGGTTTCCGCTTGCATCGAGGTAGCCTTTAATAATTTTGGTTTCATTACTTGTTCAACAAGCTATTTACTTCTTTGTGATGACATCATTTCAATTATAATTGTAGGTGGGCTTCATATCTACCTAGAAACGATGCAGTGGGTCAAAGAGTCTTGTCTGCACGCCTTATGTTGGATCGATTGCGTGTCCAGGATGTGAGTTATTTAGTTTTTTCTCTTACTTGGAATAGTGTAGATTTTATTTTATGCGTTGACGGAGATGTCCTATTTTGAAACAGTTTGTGTGGGAGCCATATTCATCTGCCGAGGTTGCTTCTGTTATTCATCCGGAGATACTAGTTGACCAGCACCGTAGGTTATGGACGGCCATCACTAGCCTGATATATTTTGCTGCGATTGAATGGCATCAGGTGGATCGGGTGATTCCTCAGTTCGGCGGTGTTCAGCATCTTCCTCCGCCAGCTCTGAACATAGATTGGTTACATGGCAAGGATGGCAGGGGTGGAGACCGATGGTTCCCTAGATATTATCGAGAGTGGCATGAGCATTGGGAGAACCGGCTTTATTCAGTCATACCGGTCCAGTGAGTCGTTGACCCCGGTCCATCAGCTGAGTACTTAGACTGGTGGTGCCGTGTGGCCCACAGATTCCTCTCCGCAGATGTTGCATTTCAGGATCCGAGGCCGATTGTTTTGACCGAGGAGGCTCTTCACAGAGGGTCGTCCCAGGCCCCCCCAGGGTGCACGTTTACGACAAACTAGATAATAGGCGTGTCAATCGGCGACACCGTATAGGCACCCGTACCACGGATCGAGAGTGGCGATGGCTGGTCGATCGTTTGGATGAGGACCAGCCAATTCCTGGGGTTGGTGATGCGGTCGATCATCGTGTCCCTCGTCGTAGAGCTAGACGACAGCCTGGTCCGGATGGTGGTGCACGTTCACGTGGTCGAGAACCTACGGTTGAGGATGAGGGTACTCAGCACGGTGTTGCTGATGATGTCAGTGGTTCAGCTACAGGGATGGATCAGCCCACGTACGATGTTGGTAGTAGCTCTCAGATGTTTGGGAGTTTCGAGCCACAGGCATTTGCTGACTTTACCACCGCTGCTGTCGGGATGGACATAGATGACCCTGTTAGTCAGTCAGAGTTCTTTAGGGATATAGCAGACATGCTCAGGACCGACGATGCCACCCATTATAGACCAGAGATGCCTGAGGTTCATCCCCATTTTACTGATCAGCAGCCACCTACTACTGATGTTCAGCCTCAGTTGCCCGTTGACCTGAACGAGCCTGCAGCTTCTCCTTACAAGCCATGGATCCCGTTGGGTGGGACACCAGCTTCAGCATTCAGTGCCGTTCCCCGAGAGACAGCAGCAGCAGAGGCAGACCAGAGACCTAGGAGGGTGAGGCGTCCTCCTTTGTGTGGCACCGGAGGTCACCTTCTTGGTCAGTTTGACGATGATGTCAGTGATACCATTGAGGATTCTGACTAGTTATGTTTTTTATTCCCATGTTGTTTTGTGTTCTTAGTATGATGTTTAGGGTGAAATGTTTTAGGTGTTCTGTGAAATATTATCTGCCATTTATTTAATATTTATATACCTATCATACTGTATGGCTACGAAGGTGTTTGTGATAATTATTTATTATATTTATATCTATGACAATTACTGATGTAAAAAAAAACGGAGTTAACATTATGAATTTAGTTCACTAAACAAACATTTTCACATTCATTTTAGGATCCAACCTTACATAACTTATATCATGAGTAACTAAAACAACTTAAACAATAAAGACAACAATCTCAACTTTATAACATCTAAGAACCCCCTCCAGCATGATGCAGTCGCTGGTCACAGCTCCGCCTCGTATGCCCGGGCTGACGGCATAGTCCACGTCGCTTCGGCCGGTTATCCGCAGTCCGATCCATACTACCACGGATCCTGGTTGCCTTCGGACGACCTTCCTTTGCACACCTCATGTTAGGATCGGGAATGACAGTTGGGCCAGCATATGGGGGCCATAGCCCTTCTGGGATAGGCGGAACAAAACCCTGCTTGTAAACCTCGAACACCTCACTCATACGATAGACCTCGTGAACATATGACGCCCGCGCGAGTAGGCACAACAAGCTATAGCATGGCAACAGGGATAGTGGAGCACCTGAAAGTGGCCACAATCGCAGGTTCGGTCCTTAAGGGAAACTATGTAGGTACCCAGCGAAAAGTTCCCAATCGGTGTTGTCTCAGCCACAGTGTACTCGGATTGATGCCTGTCGTATAACGTCACTATGAAGCACCTTGATTCTCTAATGTTCCTTTCTATAGCCTTAACCAAAGCCTGACAAAACTCTTGCCCGGATCCGAGTTGTGCCTCCGCTGTCTGTCCACGGATAACGAATAGCTCTGCAAGTCTGCCGTACGTTGACTTAACCAACGATGTCACATGGAGGTTGCGAGTTCCCTTTAACACGGAATTCACACATTCACTAATGTTGGTTGTCATGTGCCTGAACCGTCTACCACTATCCTCGTGTTCTGTCCACTTCTCGTATTCCATTCGATTGGCCCAGTCACACATTGCCGGATTCTCAGACCGCATGATGTCAAACCAATAATAAAACTCTGCTTCAGTTTTTGCATATGCAGCATTGACCAACATCCTTCTTGCATCCTTACCTTTAAAGGTAAGGGCAAAATTCGCAGCCACATGACGGATGCAGTAGGCACGATAGGCACGTGGAGGCAGCCATCCAGTCTCAGGTGCCTCAAGTGCTGACTTGATGCCATTATGCCTATCAGAGATAACAAGGATGCCCTCCTGTGGCGTCACATGCGATCGTAGGTTGGACAAGAAGAATGACCATGACTCTGCATTTTCTCCCTCAACAAGGGCGAATGCGATGGGAAGGATGTTCGAGTTCCCATCTTGCGCTATGGCCATTAGCAGCGTCCCTCCATACTTCCCATACAAGTGGGTGCCATCAATACTGACGAGGGGCTTACAATGCCGAAATGCCTCGATACACGGTGGAAATGTCCAGAAAAGTCGATGAAAGTACACCGTGGACTCATCAACCTCACCCCCAACACGAACAGGAGAGGTCTTCAGAACAGTAACTGCCCCAGGCATGGTAGACTATACCCCTAGCATCCAACGTGGCAACTCCGCATACGATTCTTCCCAATCTCCATATATTTGTGCCACTGCCTTCTGTTTGGCTAGCCAAACCTTCATGTAACTAGGCCTGAAACCGTAGTCTGCTTCTGTAGCTTGTTGCAATACCTTTACCGTAACTGCAGCATCTGTCCTAATCAACGGAAGAATCCTCGCACAAATAACGTGGTAATCCAGCTGACGGTGATCACTCGATATAGACGTAGCCAAGCAAGTGTGTGGGCCGTTGTACCTCCGAACCTCCCAAGTGCCCTTGCGTGCACGGAGCGCTACGCGAATCAACCAAGTGCAACCCTTGCCAAACTCCTTGCATTTTCCATGATATTTCAGATGATCTGATTCGATGACTCTGTACTCAACACCTCGACGGATGTTGTAGTCCTTCACACTCAGCACAGCCTCTTCTTTATTTTGGAATGACTGCCCAATCTGAAATTCCGTAGAAGAGCCACCAACTGTGGGACCACCATCCACCGCCTGTTCACCCAGAGCCTCCAAGTTTAGAGTCGAGAAGTGTGGAGGGTACTGCTGAGTGCCAGAACTTGAAGCCCCATGCTGTGTAGGTGGATTGCCAGCTGTGTCATCATCACTGTCCCCAATGATATCTACAGACTCCTGGTCAGACTCATCATCATACATTGCGTTCTCTACTCGATCAGGTTCCCCAAATCCTTGCACATCAGGAATCAAGCCTCCACCGGTGTCCACCTCATATGCCTGCCCACGGACCCTTGGATCCTGCAAAGGTGCAGAACCAATAGCCTCCATTCGATCTAAATCAGCCGCGAATGATGGGGATGCCACTAGCGGAACGGACGGTGCTATCACAGGCATCGAACAAGACGCACCTCCTACGCCACTTGAGTTATGTAATGGAGCTGATGCCCCAGAACTATCCACCCCAACATCCAACTTTGCGAATAACTCGTGTATTCTGACCTCTGGAAAACTTCTGACACAATGGAACAGAACCCTAATGTCTTCATCAGCCGCTAGCACAAAGGTGTCATACTGAACCCGGGTCGAGACAACTGCGATGGGAATCTTGTAGAATAACTTCTTCACAAACTTGCTACCAGAAATCCCAAGCTTCTGTAAAATGCTGTTCTTTAGATCTGACAACGTGCTTGTTGAACTGATGAAAACACTCACCGGTTCTCTATCAGTGAACTTCACACCATATCTTTTGCTTTTTTTAATTTTTCCAGAGCAATGCACTAGAACAAGAACACTCTCCTCCTCACTAGCCATTATGATAATGATCTCTCTCTCATGCATCTGAATCTCACCAATATATATATAGATCTTCACTCCTCATAAACCGCTGTAGGCTACAGGGGTTTATGTAAATTCCCATTCCTTCATAAACCGTTGCTGGTAGCAAGGTTTTATGAAGAGTTTCATGCAATCATAAACCGTGGTAGCCTCCCACGGTTTATGCTCATTTTTTTCCTTCCAGAAACCGTCCTTGCCAGCCACGGTTTATGTTCAAATAGTAAACCGTAGTTGGCTCCCACGGTTTATATAATAATCGAATTTGCACAACCACATAACATATTTCTGTTTTGCACATTTGGGTAAAAGATTCATTGATTTTATTTAAATATGTCATTTGCCCATATTTTTTTATTAGATAATAAATTATAAAATTTAATTTTAATGTGTTACAAAAATATTTTTTTAAAATATGATTAAATAAATAAAATATATTTTTAATACAAAAATTTTTATAAAAAAATATTTTTAACATTTTTATTTAAATAAGTATCTAAAAATAATACTACACATTTAAATTTTTTTAAATTAAATTTAATTAAATTAAACAATAAAATTTAAAATAATGTTAATTATAATTAATTTTTATTATATTAAATTAACCTAAATAAATTTAATTAATAAAAATATTTAAATATACAGTATTATTTAAAAAATAAT
>NC_029772.3:75796404-75796996 GCF_000817695.3 Arachis duranensis | reverse complement strand
TTTTTAATTTAATAATTTAACAACATATTTTATTTTATATTTTTAAATATTAATAACTAAATAATAATTAAAAACAATAAATTCAGATAATTTTTTAATATTTTTTTAATAAATATTAATTCTTTAGTATTACTTATCATTACGTACACGTTGCCATTTACAATTTAGATTAGCTTATATATATGGCATTCTTCTCTCGTATCAATTTTTTTAAAAGAAAAAATTAAAAACTAACCAAATTTATTATTTTTGACTTGCTTTAAGTATTATTAATTAATTATTAACTAAAAATAATAAATTCTACCGCTCATCAAATATTTTTTATTAAAGAATATTTCTCAAATTTAAATGGAATAGTTACTCACTACATATATCTCATGGTGGCAAATTGGAAGTGACCACTAGGTAGACGTTTTGCCCATAGCTGATGCGAAATATGGATAGGGTGTCATGTTTATCTTATGTTTGTAGATATAGGTTTCTGAAGAAAATAATAGTATATTATATAAAATACATTTTTTCGGTATTTCTCATTATATAAAGTTGGAATACCAAACACAACGTAGGAGACAAGATTTTTTTTTTTTTTAAA
>NC_029772.3:75776782-75796330 GCF_000817695.3 Arachis duranensis | reverse complement strand
TAAATTAATTCTGTATATTTTATTTAATTATAAAAATTATATTTTATTTTATAAATAATTATTTTATCATAAATCTATCATATTTATTAACAATCAAAAACAAAAATAATAACAAATTAGATTTTTCATTGATCCTAATAAATTTTTTGACTATTTCAATCGATTGAAAAATTATATTTAATCCGTGACGTTCGTGATAAACCGTAAAATCGTGTTTTCTTAAAATTCAACCGATTAAATTACATTCTATCACAAAAATTTTCATCGTTTTCAGGCGGTTGGTGACACAACATAGGTTGTGCACCAAATCTGTGCCCTCATTTAATCCTCCAGAAGAGGAAATCGAAACTAAAAACCACATCTTCCTTTATGGCAGCAAACCTCTTTCAATTTATAGTCTCTTTCCTTCTCCCTCTTTAACTCCCTCTTTGCCGCCACCTCCTTTGTCCACTGCAAGAGAGCAGAATGGAATGAGGCGATTGTATAGAAAAGGGACTACTTGCGGTTGAAAAAGGAGAAAATGGCAGCCTGAGCTTCCAGTTTCAAGCTTTCATGGTGTTTTTCCTTTTTTGAGACACTAAAGAGGAAAATTTTTTCGCATCAGAGTTATCTTCCAATTTTTCGTCTGAAAATTTTTCATTTTGAAAATTTTTTGGAAAATCGGTTAGGTTTCCATTCAGTTCAACAAACCAATTTTTGATCCATTTTCTACTTCAATTCCAATTTTTAAAATTGGCGATTCAAAAATGTCGAAAATATTTAGTAACCAATACAAATTAACCAAAAATATATGACGTTCGTATTATTTTTGTAGCTACTCGGCATGTTCAGTGGAGCTCGGAGTTGGAGGCACGCATATTGGAAGAGAGGCTAATTTCATGCTCAAAAGCCTCAAACTCTGATTAAAATCCCTTGATATTAATTGTGTATTATTGCCATTGGCTATTTAGCTTAATCAGTTCCACCCTTTAACCACACACTTCCACCCTTTAACCACACACTTCTTCAAAATAATCTTTCTATTTTCGTTTCACGTAGAAGACGTTAATGTGATTGGTGGTTCAGGTTTAAAGGGATTTGCCCGATCAATAAGGTCGCATTATTTCCTTTTTTAAATGTAAAACGCGGCAACAGCCCCCATTTATTTGATTTCATCTTGGCTAGACTCGCAGCATTCGAAACTCACATTGAAAATTCAGAACTCGGTTGTTGCGGGTTCAAATTCCAATGTCCCTTATCACAAAAATTTCATCGTTCAATCGATTATCGATTGATTTATGCGAAAATTAGGATGCCTTATAATTTTCAATCGATTTTGTGATAAACTGTAATTCAATCGATTAGTTTGATAATCCAATCGATTGAATTTTAAGGAAACATAATTTTATGGTTTATCACGAACTTCACGGATCATATACAATTTTTTAATCGATTGGAATAGCAAAAAAATTTATTAAAATCAATGGAAGATCTAATTCGTTATTATTTTTGTTTTTGATTATTAATAAACATGATAAATTTATGATAAAATAATTATTTATAAATTAAAAAATAATTTTTATAATTAAATAAAATATATGAAATTAATTTGTAATTAAAATAAAAAAATTATTTAATAATTATTAAAAAAATTTAAAAAACATGTTTTATTATGAAACTATTTAATGGTCCAAACATAATTTTTATAATTAAATAAAATCTCCTTTTCCTTTCTCTCTTACTCCTCTTTTCTCCATCCGCCCTTCACTAAATTATTGTCACCACCGCTACTATTGCCTCTCCTCTCTCCCTTCTCCCGCCTAGCTTGTCAATATTTGTGTCAAATCTATCGTCATGCTACCCACCATCGTTGCATTGCTCAAATAATCTGCACTGTCTTCACCGCGTTGTCGCTTCTGTCTTTGTCCTTGCCACCTTAACCCTCACCACTCTCTCTCACATTCGTTTACTTTCTTTTCACTTATTTGAGTTATTTCAACCTGTTTCATTTAATAAAAAAAATGTTGAAATGATGGTTGAATTACAGTTGATAGTACTAATTTGGGATAAGCAATGTTTGAAAATCAGTGATGGAAGAAAAATAATGGTTATAATTTGAAGATGAAATTGGTATTTGAATTAAACTATCATGCTTTTTTGCATCATCTTCAAATAAGTTAAAAAAAGTGTATCTTTTAACTATGTTTTTCATATTTAAAAGACAATAATCCAACACTACTATTTTAGAGCCAAAAATGACATACTGGCCAACTAAAGAGTAGTACATGCATTTGTTTTTGTTGATAATTGATGCAAGACTCTTGATCCTAGTGGGAGAAAAACAAGCGCATCAATATTTTTTAAAATAAAAAAATTAATAAAATAGTAAAGTAAAAAGTTAATAATTCTTAAATTAAGAGGCTGAAGTACATATTTTATTTTATAGAAGTTACAAAATTAATAATAATTAATTTTTTTTATTTTATTAATTTTTTTCATTTTAAAAAATCCAAATTCAAAATAAGCAACTAGTAATTACAAAATATCACAAAAAAAATCCATCTCCCACCAGAATCACATGCAAAACATAAAACTCCCAATACTAAAGCTAAAAGAGTACATACATGGTATTATTGGGATATTGCAAATTTAACGATCTATTATTATATATAAAGGAGATCAGATGAAAACAAAAAATAGTGGAAAAGTTTTTATTCCTAAACTTAAATATCATTCATGTATATTAATCATGGGATGCAATTACTTGCAAAGCTAACAACCTTCATCCTCAAGCTAAGTATCTTTTTCTACTAGCACTACTGGTAAACTTGCAATGCTTTGTTCCTTTCCTTTGTTTCTTTTTCTTTTCTTCGAAATCAAATAAAAGCTCTGATAAAAGCCAAAGTATCACACAAAGTGTTTTTTATTTTTATTTTTTATTTTTTAAAAAAAGAGTATGTAAAGGGACAAATCACATTTTTTTGGGGGGACGAATTCTCTTATACTCTCAAATTTTAAATATTTGTACACTAGAGCTAGATACTTCTCTATTCCCTTCATCCGAACTACTTGTTTCATTTCCTATTTTATTATCTGATTAGTTTCAATCAAAACTATATTATACATCCCTCGTCATGCGTGTAGTCAATTTAGCTATCTATCTCCAATCCAATCAAACCCCACCATGAAACTTATTTTCTGTTATATCTCGATTCTATCCTTAAAGCTTTCCTTCCAAATCAAAACATTCTTTTTCTATAGCACCTTCCGCCCTATAAATATAGCTTCGGATCCCACAGCCAATTAGAAGCAATATATTTTATCAAAGTACAAAGTGAATGGGAACTTCGTATTGCATATAAAACGATGATTCTGATGTAGAATAACTAAATAAATAAAGAAGAGGTAACAAATATAAAATATGAAATATAACTTGATAATTCTAATAGTAATGTTTATTAGACTTATTATATTAATAGATATATTTAATTATATTGTGGTAAAGTATAAAAAAAAATAATATAAGAGAGAGAAAAAATGAAGATTATTTTATTGCTATATTTTGTGTTATTTTACGTACTGAGGTTTTAGCCTTTATATATACAAGTAAGGAGGTCATCTTATTCCACTATTATTAAATACAAGGACTTTGGTAATAATGAACTTCAGTATGGAAAATGTGAGCCATCCATGGTCATTCATTGTTGTTCTTATCGTAACACTCCCCCTTGAATGACCATTTAGGATTATGCCTCGTTAAAATCTTACTAAAGAAAAACCCAATGGAAAAAAACTTTAGTGAAGGAAAAAGAGTACAAAATCTTCTGATGGGGACTGCCTCATTAAAAACCTTGTCAAGAAAAATCCAATGGAAAAAACCTGACCAAGGAAAAAAGAGTACAGTCTCCCCCTCTTGCCGACATCATTTAATGTTTCGAAATCGGCGCATCCCAATCTCATGTACCAATCTTTCAAAGGAGGATTTTGGAAGTGACTTAGTAAATAAATCTCCCAGATTGTCACTTGAGCGGATCTGTTGGACATCAATTGTTCCTTGATTTTGAAGATCACGAGTGAAGAAGAATTTGGGAGAAATAATTTGTTCTATCACCTTTGATGTATCCACCCTTAAGTTGAGTAATGCATGCTGTATTATCTTCAAACAGGACAGTTGGAGCTATCTTATGATCAATCAGTCCACATGATGACAGAATATATTGAATCAAACTTCTGAGCTAAAAACACTCGCGACTAGCTTCATGAATCGCCAGTATTTCAGCATGATTAGAGGAGGTTGCTGCTATCGTCTGTTTCGTGGACATCCATGATATAGCTGAACCACCATATGTGAATAGGTATCCTGTTTGAGATCTCACTTTATGTGGATCAGACAAGTACCCGGCATCTGCATAGCCAACTAGTTGTGACTTGGATCCATAGGGATAAAACAATCCCATATCAACCGTTCCATGAAGATATCGAAAGATTTGCTTGATTCCACTCCAATGTCTTCTGGTTGAAGAGGAACTATACCTTGCTAGTAAATTCACCGCGAATGATATGTCAGGTCGTGTATTGTTAGCAAGATACATTAGTGCTCCAATGGCACTAAGATATGGTACTTTAGGACCAATGATATCTTCATTTTCTTCTTTAGGACGGAATTGATCCTTTTTCACATCCAAAGATCTTACGATCATTGGGGTACTTAATGGATGTGACTTATCCATATAAAATCTTTTCAAGATCTTTTATGTGTATGTTGTTTGATGAATAAAGATCCCATTTTTTATATGCTCGATCTGCAGGCCAAGACAAAATTTAGTCCTTCCAAGATCTTTCATCTCAAACTCTTCTTTTAGAGTTTTTATAGTTGTTGGAATCTCTTCAGGAGTCCCAATAATATTTAAATCATCAATGTACACAGCAATTATAATGAATCCAGATGCAGATTTCTTTATGAAAACACACGGGTAGATATCATAATTCTTAAATCCGTTTTTGGCCAGATACTCAGTAAGACGATTATACCACATTCATCCAGATTGCTTTAGACCATATAAAGATCTTTGCAATTTAACTGAGTATAACCCTTGCAAATATTCATTGGATGATTTAGATATCTTTAGTCCTTAAGGGACTTTCATATAGATATCCCGATTTAATGAGCCGTACAAATAAGCTGTTACCACATCCATTAAATGCATATGTAGTTTATGATATGCAGATAAACTGACCAAATAACGCAATGTTATCGCATCCACTACAGGGGAATACGTTTCTTCATAATCTATATCGGGCCTTTGTGAAAAACCTTGTGCCACAAGTCGGGCTTTTTAGCGCACAACTTCATTTTTCTCATTTCGTTTTCTCACAAATACCCACCGGTATCCAACAAGTTTTACATCTTCTGGTGTACGGACTACAGGTCCAAAGACTTCACGTTTTGCAAGTGAGTCTAACTTAGCCTTCATGGCTTCTTTCCATTTTGGCCAATCATTCCTTAGTCGACATTCTTCGACTAATCTTGGCTCAAGATCCTTACTTTCATGTATGATATTTAATGCCACGTTATATGCAAATATTTCATTGACAATTGTCTTATTTCAGTCCCATTTCTTTCCTGTAAAGACATAATTTATCGAGATCTCGTCATTTTCATAATTTTTAGGTACCTGAACGTCTTCTGGAATTAACACTATATCAGAATTTTGGACAACTGTAGATGTCTCTACTATGTCTTTTTCAACAGGAATATTATTTACCTCTTTTCTCTTTCGAGGATTTTTGTCTTTGGAACCGACAGGCCTGCCACGCTTCTGGCGTGTATTTGCTTCGGTGGCAATTTGTCCAACTAGGACATCAATTCGAATTGGAGTCTTTTCCGTTGGTATATATGACTTGGTTATCCTCTTTGTATAAAAAAATGCATCAGGCAATTCATTTTCTATTCTTTGCAAATGTATAATCTTTTGAACTTCAAGTTCACATTGCCCTGATCGAGGATCTAAATGCATCAACGATGATGCATTCCAATTAAGTTCCTTTTCAGGAAGCTTATTCTCTCCCCCTAATGTTAAAAATTTTGATTCATCAAAATGATAATCCACAAACCGGGCTTTAAATACATCTCCAGTTTGTATCTCAAGATGCCTCACTATAGAGGGAGAATCATATCCAACAAATATCCCCAATTTCCTTTAGGGTCCCATTTTAGTGCGATTAGGTGGTGCAATGGGAACATATATCGCACACCCAAATATTCTTAAATGAGAGACATTTGGCTGCTGGCCAAAAGCTAATTGCATAGGAGAGAACTGATGGTAATTCGTTGGCCTCAAACGAATAAGTGCTGCGGCATGTAAAACAGCATGCCCCTAAACCGAGGTTGGGAGATTTGTTCTCATAAGTAAGGGTCTAGCAATTAATTGGAGGCATTTAATAAGTGATTCTGCTAACCCATTTTGTGTGTGAACATAAGCTACTGGATGTTCAACACTTATTCCATTAGCCATTCAATAAGCATCAAAAGCTTGTGAAGTAAATTCACCAGCATTATCAAGGCGAATTGCTTTGATTGTATTTTCTGGAAATTGTGCTTTTAATCGAATAATTTGAGCTAGTAATCTCGCAAATGCCAGGTTGCGAGAAGACAATAAGTACACATGTGACCATCTCGAAGATGCGTCTATTAGGACTATAAAATATCTAAAAGATCCACATATATCACCTTGAATCCTTTCTAGGAATTTAGGGGACTCAAATCCAATCTTTACTAGTGATGGCCTTAATATTAACTTTCTCTGAGAACATGCAGCACAACAAAATTCACTAGTTTTAAGAATCTTCTGGTTCTTTAGTGAATATCCATGAGAATTTTCAATAATTCTCCTCATCATGGTTGTTTCCGGATGACCCAATAGGTCGTGCCAAGTTATGAAATAATTTGGGCTAGTAAACTTCTGGTTTACAATGACATGTGATTCAATTGCACTAATCTTGGTATAATATAACCCAGATGAAAGTGAGGATAATTTTTCTAATATAACTTTCTTATTTGAATCATGAGTTGTGATACATAAGTGCTCATTGACGTCCCTCATTCATAGTCTCAATATGATATCCATTTCGGCGAATATCTTTAAAGCTCAACAAGTTTCTTCGAGACTTGGTAGACAACAGTGCATTATTTATTATGAATTTTGTTCCTCTGGGAAACAAAATTATAGCTCTTCTAGAGCCGTCAATTACATTGCCTGAGCCAATAATAGTATTAACACATTCTTCTTTTGGCACAAGATGGGTAAAATATATATCACTTTTGAGAATAGTGTGCGAACTTGCACTATCCGCAAGGCATACATCTTCATTACATATCCTTGCCATTCTCTTCAAAGACAAATAATAATAAAATGAGTAGTATGCATAGTTAAATTAAATACTTGATCGAAATTATTTTTCTAAGAAACACTATTCATAAAAATAATGTCATATACTAAAATTTTTATTTTAAAACTTGACACATTTAATAATTTCAAAATTCATAAAAATTAATATTTTATTATTTATATACATCATATTTGAAACTTAAATACATACAAAATAAAACTTAACAATAAGTTCTTTACATTATTTATTTACATGAATACTTAACAATCTCACACTTTAAACTATTCCATCATTGATCAAATGACCAATATTTTCTTCAGGATCCTCAAAGAAATTAGATACATCATAATGGGTGGTGGAATTTTCAGCATCATTTGAAACGAAATTTGACTCTTTTCCCTTGTCGTCCTTTTTCAAAGATGCCTGGTAAAGATCGACTAGGTTCCTTGGGGTACGTGACCAATGGCCCTTTCCACTATAATGGAAACACTTATCCTCTGTTGATTTATTCTGCCTGATATTTCTTTCTTTATCCCACTTCTGGTGAGATCCTCTTTTTTGAATATAATTCCTTTTCCTTCCATAATTTTTCTTGTTATTGAAACTTTGCCATTTACCTCTTTTGGGGTAATTTGCCACATTTACTTCAGAAAATGGGGCGGCACTAGCTGGGTGCGCTTCATGATTTTTCAATAGCAACTCATTGTTGCGTTCAGCAACAAGAAGACAAGAAATTAACTCAGAATATTTTTTAAACCCTTTTTCTCGATACTGCTGCTGTAGGAGCACATTCGAGGCATGGAAGGTTGAGAAAGTTTTCTCCAACATATCATGATCAGTTATTTTTTTCCCACATAATTTCATTCGTGAGGTGATTCGAAACATTGCAGAATTATATTCATTTATAGATTTAAAATCTTGTAGACGCAAGTGCGTCCATTCATATCGTGGTTGAGGAAGTATCACCATTTTTTGATGATTATACCTTTCTTCAAGGTCTTTCCAAAGATCTGTAGGATCTTTTAATGTGAGATATTCATTTTCAATCCTTCGTCAAGATGACGACGAATAAAAATCATGGCTTTGGCTTTATCCTTCTGGGATGTATTATTTTCAGCCTTAATGGTATCTCCAAGATCCATTGAATCAAGATGAATTTCAGCATCTAGTATCCATGATAAATAATTATTTTCAGATATATCAAGAGCATTGAATTCAAGATGAGAGAGTTTTGACATAATGAAAAATTGTTACCTGAATCTTCTTAAAAATTTGATCAGAGTCTCGTGCTGATAACTTGTTGTAGAATAACTAAATAAATAAATAAATAAATAAGAGGTAACAAATATAAAATATGAAATATAACTTGATAACTCTAATAGTAATGTTTACTAGAATTACTATATTAATAGATATATTTAATTATATTGTAGTAAAGTATAAAAGAGAATAATATAAGAGGGAGAGAGAATAAAGATTATTTTATTGCTATATTTTGTATTGTTTTACGTACTGAGGTTTAGCCTCTATATATACAAGTAAGGAGGCCACCTTATTCCACTATTATTAAATACAAGGACTTTGGTAATAATGAACTTCAGTATGGAAAATGTGAGCCATCCATGGTCATTCATTATTGTTCTTATCGTAATAGATTCTTCTTTGTTACAGTATTTTTTTCTATTTTAAAATATCCCTCTTTCTATATTATAGCAAATATTATAAAAAAATTAGACATTTACTACTATTCATGAAAATATGTATACAAGGTTATTGAAAATTAAGAAAAAAAATTAAGGTAATCAATAACTTTTTATTTTATTTTTAAAATTTTAATTAAGCAAAGAAGTAAGAACCTAAAAGATTTAAGTGGGCTAAATTATATTAGTCGAATGGTAATCTTGTTCGTCTGTTTAAATAAGTGTCAGTGGTTTAAATCCTACCTTGTGCATACAGTAATCCATTGACAAACGACAGACCCTTAAATGGAGCTTTGATCCATGACAGATTAGTCCTTGACCTGTCGCACTACAAGAAATGCGCTGAGTACGTCGAATTTAGCGTCGCACGTTAGCATCGGCTTTACCCACGGATTTAGCAATGGATTTGTTGTGGGATTCGTCATGCCAAATAATTACCGGCAGATAGCCTCTTTTGACGGTAAAGTCACCGATAATATTTGGCGGAAAAATAAGAATAGGCGCCAAATGTAGCGTCAGATTTACCGTAAAAAAATTCGACGGTAGACACCTTTAGTGAAATGCTGTGTTTTGGTGATCTACACCACGTTACCGTTGGAGTTATCTGACAGTATATCCGACGATAATCGTGCCCTAAATTCGAACTGTGAACCCTTTCTCCCTTCATTTCAAAATCTTCTCTCTCTCTGCCCTCACTTCTCCGTCTCTTTGTTTGCCCCTTTTCTCTCGCCATTGTTGTGTCAGCACCGCCGCTGCAACAGACGCCTCGTGATGCTGCCTCCCTCCTCTCCTTGCACCATCCCATATCTGCGACGAAAGAGTTGCTGGAGCCACCCCTACAAGAAAAAAGGCCTATTGGCACACTTTTTGCCTGCCATGCTTTTAAAGCATGGCCAAAATTGGTCAATGACCGCGTTTTTATGAGGGTGACCACTTATTTGTGATTTGGCGATGCTTTTTTTTGTCACGCTTCAAATGTATGGCCATAGAGGGATTTCGCCACACTTTTATGAGGGTGGCCACTGAATAGTAATTTGGTCATGCTTTTTTTTGTCATACTTCAAAAGCGTGTCATGGAGAAATAGATACGCTTTTAAAGCGTGGCTAATTTGTTTTTCAATGGTCACATTTTTAAACCGTGCCAATATCCTCGATTTATTTGGGAACCCTAAAAAAGTTTACCGATAGAGTTTCCACTGACGGATGATTAATACCGGTTTAGAAAATCCAAAGGTTTTCAAACTTGAATATCGCAAGTATAATCTAAACCAACAAGTGATCTTCAATCAAAGTTTAGAAGAGTGTCACAAGAATAAAATTACTAGGAGTAGGATCCTGGGTCGTTTTTCCTAGGACTTGCAATTGAATGCACATCATTGATTAAGAAATTTGGGAGTTTTAAATTGCTTGCAAGAAAAGTAAAGTAACTAAAATTCAAAAGCAATTAACAATTAACAATTAAAATGGAAGAGTTAGGAATATCAAGCAAGTAATTAACTGTCTAACAAGCATGTAACTAAGATGATAACAATAAAATGGCATAGGACTAAAATATGAATTTAAAGTAAAAGAATTAAGAAACTAAAGTCAACAAAAGGGATTGACAATCACTTAATCTAAAGAGCCTCGGCTAAGGGTGAGAGTTAGGCTTCCTATTCATGTTATTAACCACAATATAGTGATTAGCAAGAGTATTCCTACTTTGTCATACTCTAACAATGAAGGAAAATCAAGTAAGCACAATTGATTTCAATCTACTTCTTTCTTTCTTTTTTTCTTTTTTTTAAGAACTATAAGAGTAGCTATAATAGCAATTTCAACATCTAAGCATGGAAAATAGCATAAAACACCTATAATTCAATGTCACTAAGAAAAGAAACCAAACTAATAAAATTAACAATAATGAAAACCTCATAAAACACTTATAGTTCAAATCCAATAAACTAATACTCAAGAAATTCAACCAAAGAGATGGAAATTAAGTAAAGAATTATACACAAGGAAGATCATACCATAGAGGGGTGTCTTCCACCAAACACTTTTCTATAACGTTCTTAAGTTGGACGGGTATGAACTTCATTTGCAAGCTCTGAGTGGATCCTTCAAGAAGAAAATTTTCACCCCCTTGTCACTCTTGGGATTGGTATGATGGTATAACTTGAGATGACGTAAGTGAACAACTCCATAAGGCTCAACTTTATCAACAATATACAGACCATCCCATCTTGATCTGAACTTTCTGGATAGCAAACTCAACCTTGAGTTGTATAGTAGCACCAAATATCCCACTCAGAATTCTATCCTCTTGATATGCCGATCATACACTGCTTTAGTTCTTTCTTTGTATATGCGGGTATTATCGTAAGCCTCCAACCTCAAACACTCTAAATCTTCCAATTGTTGCTTCCTTTCTACACCTGCCTTTTGCAACCTCATGTTGCACTCCTTAATTGCCCAATAGGCTTTGTGCTCTATCTCAACCGAGAGATGACAAGCATTGTCATAGACCAACCAGAAGGGACTCATGCCTATTAGAGTCTTATAGGCAGTTCGGTAGGTCCACAAGGCATTCCCTAATCTAGTGCTCCAATCTTTCCTATAGGGCTTTACCATAATCTCTAGGATCCTCTTATTTTCTTAGTTAGATACCTTAGCTTGTCGATCTATTTGTGAGTGGTAAGCTGTGGCCACCTTATGAATAATACCATACTTCTGCATTATTGTTGCCAGTCTTTTGTTGTAAAAATGTGAGCCTAATGTGTAATAAAGTTCTTTCAATCTCAGAATCAAATGGGACTAAGCTCGGATCCGGTAATGAACATGTCATTCAATAGAGAAAACATAGAGTTCATGCATTTATAGTGAAAAAAGTGAATATTAAAGAAAGGTAGCTACCAATTACTAATACTATAAATCCTAACTAGTAATCAAGAACCAAGAAACAATTGAAAAGTAACTATTCACATATGAACATATTCACACCAACCAACAATATGGCACACATATGCAAGTTCCCAACAACGGCGCAAAAAACTTGACAGAGGATAAATGTCGATTTAGAAAATCCAAAGGTTATCAAACTTGAATGTCGCAACTATAGTATAAACCGACAAGTGACCCTCAATCAAAGTTTAGAAGAGTGTCGCAAGAATTAAATCAATTACCAGGAGTATGATCCCAGGTAGTTTTCTTTAGATCATGCAATTGAATACACATCATTGATTAGGAAATTTTGGGGGTTTTGAGTTTCTTGTGGAAAAAGTAAAGTGACTAGAATTCAAAAGGAATTAACAATTAACAATTAAAATGGAAGTGTTAGGAATATCAAGCAAGTAATTGACTATCTAACAAGTATGTAACTAAGATGATAACAATAAAATGTCATATGACTAAGAAATATTAATTTAAAGTAAAAGAAATAAGAAATTAAAGTCAACAAATGGGATTGACAATCACTTAATCTAAAGGGCCTTGGCTAAGGATGAGAACTAGGCTTCCTATTCTTGTAATTAACCATAAATATGGTAATTAGCATGAGTATTCCTACTTCGTCATCCTCTAAAAATGAAGGAGAGTCAAGTAAACATAATTTAGTTCAATCCACGTCTTTTTTTTTTTGTTAACAAGTATAAGAGCAGCTATAATAGCAATTTCAACATCTAAGCAAGCAAAATAGCATAAAACACCTATAATTCAATGTCACTAACAAAAGAAACCAAACTAATCAAACTAACAACAATGAAAACCTCATAAAACACTTATAGTTCAAATCCAATAAACTAATACTCAAGAAATTCAACCAAAGAGATGGAAATTAAGTAAAAGAACTATACACAAGGAAGATCATACTATAGAGGGGTGTCTTCCACCGAACACTTTTTTATAACATTCTTAAGTTGGACGGGTATGAACTTCATTTGCAAGCTCCGAGCGGATCCTTCAAGAAGAAAATTTTCACCCCCTTGTCACTCTTGGGATTGGTATGATGGTATAACTTGAGATGACGTAAGTGAACAACTCTATAAGGATCAACTTTATCAACAATATACAGACCATCCCATCTTGATCTGAACTTTCTGGATAGCAAACTCAACCTTGAGTTGTATAGTAGCACCAAATATCCCACTCGGAATTCCATCCTCTTGATATGCCGATCATACACCGCTTTAGTTCTTTCTTTGTATATGCGGGTATTATCGTAAGCCTCCAACCTCAAACACTCTAAATCTTCCAATTGTTGCTTCCTTTCTACACCTGCCTTTTGCAACCCCATGTTGCACTCCTTAATTGCCCAATAGGCTTTATGCTCTATCTCAACTGGGAGATGACAAGCTTTGCCATAGACCAACCAGAAGGGACTCATGCCTATTAGAGTCTTATAGGCAGTTCGGTAGGCCCACAAGGCATCCCCTAATCTAGTGCTCCAATCTTTCCTATAGGGCTTTACCATAATCTCCAGGATCCTCTTAATTTCTTAGTTGATACCTTAGCTTGTCGATCTATTTGTGAGTGGTAAACATAATTTAGTTCAATCCATGTCTTTCTTTTTTTTTGTTAACAAGTATAAGAGCAGCTATAATTGCAATTTCAATATCTAAGCAAGCAAAATATCATAAAACACCTATAATTCAATGTCACTAACAAAAGAAACCAAACTAATCAAACTAACAACAATGAAAACCTCATAAAACACTTTTAGTTCAAATCCAACTGACTAATACTCAAGAAATTCAACCAAATAGATGAAAATTAAGCAAAAGAACTATACACATGGAAGATTATACCATGGAGGGCTGTTCCCACCTCGTACTTTTCACTCATTGGATTGGTGTGATGGTATAACTTCATTTGCAAGCTCCGGGTGGATCATTCAAGAAGAAAATCTCCACCTCTTTGTCACTCATTGGATTGGTGTGATGGTATAACTTGAGATGACATAAGTGAAAAAATCTATAGGGTTCAACTTTATCAACAATATACAGACCATCCGTTCTTGATTTGAGCTTTCTGGGTAGCAACCTCAATCTTGAATTGTATAGTAGCACCAAATTACCCAGTCAAAATTCCTTCGGCATGATATGCCGATCATGCACCGCTTTAGTTCTTTCTTTGTATATGCGGGCATTATTGTAAGCCTCAAACCTCAAACACTCTAACTTTTCAAATTGTAGCTTCATTTCTACACTCGCCTTTTGCAACCCCATGTTGCACTGTAGCACCCTACCATACAGAGTCTTATGCTTAAGTTATAATTCAGAGATGGCAAGGCATTACGACCTCAAAATTAAAAATTTTAGTATACGTAGTAGTGGAAACAATGTTTATAACTAGGAGCCTTTGAAGAAAAAAGGGGTAAAACAAAATCGTAACTCGAAAGCACAACACTCTGATCGATAGCGCAACAAATAAAAGAATAAGTTAAAGCGAGATTATATATATATAATATATACATGTAAATAAAATAAGAAACCCCAAGAAAACCCGAAGGGACATAAATATAGAAAACCTTTTCTCCAAAATCACCTCTAAGAGGAGTCATCACAGTTTGTATTATTTAGTGGAGATAACAAGTATCTAAGGAAAACATATAAACCCAAAATAGAGTCCCGAGAACCAAGGATCTTCGTTAATCCAGAAGTCTCCAGCATGCTTCAGCAAGAAGCCTCACGTCCTGCATCTGAAAATCACAAAATCCGCATGGGTGAGAACCGGAGGTTCTCAGTATGGTAACGGTGCCCACATATCTAACATGTAATGTCCTGGGAAAGCCAAAGGTAATCCTAGAACTTCCAACAGATAATTCAAAGCTTATAAACAGACTAAATCACAAATGGCAACTAACTAAAGATCTTCAGTCTAACTAATACTTCCCTTTTCAAAACCTTCAGACCTTCTAACCACCAGCAGAAGTATAATATGGCAAACACAGTTATATCAAACAAGAGATATACAAATAGGAATCAAATACGGCATTTAGACAATTAACAAGTAATATGCAGTCAATTAGGCAATCTCAAACAATTCATATAATATGCATATGTTGTATGCTTGTCCTAATGGCTGATGATATCATCTGTTGGTTATATAGCCAACCTGACAAGTCCTGGTAGCTAACCATTGGACTGTCCCTTTGTCGTGCATCCCCAACTCAAGTTATTCTCAGTCATAAACATGATCATAATCATAATCATGCAATACCCATACTAGTGTTTATCCATACAACACCCATACTGGTGTTAATTCACGGGGGCGAGCTCATCCCGAACTTTCACAGTGTCCGGCCATACTTACGACATAGGGTCAGCAGAGGATCAAGTCTACACCTAGAGCATGTGGTGGCTAGCCACTGCTTTCATCCAGGGAAACTCGTATCTCAGATAGTGGAAGTGCAACATTCACCTTTCATTCAATAAGCATATATGCAATTATACTCAGCCATAATCAATAATGGTTCCACTGTAACGTGGCAATAACTCAGCCATCTGGCTCATAATTCAATCCATATCCAGTCAATGTGTTAACAAATACATCCCTTCGGCTCATGGCACATAAAGCACTTCTATTGCCATCCTCCGTATCTCATACATTCATCTTAATCATCATTGATCATTAATTCTCCCCTTTCTTCTTTCACAAGTTACCACATGCCCTAGCTCCTTTCCCATTGCTAGGCATATCATAATAATTTAAAACACAAGGGGTGAGATCGGAGGCTTAGAAGTATGGAATTTGGCTTTTAAAACTCAAAAATCAACTTTGGGATGAAAACAGGGTCATGTGTGTGATGACCAGAATTCACTCCCCATATAAAAATGATGAATCCGCTCTTTTGGCAAGTGCACCAAAATTATCGTCAAGTAATAACCCACAGTGGAGTGGGATCGTATCCATAGAGATTGGTAGATTTGAGCAATTTTTATCAATTAGTGAATTAGTCAAGCTAAACAGAATAGATTGTGATTGCAGAATTATAAATGGGTAGAAATATAAATGGCCAAAAGGTAAAGAAAAGTAGTAAAGTGCTGAAATAGAAATGGCAAGAATGTAAAGAGCAGAAGATTAAATGACTTAATTGTAAATAGGAATGTGGATTTGCAGAATGTAAAAGAAAGCTATAAAGAAGGTGAAAGATGAGAATAGGAGAATTCATTGAGATAAGGAGATGTTATCTCTTTGGATTAAATCCAGCTTATATCCTCTTCAATCATGCAACTCATTGACCTCTTGACAATCATGATTGATTGAATCCCAATCCCTTGGTGACTCAACCTCTCAGATCTTGATTAATAGCCAATTCCTTGGTCTAATTTCTCATGAAGAGAGAGATGCTTGGTCCCTGATTATACCACACATCATCATAGGTCCAAGTAGAGGGAGGATTTTATGTCACCATATTCAAACACCAAAACCCAGATCCTACTCAAGTGTGAGAAGGAATTTCTAGCATGGTTTCATGTTTCCTTTTCCAAGGTTCCCATGAAACCCATTTTGCATTCAATCTCTTTTCCAAGAAAATTGAACACTAAGCATGAAGAACGAAATTCCTTCTAGCAAATCAAAGAGAAGATGAAGAGAAGAAGAAATTTGCTATCATTAATCCATCAAGTACAACAGAGCTCCCTCTCTCAATGAGAGGGAATTTAGCTACTCATAGCTCAGAGAAAAGTACTCAAGATGAAGAAGATGATGAAGTAAAAAGTAAACCTAAAAGCGATTTTCTACAATTTAGCTTCCTAACTACTTAACCCCTTTCTTAGTACTTTTTAGGGGTTATTTATACTACTACCAACCCCGAAAATAAAAGAAATACAAAAGTGAAAAGAAAAATACAATTTGAAGGGAAAAAAACTCAATAAACGTGATCTCCCAGCTGGCGTGTGGCTGGCGCTTCAGTGGCGTGCCATGCCTTCTCTGATTCTGGCTTGGCGTGCCACGCCCAGCTCGTCAAGTGGCACGCCCTCCTTCATTAGCATCCTTGGCGTGCCACACCTTCGAGCCCTGATAAACCCTAATTTTGTGGTTTATCTTGCGCTTAATTTGGGGGGTTTTTGTCAATATTTCTCGCACTTATTCACAAGAAATGCATGGTTTTGTGTTCACTTCCTAATATTGCTCCATGATGGAAAACATGCTTATTTTGCCTTAGAATTGCTATATTTTGATCCTTTTTATTGCCATTCGATGCTATGATGTATTTGTTGAGTAATTTCAGAATTAATAAGGTAAGAATGGCCTAGAAGAGAGGAAGAAAGCATGCACAAGAGGAAGGAACATGAAGATTTGGATTTTGGGAACTTCAGCACCGACGCGCACGCGCACTTTACGCGCATGCGTGGATGAGGATAACTGGAAGCGGCTCGCATGGATGGACGCATTCGCACAGGCCAGAGAATTCCAACCGACGCGCATGCGCACTGGGCACGTACGCGTGGATCACAAAAGCAATTGGTGTGCACGCACGCATGGCACGCACGCGCGGGAAGCTGCAGTTGACCTCATTAAAGGAAATCGTGCCTGGTGATTTCTGAGGCTCATGAGGCCCAAATTCAAGTTGTTTCTGCATGGAAAAAGACCCAAGGATGCTAGGGAGAAGGGGGGATCAATCATTTTTCACTAAGACACATTTTCTAGTTTTTTGGGTTCTTTGTTCTTCTAGAGAGAGAAACTCTTGTTCCTCTCTAGATCTAGCTTTAATTTGATCTTCCCTTGTTGAGTTTTGAATTGGATCTTGTTAATTACTAGTTTTGATTGTTAAATTTGAATTCCTTAGTACAATTTTGCTTAGATCTTGTGTTAGTTTTATGGATTCTTGTCAATTGTTACTTCATACCCATTGCATGAATATTGTGAATCTTGATTTGTTAATGTTACATTGATGATTTCTATGATTAATTGTGTTGTTTGAGTGATTGTATGTTGATATTTGTTAGTGGGTGTTTGTCAATTTCAATCTAATTTCAATTTGAACATGTCTTTTGTTAATGCTTACCATGTGTTTGATGAATTGTTTACCTTGATTATGGAGTAGTTCTTTTTACTCTTGGCTTAGACCAAGGGAATTGGGTAAACTTGAGTCATTGGGTCTAATAGATTTGATGATTTGGGAACCCTTAGTGGTCAATTTGATAGTCATTGACACTAACCTACTACTAGGTTAATTAGTAGTGAGGTTAGACCTTATGGGTGGATGTTGACCAAACCATTTAACATACTTCAAGTATAGAAGTAGACTTAATGGTTTTGGCTCCTCATAATTGTCAAGATATGGTTATTAGACAAGGATGGTGACCCCAATTCCCATGTCTAGCCAAGAGTTGCTTCTATCATTCTTATTTGAAAATCCAAAATCTTGATTACCTTGTCTTAGTTATAGTTATTGTTTAGTTGAGAGTAGAATTATAATGAATGTTGTCTTCTTAGTTTGGAATTGCTCACATCTTGCTTAGTCACTTGAATTAGTTCCTTGCACCTTAAGATTACTTGTTTGCTAAGATTCCTAGTTTACTTCCTTGCTCATGACTTACAACCCCGGATTTCTAACCAATGTTGAAGCATATGTTTTCCCATTCCTTGTGAGACGACCCGAGGTTTGAATACTTCGGTTATTTTATTGAGGTTGAACTTGTGACAACCAATTCCTTTCTAAATTTGATCCTCGAGGATTGTTGTTGGTAGAGCTATACTTGCAACGCAACTTCATTGAGAAATTCTCTTCCGACATAGTCCACGAGTGCTCCGATCAAATTTTTGGCACCGTTGCTGGGGAATGGTTGCAACATATGCCTTGATATTGGTTATGTGAATATGTGAATATTGTAGATAGTTTGTTTGCTTTCAATACTTAGCTATAGTTTAGCTTCTTTTATTTTTGTGCTATGACTCTCAAGTTTGATAACTCGGTCTCAACCGAATTCTAGCTTAGCCGATTTTGATCCCGAGATTGAAAGAACTTTGTTACACACTCGGCGAGCTAGACGGCGGTTTGATTACACATCTAGTGCTTCGGCCTCTCTTGAGGAACATACCGAATCTCTAGACAGTACCGAGAGTGACTTGGAGTCTGCTACTTCCTATTCTTCTGTTGGTACTTGGTGCACGAAATTGCAATCACACTTTGCAATCCCGCACAACTAACCAGCAAGTGCACTGGGTCGTCCAAGTAATACCTTACGTGAGTAAGGGTCGATCCCACGGAGATTGTCGGCTTGAAGCAAGCTATGGTTATCTTGTAAATCTTAGTCAGGATATCAGAAATCATCAGGATTGATTGTGAAAAGTAAAAGAACATGAATTGAGTACTTGTTTTGCAGTGATAGAGAATAGGTTGAGATTTTGGAGATGCTCCATCTTCTGAATCTCTGCTTTCCTACTGTCTTCTTCTTCAAGCACGCAAGGCTCCTTCCATGGCAAGCTGTATGCAAGGGTTTCACCGTTGTCAGTGGCTACCTCCCATCCTCTCAGTGGAAATGTTCAACGCACC
>NC_029772.3:75773908-75775109 GCF_000817695.3 Arachis duranensis | reverse complement strand
GGGTCCACCTTAGTGATGGCGGCTTGTTCTTCCTCTTGAAGATCTTATGGAGTGCTTGAGCTCCTCAATGTCTCTTCCTTGCCTTTGTTGCTCCTCTCTCATGATTCTATGCTCTTCTTTAATTTCATGGAGGAGGATGGAATGTTCTTGGAGCTTCACCCTTAGTTGTCCCATGTTGGAACTCAATTCTCCTAGGGAGGTATTGATTTGCTCCCAATAGTTTTGTGGAGGAAAGTGCATCCCTTGAGATGAATATCTCCATCTCCCATGGCTCGGAGGTGGAAGCTTTTGCCTTCCCTTTCCTCTTTCTAGAGGCTTCTCCGGCCTTAGGTGCCATAAATGATTATAGAGAAACAAAAAGCAACGCTTTTACCACACCAAACTTAGAAGGTTTGCTCGTCCTCGAGCAAAAGAAGAGAGAGAGTGGTGGGGTAGGTGGGGATCCTGTGGGGTCCACAGATCCTGAGGTGGCAAGGATAATCCATCCCTGCACCAAGTGGTGAGCAAAAATGCTCCTTCTGCTAATCCTGGCGTTAAACGCCGGGCTGGTGCCCATTTCTGGCGTTTAACGCCAGCTTGGTGCCCATTCCTGGCATTTAACGCCAGTCTGGTGCCCTTTTCTGGCATTAAACGCCCAGAATGGTGCCAGACTGGGCGTTAAACGCCCATCTGCTAGCCTTACTGGCGTTTAAACGCCAGCAAGATCTTCCTCCAGGGTGTGCTGTTTTTCTTTCTGTTTTTACTTTTTCAATTGATTTTGTGACTTCTCATGATCATCAACCTACAGAAGACATAAAATAACAAAGGAAAAATAATAAATATAACATTGGGTTACCTCCCAACAAGCGCTTCTTTAATGTCAGTAGCTTGACAGTGGGCTCTCATGGAGCCTCACAGATGTTCAGAGCAATGTTGGAACCTCCCAACACCAAACTTAGAGTTTGAATGTGGGGGTTCAACACCAAACTTAGAAGTTGGTGGTGGCCTCCCAACACCAAACTTAGAGTTTGACTGTGGGGGCCCTGTTTGACTCTGTTTTGGGAGAAGCTCTTCATGCTTCCTTTCCATGGTTACAGAAGGAGAACCTTGAGTCTTATAGTTTGCACTGTCTGTAAGCCACGGAGCTTCCTGAATAGCAAATAATTGCTCATCCGGAAAGGTTTCAGAGATCTCAGTAGAAGGGAGGGATGCTCCTGCTACT
>NC_029772.3:75769763-75770605 GCF_000817695.3 Arachis duranensis | reverse complement strand
TTAATGAGTTGAGGATTTAGCTCAAAGCTGCTTGCTTTGATGGGAGGTGCACAGATGCTACTCCCATATGCAGCTGTAATGGGGTTAGCATATGACCCCAGAGTCCTTCTGGACTGATCAATCCCACTTAGGTCCATAATGGATAAAGGAAAATGATATGGATTGCAAATAGATAAAAATATTTTTATTTTTTTTTGAATTAACCGAAAAAAATATAAAAACAAAAGGAAAATAAAATAAAAAATTCGAAAATTAAAAGAAAATAAGATCAAAGCAAATTAAAGACTGAATCAATTAGTTAATTAAAAAGATTTTGAGATTAGCAATTAGAAAGATATGATTGAAAAATTTTCATGAAAAAGATTTGATTTTTGAAATGAGGAAAGAGAAAAATAACAAAATGACACCAAACTTAAAATTTTTAGAAAATCAAACACAAATTTTCGAAAATTTTAAAGGAAAAACACAAAGAGGATACCAAACTTAGAATTTTTAAGGATCAAAAAGGGACTAAGGACATGCAAATTCGAAAATTAAAAGAAAAATAAAAGCATGCAATTGACACCAAACTTAAAATATGAAACTAGACTCAACTAAAAGACTCTAAACCAACAAAGATAAAATAGTCCTAATCTAAGCAACAAGATAAGCCGTCAGTTGTCCAAACTCGAACAATCCCCGGCAACGGCGCCAAAAACTTGGTGCACGAAATTGCAATCACACTTTGCAATCCCGCACAACTAACCAGCAAGTGCACTGGGTCGTCCAAGTAATACCTTACGTGAGTAAGGGTCGATCCCACGGAGATTGTCGGCTTGAAGCAAGCTATGGTTATCTTGTAA
>NC_029772.3:75769052-75769135 GCF_000817695.3 Arachis duranensis | reverse complement strand
CATTTATGCCAGTTTGGGCGTTTAACTCCAAGTTTTATGCCAGTTCCAGCGTTAAACGCTGGAAATTCTGAGGCTGATTTGCC
>NC_029772.3:75767640-75768671 GCF_000817695.3 Arachis duranensis | reverse complement strand
ACATACTAAAAACAATGCCAAAAAGCGTATAAATTATCCGCTCATCAGTACTACTAATACATCTTTGCATCCTATAGGTGAGCCACACATGGCGGAGCCACGCCGGATCACTTTGCATGAGCAAGGAGCTCCGGATATTATACTTCAACCATTATAAGCAAGGTATCCTAACATTGATCCAAACTTTGAATTGAAGAGTAGCTTGATAAATCTACTACCTAAGTATCATGGGTTGCCGGACCATCCGACATCTAAAGGATTTTCAAATTGCTTGTTCTACGGCTCGAAGGCATGGAGCCGATGAGGTGGCTATCATGGTTTTTGCCTTTCTTTTTTGTCTTGAAGTGCAAGCAAAGACATGGTTTTATTCGCTACCGGATGAGATTGCTACCAATTGGGATTTCTTGAAAAGAGAGTTTCTAGATAAATTCTTCCCACCGGAGAAGACCGACTACATCCGAAAGGAGATTTCGGGTATAATGCAAAGATACCAAGAGAGTTTGTACGAGTATTGGTCTCAGTTCAAGAGGCTATTGGAATCTTGTCCATATCATAGAATGAATACTCACTTGTTCATTAGCTACATGGTGCACGAAATTGTGATCAATACTTTTCACAACACAAATAATCCCCGGTGATGAATCCAAAAACTTGGTGTTCAATACCATGGCATAAACACAACTTCGCACAACTAACCAGCAAGTGTACTGGGTCGTCCAAGTAATAAACCTTACGCGAGTAAGGGTCGATCCCACAGAGATTGTTGGTATGAAGCAAGCTATGGTCACCTTGTAAATCTTAGTCAGGCAGACTCAAATGGATATGAATGATGATATACGAATAAAACATAAAGATAAAGATAGAGATACTTATGTAATTCATTGGTAGGAATTTCAGATAAGCGTATGAAGATGCTTGTCCCTTCCGTCTCTCTGCTTTCCTACTGTCTTCATCCAATCCTTCTTACTCCTTTCCATGGCAAGCTTATGCAAGGGTTTCACCGTTGTCAGTGGCTACCTCCCATCCTCTCA
>NC_029772.3:75764895-75765982 GCF_000817695.3 Arachis duranensis | reverse complement strand
AATACATGCCACAGACACATAATTGGGTGAACCCTTTCAGATTGTGACTCAGCTTTGCTAGAGTCCCCAACTAGAGGTGTCCAGGGTTATTAAGCACACTCTTTTTGCCTTGGATCACAACTTTATTTCTTTCTTTTTCTTTTTCTTTTCTCTTTCTTTTTCTTTTTCTCTTTTTTTTTTCGAATTTTTTTTTGTATTCATTGCTTTTTTCTTGCTTCAAGAATCATTTTTATGATTTTTCAGATCCTCAGTAACATGTCTCCTTTTTCATTATTCTTTCAAGAGCCAACATTCATGAACCACAAATTCAAGATACATATGCACTGCTTAAGCATACATTCAGAAACAAAAGTATTGCCCCCACATCAAAATAATTAATCTGTTATAAAATTCAAAATTCATGCAATTCTTTTCTTTTTCAATTAAGAACATTTTTTTTATTTAAGAGAGGTGATGGATTCATAGGACATTCATAACTTTAAGGCATAGACACTAAGACACTAATGACCACAAGACACAAACATAAATAAACATAAGCATAATTTTCGAAAAACAGAAAAATAAAGAACAAGGAGATTAAAGAATGGGTCCACCTTAGTGATGGCGGCTTGTTCTTCCTCTTGAAGATCCTATGGAGTGCTTGAGCTCCTCAATATCTCTTCCTTGTCTTTGTTGCTCCTCTCTCATGATTCTTTGACCTTCTCTAATCATGATGCTATGAATCATGATAGCCCGGTCTATAGTAACTTCGGACCGGTTGCTAGTGGGAATGATTGAGCGTTGGATAAACTCCAACCATCCTCTAGCCACGGGTTTGAGGTCATGCCTTCTCAGTTGAACCGGCTTCCCTCTTGAATCTCTCTTCCATTGGGCGCCCTCTTCACATATGACTTTGAGGACTTGGTCCGACCTTTGATCAAAGTTGACCCTTCTAGTGTAAGGATGTTCATCTCCTTGCATCATGGGCAAATTGAATGCCAACCTTACATTTTCCGGACTAAAATCCAAGTATTTCCCCCGAACCATAGTAAGCCAATTCTTTGGATCCGGGTTCACACTTTGGTCATGGTTCTTGGTGATCCATGCA
>NC_029772.3:75764217-75764371 GCF_000817695.3 Arachis duranensis | reverse complement strand
TTGGTGCCCCTTTCTGGCGTTAAACGCCCAGAATGGTGCCAGACTGGGCGTTAAACGCCCAACAGCTAGCCTTACTGCCGTTTAAACGCCAGCACGCTCTCCTCCAGGGTGTGCTATTTTTCTTTCTGTTTTTCATTCTGTTTTTGCTTTTTCA
>NC_029772.3:75763801-75764182 GCF_000817695.3 Arachis duranensis | reverse complement strand
TTCATTCTGTTTTTGCTTTTTTCATTGATTTTGTGACTTCTCATGATCATCAACCTACAAAAAACATAAAATAACAAAGGAAAATAGATAAAATATAACATTGGGTTGCCTCCTAACAAGCGCTTCTTTAATGTCTGTAGCTTGACAGTGGGCTCTCATGGAGCCTCAGAGTTACTCAGAGCAATGTTGGAACCTCCCAACACCAAACTTAGAAGTTGGTTGTGGCCTCCCAACACCAAACTTAGAGTTTGACTGTGGGGGCTCTATGTAGCTCTGTTTTGAGAGAAGCTCTTCATGCTTCCTCTCCATGATGACAGAGGGATATCCTTGAGCCTTAAACACAAAGGATTCTTCATTCACTTGAATGATCAATTCTCCTCT
>NC_029772.3:75760085-75760370 GCF_000817695.3 Arachis duranensis | reverse complement strand
CATCTGTCGGTTCTCAATCAGGCCGGAATAGAATCCAGTGATTCTTTTGCGTCTGTCACTAACGCCCCGCCTTTAGGAGTTTGAAGCTCGTCACAGTCGTTCAATCATTGAATCCTACTCAGAATACCACAGACAAGGTTAGACCTTCTGGATTCTCTTGAATGCCGCCATCAGTTTTAGCCTACACCACGAAGACTCTGATCCCACGGAATGGCTGGCTCGGTTGTCAGGCGAGCACTCGGTTGTCAGGCGATCAACCATGCATCGTGTATCAGGAATCCAAGA
>NC_029772.3:75754096-75759711 GCF_000817695.3 Arachis duranensis | reverse complement strand
TTTTGAGGGTGACTTTGAACGCCGGTTTGGGCCATCAAATCTTGGGCAAAGTATGGACTATCATATATTGCTGGAAAGCCCAGGATGTCTACTTTCCAACGCCGTTGAGAGCGCGCCAATTGGGCTTCTGTAGCTCCAGAAAATCCGCTTCGAGTGCAGGGAGGTCAGAATCCAACAGCATCTGCAGTCCTTTTTAGTCTCTGAATCAGATTTTTGCTCAGGTCCCTCAATTTCAGCCAGAAAATACCTGAAATCATAGAAAAACACACAAACTCATAGTAAAGTCCAGAAAAGTGAATTTTAACTAAAAACTAATAAAAATATACTAAAAACTAACTAGATCATACTAAAAACATACTAAAAACAATGCCAAAAAGCGTACAAATTATCCGCTCATCACTACTTCACCAGAGGTCTTTGTGTAAAAGATAGAAGATTGCTCACCGCTTCTAGCGGTGGTTCCCTTTCGAAGAATAAGACGGAGGGAGAAGCTTGGAATTTAATAAAGGATGTTGCCAAAGCTACATAACATGCAAGGGTGAGAGGTAATCTTCTCAAGGGTGTGGTAGAACCATCCCCTTCCGAATCAAGCCTAACCAAAGCACTTGGGGACATGACCACCATCCTCACGCAAATACAAAAGGATCAAAAGGAGTTCTACTCCATCCAAGCCATCCAAGCTCCACCTCAAGTTGCTCAACTTGAAGGCCCTCCTAGGATTTATGGTTTGTGATCTAGCACTACACATTACCCCGATCAATGCCATCAAATTTAGGAGGAATATGCCCTTGTAGTGGCCAATGTAAATTACAACAACCGTCCACCCTATCCTTCTCAAGGCCAAAATAACTACCCTCATGGTAGTAATCAACATCAATGGTGGAGGGATAATGCACAAAGGAGCAATCAAAACCAAAGATGGAACAACTTTTCTTCTCATCACAACAACAACCAATCTTCATCTCAATACCACCACAAGAACAACAACTACCAAGCCAACCAAAATCACCACAACCAAAACCAAAACAACTACACCAAGTACCAAGCACCACACCATAGACAACAATCTAACCAAACCTCTCCATCTCCCAGAAATCAAGTTGACGAGCTTAGAGCCGCTGTGGATAAACGTGATGAGAGCTATAAGGCTCAATTCAAGGCCATGAGTGCTCAATAGGCCAATTTTACCGACATGATTTCAAAGATGTCCATGTCCTTCTCCAATAACACCAACCAACCCTCAAGTTCTTCTAACCTTCCATTCCAACCCCAACCAAACCCAAAGGGCAGTCTCAACGCCATCACACTACGGTTGGGAACTACATTGGAGGAGATACCTCCAAGGGTCTTGGAGGACATTCATGAGGAAGAAGTGGTTGTTGAAGCTCCACATGATGAGGAGGAGGTAGACAAAAGGCATGAGGAAGAAGGAGTAAACCTCAAGGAACCCAAGAGGAAAGCTCTAGTGGATGAGTCCATCCTTATTCTATTCCCTTCCATGGTGAAGAAAGCAAAGAAGACACCGGAATTTGATTTGAACATGCTTCAAGTGTTCAAGAAGGTTGAGGTAACCATACCACTTCTTGATGCTATTCAACAAATTCCAAAGTATACAAAATTTTTGAAAGACTTGTGTACACACAAGGATAGGATAGGAGAATTGGAGACATTATCCTTGGGTAGTTCAATTTCTTCCTAGATGGAACCTATTCCAAAGAAATGTGGTGACCCTGGGCCTTGTTTGGTGTCTTGTTGTATTGGTGGATGCACTTTTCATGATTGTATATGTGACCTTGGAGCTTGTGTAAGCATCATGCCGCTTTTTACCTTTGTGCGGTTGAATTTAGCTCCATTAAAGAAGTCGGTGGCGAGGTTTGCCTTAGCCGATAAAAGTGTGATCACGGTAATAGGAATAGCCAAAGATGTACTTGTGGCGATCGAGGATTTGGTTTTTCTGGTTGATGTTTACATCCTTGAAATGCCTCCAACAGAAAATAGAAGCTCATCCTCCATTCTACTTGGTAGACCCTTCCTTAAGACCTCTAAATTCAAGTTAGATGCCTTCACCGGCACATATTCCTTTGAGGTTAGGGACAAGGCTATCAAGTTCAATCTGGAAGAAGTCATGAAGCATCCTCCTGAAAAGTATTCCGTTCTCTGATGCAATGTAATCGATGAAGTGGTAGCGAAAGTACGAGAAGAAGACCATAACAAGTCGTGCTACCATATTGTTGAAGAGACGGATGATGAAGAGCGCAAACATGAGAAAGTTGTTGAGAATGAACTCCGTGAGCTTGATGAAAAGGAACCTCAGCTTAGGGCAATGAGTGAATTGAAGCCTTTTCCATCTCATCTGAAGTATGCTTTCTTAGAGGACAACCAAAAGTTTTCGGTCATTATTGCTAGTGAGCTTTCTAGTAAAGAAGAAGAAAAGCTCCTAGATGTTCTCAGAAAGTACAAGAAGGTAATTGGTTGGAGCCTAGCCGATATTGTGGGAATTGACCCTCGCAAGTGCATGCACCGTATATTTCTCCAAGAGGAAGCTAGGCCGGTTAGGCAACCGCAAAGGAGGCTCAACGCAACCATCCTCGATGTGGTAAAGAAGGAGGTCACTAAGCTACTTGATGCGGGTATCATATACTCGATTTCTGAGAGTGAGTGGGTGAGGCCGGTTCAGGTTGTTCCCAAGAAATCAGGCATCACTGTGGTTAAAAAGGATGATGGTGAAGTGGTCACCAAGAGAGTACAAAATGCATGGCGAGTGTGCATCGACTATAGAAGGTTGAATGCCGCTTCAAGGAAGGACCACTACCCTTTGCCCTTTATCGATCAGATGTTGGACCGTTTGGTGGGTAAATCCCATTACTGCTTTCTTGATGGATTCACTGGTTACTTCCTGATTCACATTGCTCCTGAAGATCAGGAAAATACCACATTCACTTGCCCTTTTGGCACCTTTGCCTACAGAAGGATGCCATTTGGACTATGTAATGCACCTGCTACTTTTCAGCGGTGCATGACCAGTGTCTTTTCCAATCTAATGGAGAATTGTCTGGAAGTCTTTATGGATGACTTCAGTGTTTATGGAACTTCATTTGATTGTTGCTTAGAGAACTTGGCCAAGGTCTTAGCTAGATGTGTGTGACACTAACCTTGTCTTGAATTTTGAGAAATGTCACTTTATGGTAAGACAAGGTATAGTGTTAGGACATGTAGTATCTAGTAAAGGCATTTCTGTATACGCGGCCAAGGTCGATATTATTACTACTTTACCTCACCCCTCATCTGTGAGGGAGGTTCGCTCATTTTTAGGACATGCAGGATTCTATAGGTGTTTTATCAAAGATTTCAGCAAGATTGCTTTGCCATTGTCGCGCCTGCTCCAAAAAGATGTGGACTTTGAGTTTGACAATGAATGTGTGAAAGCTTTTGAAGAGCTAAAGAGAGTTCTTACCACGGCACCGATTGTGCGAGGCCCCAACTGGATGTTGCCAATTGAGATAATGTGCGATGCGTCAAACCAAGCTATAGGTGCCGTGCTTGCACAGTGTGATGGTAAACTCCCTTATGTCATTGCATACTCTTCTTAAACACTTGATGTAGCACAATCCAACTGTACCACTACTGAAAATGAACTCTTAGCTATTGTTCATGCTTTAGATAAATTCAGATCTTATCTGCTAGGATCAAAGATAGTGGTATACACGGATCATGTAGCTTTGAAATACTTATTGACTAAGAATGAGTCAAAACCTAGATTCATACATTGGATCTTGCTTTTGCAAGAATTTGACATTGAGATTAAGGATTAGAGTGGATCTCAAAACTTTGTTGCGGATCATTTAAGCCGCCTTGAGAATTTAAAATTTGATCCATTCCCGATCAATGACTTATTCCCATTGGATAGTTTGCATGCTGTGTCGGGTAGCTTTCCTTGGTTTGCCCCAATGGTGAACTACTTGGTTGCGAAACTCTTCCCTCCCTACTTTTCTAACCACCAAAGGGATAAGTTGAGGAGTGATTCCAAATACTACATTTGGGATGACCCTCACTTGTGGAAGAGGGGAGTGGACCAAGTAATTCGAAGATGTGTTCTGGAGTCCGAAATCCAACCCATTCTTGAAACTTGCCATTCGTCCGAATGTGGTGGCCACTTTGGCCCACAAAGAACCGCTAAAAAGGTGTTAGATTCTGGATTCTGGTGGCCAACCTTATTCAAGGATGCTAACCGGTTATGTGTGTCTTGGCATCATTGTCAGAAGTCGGGAAACACATCCCAAAGGGATGAAATGCCTCAACAAGATATGTTGTTCTGTGAGATATTTGATGTATGTGGCATTAACTTTATGGGACTGTTTCCCAATTCCAGTGGATATTTATATATTCTATTAGTGGTTGACTACGTGTCAAAGTGGGTGGAAGCAATACCTACCCACCTTGACGATGCCAATACCGTCATTTCTTTTATTGGGAATAACATTGTATGCCGTTATGGGTCGCCACGAGCAATCGTGAGCGACCAAGGATCCCACTTTTGTAACAGGAAAGTAGAGGCACTGCTCAAGCACTATGGGGTGGTGCGTAAGGTTGCCACTGCTTATCATCCGTAAACCAACGGACAAGTGGAAGTGTCCAACTGGGAGATTAAGAGAATCTTGGAAAAAGTGGTCAATCCGCAAAGGAAGGATTAGAGCCTCCAGTTAGGAGATGCACTATGGGCGTATGGAACGGCCTACAAGACTCCGTTAGGGATGAGTCCCTTTCGGATCGTCTATGGTAAGGCATGCCACTTTCCGGTGGAGATTGAGCAGAAAGCCTATTGGGCAGTAAAGCGGTGCAACATGGATTTGACCCAAGCCGGAGTAGCCAGAAAATTGCAGCTAGAGGAGCTCGAGTGTTTGAGGAATGAAGCATATGAGAATGCCCGGATTTACAAGAAAAAGAATAAAGCATTCCATGACCATCACATCCAGAAGAAGGACTTCCAAGAAGGTGATGAGGTTCTCCTCTACAATTCGAGGCTTTGTTTCATGCCTGGCGAGCTCCGCTCTAGATGGGAAGGACCTTTCAAGGTGAAGGAGATAAAGTCCTATGGAGTGGTGGAGTTGTTTGATTCTAAAAGTGAAGCAAGGTGAATGGACATAGAGTGAAGAAGTACCATGGCTATGATGAGCGGATAATTTATACGCTTTTTGGCATTGTCTTTAGTATGTTTTAGTTAGTTTTTAGTATATTTTTATTAGTTTTTTAGCTAAAATTCACTTTTCTGGACTTTACTATGAGTTTGTGTGTTTTTCTGTGATTTCAGGTATTTTCTGGCTGAAATTGAGGGACCTAAGCAAAAATCTGATTCAGAGGCTGAAAAGGACTGCAGATGCTCTTGGATTCTGACCTCCCTGCACTCGAAGTGGATTTTCTGGAGCTACAGAAGCCCAATTGGCGCGCTCTCAATGGCGTTGGAAAGTAGACATCCTGGGCTTTCCAGCAATGTATAATAGTTCATACTTTGCCCGAGATTTGATGGCCCAAACCGGCGTTTCAAATCAGCTTAAAACTGCCCGGCGTTAAACGCCGGAACTGGCACAAGAATGGGAGTTAAACGCCCAAACTGGCAC
>NC_029772.3:75752664-75753408 GCF_000817695.3 Arachis duranensis | reverse complement strand
GTCTAATTCCTTTAGACTAAAGCTTTAGACTAACATTGCATGATTCTTGGAATTCTCATTAAGAATTTTGATATTTTTATTTTCTTCTCCACTTAATTTTCGAAAAAATCCAAAAAAATTACAAAATCATAAAAAACCAAAAATATTTTATGTTTCTTGTTGAGTCTAGAGTCTCATGTTAAGTCTGGTGTCAATTGCATGTTTCTGTTCTCCTTGCATTTTTCGAATTCATGCATGTGTCTTCATTAATCTTCAAGTTGTTCTTGATGATTTCATTGCTCTGATCTTTAAATTCTCTTGACTTGAGTGTTTTGTGTTTCTCATGTGCATTCTCATTTTGTTAGTGTCAGTAGTAGACAAACTGCTAAGTTTGGCATCTTGCATGCATTGTTATTTGATTTTAGTTGCATTTTGATTATTCCTCATTATTAAAAATCCAAAAATATTTTTAATTTGTGTCTTTTCAAGTCAATAATACAGAGAATTGAAGATTCAGAATATACAGCAGAGGAATTATACAGAAAAAGCTGGGCGTTCAAAACGCCTAGTGAAGAAGGCAAATTGGCGTTTAAACGCCAGCCAGGGTGCCTGGATGGGCGTTTAACGCCCAAAAGGGTAGTGGTTTGGGCGTTAAATGCCAGAATGTGCACCATTCTGGGCGTTTAACGCCAGGATGGCACAAGAGGGAAAATTCTGTTTTTTTTTTCAAATTTTTTTCAGGTTTTCAAAATTTTTCAAAATCAA
>NC_029772.3:75751407-75752454 GCF_000817695.3 Arachis duranensis | reverse complement strand
AATTAATTTTTAAAATCAAATCTTTTTAAATTGTTTTTCAAATCATATCTTCTCAATCACATCTTTTTCAAAATAGTTTTCAATCATATCTTTTTAATTTCTAATTTCAAAATCTTTTTCAAAAATCACTTGATTTCTTTTCCACTCTTAATTTTCGAAAATCAATTAGTATTTTTCAAAATGTTTTTAAAATCTTTTACTTAATTTTTGAAAATTACTTCCCCTCTTCTCACATCTTTCTATTTATGGACTAACACTATTCCTCAATGAACAATTCGAACTTCATCTCTCTTGATAAGTTCGAATTCTTCTACTTCTACCTTCTATTTTTCTTTTCCTCTGACACCTCAAGGAATCTCTATACTATGACGTAGAGGATTCCATATTCTCTTGTTTTCTTCTCTTTCATATGAGCAGGAGCAAAGACAAAAGCATTCTTGTTGAGGCTGACCCTGAACCTGAAAGGACCTTGAAGCGAAAGCTAAGAGAAGCTAAAGCACAACTCTCTGTAGAGGACCTAACAGAAATCTTCAAAGAAGAAGAACCCATGGCAGCCGAAAACAACAACAATGCCAACAATGCAAGGAAGGTTCTGGGTGACTTTACTGCACCTACTCCTGACTTCTATGGGAGAAGCATCTCTATCCCTGCCATTGGAGAAAACAACTTTGAGCTTAAGCCTCAATTAGTTTCTCTAATGTAACAAAATTGCAAGTTTCATGGACTTCCATTGGAAGATCCTCATCAGTTTTTAGCTGAATTCTTGCAAATCTGTGACACTGTCAAGACCAATGGAGTTGACCCTGAGGTCTACAGACTTATGCTATTCCCTTTTGCTGTAAGAGATAGAGCTAGAATATGGTTGGACTCACAACCTAAAGATAGCCTGGACTCCTGGGGTAAGCTGGTCGCGGCCTTCTTGGCTAAGTTCTTTCCTCTTCAAAAGCCAAGCAAGCTTAGAGTGGATGTTCAGACCTTCAAACAAAAAGATGGTGAATCCCTCTATGAAGCTTGGGAAAGATACAAGCAGATGACCAAAAGGTGTCC
>NC_029772.3:75749213-75749945 GCF_000817695.3 Arachis duranensis | reverse complement strand
TTATTCTCTTTTGTTATTTTATATTTTCTGTAGGTTGATGATCATGAGAAGTCACAAAATCAATTGAAAAAGCAAAAATAGAAAGAAAAACTGAAAGAAAAACAGCACACCCTGGAGGAGAACTTGCTGGCGTTTAAACGCCAGTAGGCAAGCAGATGGGCGTTTAACGCCCAGTCTGGCACCATTCTGGGCGTTTAACGCCAGAAAGGAGCAAGAAGTTGGTGTTAAATGCCAGAAATGGGCACCAGTCCGGCGTTTAACGCCAGAATTGGCACAGGGAGCAATTTTTCTCACCACTTGGTGCAGGGATGACTTTTCCTTGACACCTCAGAATCTGTGGACCCCACAGGATCCCCACCTACCCCACCACTCTCTCTCTTCTTCACCCATTCACCAATCACCTCAACACCTCTTCCCCAAAAACCCTTCACCTATCAAATCCCATCTTTCTCTTCACCACTTACATCCATCCTTCATAAAACCCCACCTACCTCACCATTCAAATTCAAACCACTTTTCCTCCCAAACCCACCCTTCCATAACCGAACCCTAACCCTCTCCCCACCCCTATATAAACCCATCTTCACTCCTTCATTTTCACACACCCTAAACACTACTTCTCCCCTTTGGCCGAACCACAAAGCCATTTCCATCTCCTTCATTTCTTCTTCTTCTACTCTCTTCTTTTCTCTTTTGCTCGAGGACGAGCAAACCTTTTAAGTTTGGTGTGGT
>NC_029772.3:75748775-75749083 GCF_000817695.3 Arachis duranensis | reverse complement strand
TTCCACCTCCGAGTCATGGGAGATGGAGAGATTCATCTCAAGGGTGCATCAAGACCACTTCTATGAAGTTGTGGCCTTGAAGAAGGTGATCCCCGAGGTCCCTTTCAAACTCAAAAAGAGTGAATATCTGGAGATCCGACATGAGATTCGAAGAAGAGGTTGGGAAGTTCTTACCAACCCCATTCAACAAGTCGGAATCTTAATGGTTCAAGAGTTCTATGCCAATGAATGGATCACCAAGAACCATGATCAAAGTGTGAACCCGGACCCAAAGAATTGGCTTACAATGGTTCGGGGGAAATACTTGG
>NC_029772.3:75746927-75748233 GCF_000817695.3 Arachis duranensis | reverse complement strand
AGACCCGTTCTTTAATTTCCTTGTTCTTTATTTTTCTGTTTTTCGAAAAAAATCATGCTTATGTTTATCTATGTTTGTGTCTTGTGGTCATTTGTGTCTTAGTATCTATGACTTAAAGTTATGAATGTCCTATGAATCCATCACCTTTCTTGAATGAAAAATGTTCTTAATTGAAAAAGAGAAGAATTGCATGAATTTTGAATTTTATAACAGATTAATTATTTTGATGTGGTGGCAATGTTTTTGTTTTCTGAATGCATGCTTAAACAGTGCATATGTCTTTTGAATTTGTTGTTCATGAATGTTGGCTCTTGAAAGAATGATGAAAAAGGAGACATCTTACTGAGGATCTGAAAAATCATAAAAATGATTCTTGAAGCAAGAAAAAGTAGTGAATACAAAAAAAAAGAGAAGGAGAAAAACGAAAAAAAAGGGGAGAAAAGAAAACGAAAAAAAAAGAAAAAAAAGAGAGAAAAAGAGAAATAAAGTTGTGATCCCAGGCAAAAAGAGTGTGCTTAAGAACCCTGGACATCTCTAATTGGGGACTCTAGCAAAGCTGAGTCACAATCTGAAAAGGTTCACCCAATTATATGTCTGTGGCATGTATGTATCTGGTGGTAATACTGGAAGACAGAATGCTTGGGGCCACGGCCAAGACTCAATAAGTAGCTGTGTTCAAGAATCATCATACTTAACTAGGAGAATCAATGACACTATCTGGATTCTGAGTTCCTAAAGAAGCCAATCATTCTGAATTTTAAAGGATAGAGTGAGATGCCAAAACTGTTTAGAGGCAAAAAGCTAAAAGCCCCGCTCATCTAATTAATACTGATCTTCATAGATGTTTTTGGAACTCATTGTATATTCTCTTCTTTTTATCTTATTTGATTTTCAGTTGCTTGAGGACAAGCAACAATTTAAGTTTGGTATTGTGATGAGCGGATAATTTGTACGCTTTTTGGCATTGTTTTTAGTATGTTTTTAGTATGATCTAGTTAGTTTTTAGTATATTTTTATTAGTTTTTAGTTAAAATTCACTTTTCTGGACTTTACTATGAGTTTGTGTGTTTTTCTGTGATTTCAGGTATTTTCTGACTGAAATTGAGGGACCTGAGCAAAAATCTGATTCAGAGGCTGAAAAGGACTGTAGATGCTGTTGGATTCTGACCTTCCTGCACTCGAAGTGGATTTTCTGGAGCTGTAGAAGCCCAATTGGCGCGATCTCAACGGCGTTGGAAAGTAGACATCCTGGGCTTTCCAGCAATATATAATAGTCTATACTTTGCCCGAGATTTGATGGCCCAAA
>NC_029772.3:75738989-75746537 GCF_000817695.3 Arachis duranensis | reverse complement strand
TATCTCTTGGATCCCTTAATCGGAATCTTCGTGGTATAAGCTAGAACTGATGGCGGCATTCAAGTGAATCCAGAAGGTCTAAACCTTGTCTGTGGTATTCTGAGTAGGGTTCAAGGATTGAATGACTGTGACGAGCTTCAAACCCGCGATTGTGGGGCGTTAGTGACAGACGCAAAAGAATCACTGGATTTTATTCCGACATGATCGAGAATCGACAGCTGAATAGCCGTGCTGTGACAGGGTGCGTTGAACATTTTCACTGAGAGGATGGGAGGTAGCCACTGACAACGGTGAAACCCTACATACAGCTTGCCATGGAAAGGAGTAAGAAGGATTGGATGAAGACAGTAGGAAAGCAGAGAGACAGAAGGGACAAAGCATCTCCATACGCTTATCTGAAATTCCCACCAATGAATTACATAAGTATCTCTATCTTTATCTTTATGTTTTATTCATACATCATCCATAACCATTGAGTCTGCCTGACTAAGATTTACAAGGTGACCATAGCTTGCTTCATACCAACAATCTCTGTGGGATCGACCCTTACTCGCGTAAGGTTTATTACTTGGACGACCCAGTACACTTGCTGGTTAGTAGTGCGAAGTTGTGATAAAGAGTTGAGATTGCAATTGAGCGTACCATGTTGATGGCGCCATTGATGATCACAATTTCGTGCACCAGGCTACAAGCTCCCAAAAGAGCTAGAGGTGTTCCTGTTGGCGGATGCACCTAGAGAAGGAGAAGCTTGAGCGACTGACCGTCCAACTTAAGGACGTTAAAAAAAAGTGCTTGGTGGGAGGCACCCCACCGTGGTAAGATCCTCCCTGTGTATACCTCCTTGCTTTTAGCTTTAGATTCTTGTGAATTTTGTGACTTCTTGATGTTGTTGATTGCATAGGAATTCTAGTTTGTTGATCTTGTTGGATAACTAGGATATTTAGATAGATTTTATCAATTTGGTATGGAAGAATTGTTGAAGTGGAGAGAATGCTATGTTTTGAATGGTGCATGAATTTGTGAAGTGTTCTCTTGCCTACTAGCTTAAACACCTGCCAAAAATGTGTTAGAATAGCTTCTTTTATGTTGTGTTAAAAAAAAGGCAAGGGAAAAGGGTATCCGCGTGCGAGCGCACTGTGCTCGCACGCGCTGGTGGTGCATTTCTTACTCCTGAGCCAAGAAACTGAGAGTTATGCCCCCCTTGTGCCCATTGCATGTTAGGCACACACGTGCCAGCGTGCATGCCGCCTGCGCGCACCCCTTGCAATTTGACCATCGACGCGCAAGCACACTGTGCGCACGCGTGCCGATGGTGCACTATGAACTCTCTGGTTTAAAAATCCGAGAGTTGTGCCATACTTGTGCCATACTTGTGCCTAGTCTGTGCCCGCACTGACGCGTCCACCCACTGCGCACGTCTGCGCCGGTAGCCAACCCAATCAGGCACGCATTAGTGCGCGATGCGCGTTCACGCGCTTGTGCCGTCTTCCAACTCTCGTACAGGTGCCCGGAGACTTGTGCCAACTTTGTGCCAGTCCGGTGCCAGAGGCACAGCTGTACTCGCACGTACGCGCCAATGACGCTCACGTGTCCCTCGCTCTACCTTCACCGACGCGCCAGCACACTTTGCGCGTGCGCGTCGGTTGCGCGAATCAGCTTTAAAGCTGCGCACCCTGCTTCTCTCCCTCCCCACCTTCATTCTTAATTCCTCCTTATTCTTCCTCCATCACCCCTCTTCTCTTCCTTTCCTCCTTCCATACTCCACCACCACTATCTCCGGTTACTCACCGGCGACGTCCACCTCTTCCGGTGGCACTACATCTCTTCTCTTTCTTTCTCATCTTCAAAAAGAAAATTCACCTTGCTCTTTTACACTTCTCAAGGTTCTACTTCCTCCATATCTCATCTATTACTTTCTTTGCATCCCTTCTTTTTCTAGTTAGATTTTTCTTGTTAATTTACTTATTTTCTCTTTTAGTTACTTGATTATACCACTTGCTTTTTGCTTGTTTACTTTTTCTTCTTTTTGTTTTTTTCAATGGTTGTTGAACTTGCACTTTGATTACTTTGATGGATCTTCTTGATTGTTTTTCATTATCTTTGTGAGTGGATGATGTTGTGTGATGATTGATACTTCATTCTAGGTTTCTAATTGGTTGAGTATCTCATAATTGCTCATTGCTTGTTAAATGCACACCAAGTATTTGAGGAAATGCACATATGCCATCTTGGTTTATTCTAGTCAGATATCTTCAATTTGGTGCTTCCTCCTCATTAACTTGCTCTCTTCTAAGTGCATTGAACACATTTTTTTATTACTTGCTAATTAGATACTCATTGAACATGACTTCCTCTCTGTTTTGGATGCTTGAGATCATTCCTTTCATGCCATATTGCATGCTTTACTCCCTCTTGCATCCCATGACAAGTGTTGTGACCCATGCTTCTATGACTACTTTGTTGCACTATTTCTTTTGGGCATACCTCTCACTTGCATGTTTGGGTTTAACATTTTCCTTTTTTCCCCTCATTTTTCAGGATGGCCACCAAGAAAGGCAAGGAGAAAGTTTCAAGTAACCCATCCACAAAGAGGGCACCCCAAAGTCACGCTCTAAGGCGCACTCTTCATTAGGAGCCAGACCTCTATCTAAGAAGGCGAAGGCACCCGCTCCTATTGATGACAATGAGAAGAGCAAACCGGCAAGAGATTCTTCAAGATTCCCTAACCGCTTATGTGAACTTGTGTTCCCCGCCATGGTTGAGAGGAACTATCATGCTAAGCATTTACTTGCTCCACCGGACAGTTGCTCCTTGTATTCTATCCCCATTGAATAGCGAGGATGGAAGTTTCTTTTGAAAAAACCACAAGAGGTCAACCTCTCATGGGTGGTAGAGTTCTACACTAACTACTATCTTCCCTCTCTTCAATCGGTACACGTGCGCCGGAAGCAGGTTGATAAATCCCGTTTTTAGGGTTTATCTTGTGTTGAATTTAGATTATTTTGCTAACCTTTTCTCACATTTAGCCAATGAATTAGCATGATTTTGTAATCTCTCCCGTATTTGTACTTGAATGTAAAAACATGCTTTTTAAGCATTCAATTTGGTAATTTCAATTCATCCTTGATTCCATAAGATGCCTTGATGTATTTGCTAGTAATCTCAGGTTAAAACAGGCTAGGCATGAATCAAAGGAGCAAGGAAGGAAGCATGCAAGTGGAGAGAAGCACAAAAAGCCAAAGAATTGATCTCGGCCAAGGACGCGCACGCGTACAAGGCACTCGCGTGCACATTGCGATATTGGCCAGGGGCACGTACGCGTACCGTGTGCGTCTGCGCCGAAGGCCGCACGTGAGTTTTAAACCGAAAATGTGCCCAGCGATTTCTGGGAAGCTGTGGGGCCCAGTTATAACCAATTTTGGTGCCAAAGTGCTTTAAAGGACCAAGGATTGAAGGGGATATCATGATTCCATTCACTTTTGCATTCTAGCTTAGTTTTAATTCATTCATTTACATTAGGATTAGTTTAGAAGTAGTTTCTAGAGAGAGAAGCTCTCACTTCTCTCTAGAATTAGGATTAGGTTTAGGTTAATCTCTCCTCTTAGATCTAGGTTTAATTCATGCTTTGATTTACTTTTCCTCTATCAATTCTTACTTCTCTACTCTCTTTCTCTCTAGTTTTGTATTTCAATTCTTGTAATTCTTCACTTTGTTGTGGATATATCTTTGTTCTCTTGTTTCCTTTCAATAATGCAATTTGAGGTAATTTGTGATAATTGTGATTTCCTTGATTGTTGTTGTTAATTCTTTACATTCAATTGTTGTTAGAATTATTTCTTGTTGTGATTTACTATACTTTTCTTTTGTACCTTCCAAGTGTTTGATGAAGTGCTTGGGAGAATGTTAGAATAGAATTTTATGTTCTTGGCTTGGGAAGATAACTTAGGAGCTCTTGAGTTACTAATATCCAAGTGATTGATAGTTGATAGCCATTGACTCTAGCTTTCATTAATTCAATTAGTGGGAACTAGGATTTATGGACTTGGATTGATATAACTCACTTGACTTTCCTTTGCTACTTGTTAGAGGATAACTTAGTGGGATTGATCCTTGCAATTATCATAATTGTGGCTCGTAATAATGATATAGGTCCTTGATCATCAAACCTTTGCCAAGACCATTTTGTTAATAAAATTTCATTACCATTTACTTTTCATGTTTCTCATTCAAAACCCCAAAATAAACAACCAATAACAAGAACGCTACCCTGCAAGTCCTTTGAGAGACGACCCGATGTTTAAATACTTCGGTTTATAGATTTTAGTGGTTTGTACTTGTGACAAACAAATGTTTGTATGAAAGGACTATTGTTGGTTTAGAAACTATACTTTACAACGAGATTTCGTTAGTGAAATTTTAAACCATCAAAAATCCAATCATCAAAATGGCGCCGTTGTCGGGGATTTGCAATGGTGTTATGTTATTGGTTATTGTACATATGTGAATAGTGTGAATAGTTTTGTCTTTTGCTTGTTCTCTAGTTTTTGTTAGTTTTACTTTGTTTTTCCATAATGAATTCTCACTTTGGCTATGAGTTTGGCTCTATGGTGTTGTAGGAAATGTGAACTTCAATGATGACACTCATTATGGATGGAATCAACAAAGATGGGAGGAGCCTCAAGAAATTGATCACTCCTATTGGCAACCCCCGGACACTTATAGGTATAATTCCTATCCTAATGCATGCCAATTCAATGGCTATGGTGACTCCATTTGTGATAATCAACCACCACCATATGCCTATGACTCTTATCGTCAACATGACGTTCAACCATACTCACAAGCCTTTTATTACCAAGCACCTTCCTATGATCTATATCCTTCATATGACCAATCACCCATACCATATTCTTATGACTATTATGAGCAAGAACCTATAGAACCACCACAACCCTATCATGATTACTACCATGAACCACCTCAATACTCACCACCTCCACACCCTTACCAAGAAGAACCACCTTCCTACCATGAACCCTCTCTCCAAAATAATGAACCTTCCTACTCACCCCAAGCCCTAATAGACGATCCTCTCACTTTGTTACTCCAAGGATAAGAAGTCATGAAGCGGGATACACTTGAGTTTGTGACCAATTTGACCAAGGTGGTGCACACTTTAGCCCACCAATGTTTGAATACTCAAGGTACTTTCGTGACCACATGTGAAAAGTCAAAAGAAGAGCAAAGCATGAAGGAGAAATTGGAAAATCCGGTGGAGAAGGAGGAGTCAAATTTTGTGTTGGAACAATTGGAGGAGCCTATAATCATTGAAGAAAAGGAAGAAGTGGTTGAAGATTTAGGAGATGTTGAAAGTCCAAGAGAATGTAGCACCATGGAGCACTTTTCCAAGAAGCTTGATATTGATGTTGAAGAGGGTGCGCAACCTCTAAGGCATGTCATAGTTGGAGACTTGAAAGAGGCCTATCAAGAGATGGATTTAATCATGGATGAATTTCTATCTACAATCGAATCCTCTCCCATTGGACATGGAGTTGAAATTATAGAAGAGTGTGCACAACCTCCCATACCCTTGGTGAGCAATAAGAAAGAGAGTGAATCAAAAGAGAGCTACCAAGAGGAAAAAGTTGGCATGGTGTATATCGAAATTGAAGAATATGAAGAGGTTGATCAAGAAATGGATTTATTCATAAATGAATTCCTATCAAAAATTGAATCACCTCCCATTAGGCTAGAAATCAAAGTTCTTGAAGACAACACCAAGCCATGTGATAAAAGGGGAAAGGTTGAAATTGAGGAAGCTCACAAAGAGGTGGAAATACACAAAGAAGAGCACAAGGAAGTAGACCTTGCATTGTCTAAGTGTGGGGAGGTCTCCCTTCCCAAGTCACCATCCAACACAACATTCAAGTGGGTAAAATTCTTATCCCTAAGCTTTACTTTCTCACTTGAATATGGTTTGATTGAAACGGATGGACAACTTAGAGCTTTTTGTGGACTTAAAGGAAAAATAGAATTGTGTAGTGGTTGGAAAATTGGTATAAAGCTCACTAAGGTCAAAGCTTTAAGGTATAGGGATTATGATGGGACAAGAACCACTTTGTATGGGTCTAGAAGGAAGAATTGGTGGACTAAAGAGAATTCTATGTGTCGACCGCCCTTATGTCAACCACCCGTATGGAAAAATCATGAAACTCAACTCACGGATGGGTGTGAGGATAAGATATGGTACCCCAGTTCGCTATGTGAAGACCAACTATGGGGACTCATATCTTGGGTGGAACTTCACCCAAGCTTAGTGTAGATGGTTGGAAATTCTATCAACCAATTGAGAAGCAAAGATCCTTGGAGATTCAAGGATGAGTACAAACATAAGCCACCAGGACAATGAGCTCCTCAAAATGTCCAACTTAAGGACTTAAACTAAAAGTGCTAGGTGGGAGACACCACACCATGGTAAACTCTTTCCATTCTCTTTTAGTTTTGTTTAATAAGTGATATGAGTTGCCATTGTAGGTAGATTTTCATTTCATATTGATTTGTTTGTATAGATTGGTTGTTAGTATGTTATGTTCATTAGTAGTTGAATAAACCTCAATACCAACTTGCATTTTTGTGAATTGTATGATATTTGATTGAATAAAGAGTTGTAGGCATTATAGGGAGTTTTTGGGCATTTCTGAAAAAAAAAGTGGTCGGGCGCGCGCGCGCGCACGCTGTACGCGCACGCGCCAATACGCGGATACAGGCCCATACATTTTCAAGAAAGTTGGGCCGCTCTCGCGCCAACACTAGGCTAATGGCTTAACCGCATGCACGCGTATGCGAACTGTGCGCATACGCGTCGATATACATATTTTGCAATGTGCGCGCCCGCGCACATGTCGCGTGAGCGCCGATCCGCTGACGCAGTTTTCATACATATGACCCGAGAGTTATGCTAACTCTAGGCTAGCACTATGCCTTTAGCCCAACCTCAATGCACGTAGATGCGTACTGTACGCGTACGCGTCCATGCGTACATCCCCATCCACGTGTCCGCACACCCGGCGCTTACGCGTCATTGATTCTAATTGTGCAATGCACGCGCACGCACGCTGTATGCGCGTGGTGCACGAAATTGTGATCAATACTTTTCACAACACAAATAATCCCCGGTGATGAATCCAAAAACTTGGTGTTCAATACCATGGCATAAACACAACTTCGCACAACTAACCAGCAAGTGTACTGGGTCGTCCAAGTAATAAACCTTACGCGAGTAAGGGTCGATCCCACAGAGATTGTTGGTATGAAGCAAGCTATGGTCACCTTGTAAATCTTAGTCAGGCAGACTCAAATGGATATGAATGATGATATACGAATAAAGCATAAAGATAAAGATAGAGATACTTATGTAGTTCATTGGTAGGAATTTCAGATAAGCGTATGAAGATGCTTGTCCCTTCCGTCTCTCTGCTTTCCTACTGTCTTCATCTAATCCTTCTTACTCCTTTCCATGGCAAGCTTATGCAAGGGTTTCACCGTTGT
>NC_029772.3:75684002-75738817 GCF_000817695.3 Arachis duranensis | reverse complement strand
TGTCAGGCGATCAACCATGCATCGTGTATCAGGAATCCCAGAGATATTCACCCAATCTAAGGTAGAACGGAGGTGGTTGTCAGGCACACGTTCATAGGTGAGAATGATGATGAGTGTCACGGATCATCACATTCATCAAGTTGAAGAACAAGTGATATCTTGGAACAAGAACAAGCGGAATTGAATAGAAGAACAATAGTAATTGCATTAATACTCGAGGTGCAGCAGAGCTCCACACCTTAATCTATGGTGTGTAGAAACTCCACCGTTGAAAATACATAAGAACAAGGTCTAGGCATGGCCGAATGGCCAGCCTCCCAAAGAGGGTTCAATCATAAAAACATGATCAAAAACTCTAAATACAATAGTAAAAGGTCCTATATATAGAGAACTAGTAGCCTAGGGTGTACAGAGATATTATATATTGCTGGAAAGCCCAGGATGTCTACTTTCCAACGCCGTTGAGAGCGCGCCAATTGGGCTTCTGTAGCTCCAGAAAATCCGCTTCGAGTGCAGGGAGGTCAGAATCCAACAGCATCTGCAGTCCTTTTTAGTCTCTGAATCAGATTTTTGCTCAGGTCCCTCAATTTCAGCCAGAAAATACCTGAAATCACAGAAAAACACACAAACTCATAGTAAAGTCTAGAAAAGTGAATTTTAACTAAAAACTAATAAAAATATACTAAAAACTAACTAGATCATACTAAAAACATACTAAAAACAATGCCAAAAAGCGTACAAATTATCCGCTCATCAGCGCGCACGCTGATGGTGCCAACTGCCCTCCTGGGATATATTCCAGAGAGTTGGGCTAACCTTGGGCTAACACTGTGCCCCGCGCATAATCCCACCAGCGCGTGCGCGCATTTGTCGCGTACGCGCCCTTCGGCCAATATGCACATCGGTGCGTAAGCATGCATGACGCATCCACGCCGGTAAAAAAAAGAGTTTTTTCTCATCTTCCATTTTCTTTTGTCCATTGCATTCGCATACCTTTAACCTTTGCATTTTCATTTGTTCTTATAGTTTTTTTACTTCATTTTTTTGTGTTTCTTATTTTGATAATGGTGTTGAATTCTCTTACTCAATTGTTGAGCATTCTTGCATTACTTTGATGCTTCTTCACTTGTTTGATATTGTTGGGTAATGAAACTTTTAAATCAATGCTTCATCTTGTATGACTCTTGTGTCTTTGTGCATTGATACGACCTCATATTGTCTTTTATGACCCACTTTTTTCTTCTCATTTGAACTTAATGCTCAACATACTCTTCATGCTTTAACTTTACTCTCACATCGAGCTTAATGACATGCCTTAGTTTACATTGTTTTCTTACTCACATGCTTAGCTAACATGTAGTGAGAACCTTACTCTTATTTGGCATTAGCCCCCGCCTATGTTCTATTTACTTTCATATCTTTGTTATAGGCATAATTTTCTTTCTTTTTCTTTACTTTTAGTTTGGCCACCAAGAAGGAAGAAAAGGAAAAGTTTCTAAATGGGGCAACAAGCAAGTCATCCTCACAACCTTTTGAAGAAGCTAATCATTTGTAGCAACCTGACCATCTTGCTCTCCTTTGCGTGTGATGAACGGATAATTTATACGCTTTTTGGCATTGTTTTTAGTATGTTTTTAGTATATTTTAGTTAGTTTTTATTATATTTTTATTAGTTTTAGTTAAAATTCACTTTTCCGGGCTTTACTATGAGTTTTGTGTTTTTCTGTGATTTCAGGTATTTTCTGGCAGAAATTGAGGGACCTGAGCAAAAATCTGATTCAGAGGCTGAAAAGGACTGCAGATGCTGTTGGATTCTGACCTCCCTGCACTCAAAGTGGATTTTCTGGAGCTACAGAAGCTCAATTGGCGCGCTCTTAATTGCGTTGGAAAGTAGACATCCTGGGCTTTCCAGCAATGTATAATAGTTCATACTTTTCCCGAGATTTGATGGCCCAAACCGGCGTTGCATATCAGCTTCAGAATTCCCGGCGTTTAACGCCGGAACTGGCACAAAATTGGAGTTAAACTCCCAAACTGGCATAAAAGCTGGCGTTTAACTCCAGAAAAAGTCTCTACACATAAAAGCTTCAATGCTCAGCCCAAGCACACACCAAGTTGACCCCGAACGTGGATTTTTACGTCATTTACTCATTTTTGTATATCCTAGGTTACTAGTTCACTATTAATAGGACCTTTTGACATTGTATCTCTACCTCATGACACTTTACACGTTTCTTATTGTATCTTCTACGGCATGAGTCTCTAAACCCCATGGTTGGTGGTGAGGACCTCTGCTGTGTTTGATGGATTAATGCAATTACTACTGTTTTTCATTCAATCATGCTTGCTTCTATACTAAGATATCACTTGTTCCTAAACCTGATGAATGTGATGATCCGTGACACTCATAATCATTCTCACCTATGAACGTGTGCCTGACAACCACCTCCGTTCTACCTTAGATTGAGTAGATATCTCTTGGATTCCTTAATCAGAATCTTCGTGGTATAAGCTAGAACTGATGGCGGCATTCAAGAGAATCCGGAAGGTCTAAACCTTGTCTGTGGTATTCTGAGTAGGATTCAAGGATTGAATGACTGTGATGAGCTTCAAACTCCTGAAGGCTGGGCATTAGTGACAGACGCAAAAGAATCACTGGATTCTATTCTGACCTGATTGAGAACCGACAGATGAATAGCCGTGCTGTGACAGAGTGCGTTTAACATTTTCACTGAGAGGATGGGAGGTAGCCATTGACAACGGTGAAACCCTACATATAGCTTGCCATGGAAGGAGCCTTGCGTGCTTGAAGAAGAAGATAGTAGGAAAGCAGAGATTCAGAAGATAGAGCATCTCCAAAACCTCAGCCTGTTCTCCATTACTGCAAAACAAGTATTTATTTCATGTTCTTTTACTCATCACAATTAAACCTGAGAATTATTGATATCCTGAGAATTATTGATATCCGTGGGATCGACCCTTACTCACGTAAGGTATTACTTGGACGACCCAGTGCACTTGCTGGTTAGTTGTGCGGAATTTCAAAAGTGTGATTGCAATTTTGTGCACCAAGTTTTTGGCGCCGTTGTCGTGAATTTTTCGAGTTTGGACAACTGACGGTTTATCTTGTTGCTTAGATTAGGACTATTTTATTTTTGTTGGTTTAGAGTCTTTTATTTGAGTTTAGTTTCATATTTTAAGTTTGGTGTCAATTGCATGCCTTTGTTTTCTTTTAATTTTTTGAGTTGGCATGTTCTTAGTCCTTTCTTGATCTTTAAAAATTCTAAGTTTGGTGTCATTTTGTTGTTTTTCTCTTTCCTTATTTCAAAAAAAAAAATCAAATCTTTTTCAAAATAATTTTCAATCATATCTTTTTAATTGCTAATTCTACAATCTTTTTGATTAATTAATTAATTTAGTCTTCAATTTGTTTAGATTTTATTCTCTTTTGGTTTTCGAATCTTTATTTTATTTTCCATTTGATTTATTTTACTATTTTCGGTTATTTTAAAAAAAAAAAGAATTTTACTTTACTTGTGAATCCATATCATATTCCCTTTCTCCATCATGGACCTAAGTGGAATTGAGTAGTCCAGAAGGACTCTGGGGTCATATGCTAACCCCATTACAGCTGCATATGGGAGTAGCATCTGTATACCTCCCATTAAAGCAAGCAACCTTGAGCTAAATCCTCAACTCATTATCATGGTGCAGCGAAATTGCCAGTATTCCGGTCTTCCACAGGAAGAACCTACTGAGTTTCTGGCACAGTTCTTAAAAATTGCTGACACAGTACGTGATAAAGAGGTGGATCAGGATGTCTATAGATTACTACTGTTTCCATTTGCTGTAAAAGATCAAGCTAAGAGGTGGTTGAATAACCAACCCACAGCAAGTATAAAAACATGGAGACAGTTATCAGACAAATTCCTGAATCAATTTTACCCTCTAAAAAGGATGACACAGCTAAGGCTGGACACCCAAGGCTTTAAACAAGAGGATAATGAATCCCTTTATAATGCCTGGGAGAGGTACAGAGGTATGCTAAGAAAATGCCCCTCTGAAATATTTTCAGAGTGGGTACAATTAGACATCTTCTACTATGGGCTTACAGAAAAAGCTCAGATGTCTCTAGACCACTCAGCCAGTGGATCTATACATATGAGGAAGACAATTGAAGAGGCTCAAGAGCTTATAGATACTGTTGCTAAAAATCAACATCTATACTCTAGCAATGAGTCCTCTACAAAAGAAGAAGCTATGGCAGTAGCTACTGATCCTAATCCTCAAGAACAGATTGTTGAGCTTAATCAGCAATTACACCTGATGACAAAACAGTTAGCAGAATTTAAAGAGATGCTCTAAGAAACCAAAATTGCTAACAAGAATATAGAATCACAGTTGAATCAGACAAAACAATAACTATTTAAACAAATAACAGAAGAATGCCAAGCAGTTCAACTGAGGAGTGGGAAGACATTGAATAACACTGCTTAAAGTAGCAAAAAGCCAAGAAAGGAACAATTGACAGAGGATAACCAAACCACTGCCCAAAATCCCTCTGAGGACAGTAAGAGCCCAGAGAGGAATACTCCTGGCGTTCAAACGCCAGAAAAGGGGGAAAAGCTGGCGTTAAACGCCCATTCCTTGCCTAGTTCTGGCGTTCAAACACCAGAAAAGGGGGAAAAGTTGGCGTTAAACGCCCATTTCTCACCCAGTCCTGGCGCTCAAACGCCACTGAGGAATCAGAAACTCCGCCAAGAGGAACAGGATAAACAATTTGCCCGCTTTACAGACTATCTAAGGACTCTTGAAATAAAGATTCTGTTTGCAGAGGCACTTGAGCAAATACCTTCTTATGCTAAGTTCATGAAAGAGATCATAAGTCATAAGAAGGATTGGAGAGAGACTGAAAAAGTGTTTCTCACTGAAGAATGCAGTGCAGTCATTCTGAAAAGCTTACCAGAAAAGCTTTAAGATCCAGGAAGCTTTATGATACCATGCACATTAGAAGGTGCTTGCACCAAGACAGCCCTATGTGACCTTGGAGCAAGTATCAATCTAATACCTGCATCCACTATCAGAAAGCTTGGGTTGACTGAAGAAGTCAAACCAACCTGGATATGTCTCCAACTTGCTAATGGCTCCATTAAATATCCATCAGGCATAATTGAGGACATGATTGTCAAGGTTGGGCCATTCGCCTTTCCAACTGACTTTGTAGTGCTGGAAATGGAGGAGCACAAGAGTGCAACTCTCATCCTAGGAAGACCCTTCCTAGCAACTGGACGAACTCTTATTGATGTACACAAAGGAGAAGTAACCCTGAGAGTCAATGAGGATGAGTTCAAGTTGAATGCTGTCAAAGCTATGCAGCATCCAGACACATCAAATGACTGCAAGAGCGCTGACATTATTGACTCTTTGGTGGAAGAGATCAATATGACTGAAAGTCTAGAATCAGAGCTAGAGGAAATCTTCAAGGATGTTCAGCCTGATCAGGAGGAACCAGAGGAAATAAAAGAATTTTTGAAAATTCCTCAGGAAGAGGATAAGCCTCCCAAACCTAATCTCAAACCACTACCACCATCCCTGAAGTATGTATTTCTGGGAGAGGGTGACACTTTTCCAGTGATCATAAGCTCTGCTTTAAATTCACAGGAAGAGGAAGCACTAATTCAAGTGCTAAGGACACACAAGACAACTCTTAGATGGTCCATAAGTGATCTTAAGGGTATTAGCCCAGCAAGATGCATGCACAAGATCCTATTGGAGGATAATGCCAAACCAGTGGTTCAACCACAAAGGCGGCTAAATCCAGCCATGAAGGAGGTGGTGCAGAAAGAGGTCACTAAATTACTAGAGGCTGGGATTATTTATCCTATTTCTGATAGTCCCTGGGTGAGCCCTGTCCAAGTTATCCCCAAGAAGGGAGGCATGACAGTGGCTCATAATGAAAAGATTGAACTGGTTCCTATAAGAACAGTTACAGGGTGGCGTATGTGTATTGACTACAGAAGGCTCAATACAGCCACCAGAAAGGATCATTTTCCTTTACCATTCATAGACCAAATGCTAGAAAGACTAGCTGGTCATGATTATTACTGCTTTTTGGATGGCTATTCAGGTTACAACCAAATTGCAGTAGATTCTCAGGACCAAGAGAAAACAGCATTCACTTGCCCTTCTGGCGTGTTTGCCTACAGAAGAATGCCTTTTGGTCTGTGTAATGCACCTGTAACTTTTCAGAGATGCATGCTATCCATCTTCTCTGATATGGTGGAGAAGTTCCTGGAAGTCTTCATGGATGACTTCTCAGTATATGGAGACTCATTCAGCTCCTGTCTTAACCATCTAGCACTTGTCCTGAAAAGGTTCCAAGAGACTAACCTGGTCTTAAACTGGGAGAAATGTCACTTTATGGTGACTGAAGGAATTGTCCTTGGGCACAAAATTTCAAGCAAGGGAATAGAGGTGGATAAGGCAAAGGTAGAGGTAATTGAAAAATTACCACCACCTGCCAATGTTAAGGCAATCAGAAGCTTTCTGGGACATGCAGGATTATATAGAAGGTTTATGAAGGATTTTTCAAAAATTGCAAAACCTCTAAGCAACCTGCTAGCTGCTGACACACCATTTGTGTTTGACACACAGTGTCTGCAGGCGTTTGAGACCCTGAAAGCCAAGGTGGTCACAGCACCAGTCATCTCTGCACTAGATTGGACATTGCAATTCGAACTAATGTGTGATGCCAGTGACCATGCCATTGGTGCAGTGTTGGGACAGAGGCATAACAAGCTTCTGCACATTATTTATTATGCCAGCCGTGTTCTAAATGACACATAGAAGAATTACACAACCACAGAAAAAGAGTTACTTGCAGTGGTCTATGCCATTGACAAGTTTAGATCCTATTTAGTAGGATCAAAAGTGATTGTCTACACTGACCATGCTGCTCTTAAGTACTTACTCACAAAGCAGGATTCAAAACCTAGGCTCATAAGATGGGTGTTGCTTCTGCAAGAGTTTGATATAGAAATAAGAGACAGAAAAGGGACAGAGAACCAGGTAGCTGATCACTTGTCCCGGATAGAACCAGTGGCTGGGGCGTCCTTCCCCTCTACTGAGATCTCTGAGACCTTTCCGGATGAACAACTCTTTGCCATTCAGGAAGAACCATGGTTTGCAGATATTGCAAACTATAAAGCTGTGAGGTTCATACCCCAGGAGTACAGCAGGGTGCAAAGAAAAAAATTAATTTCAGATGCCAAGTACTACCTATGGGATGAGCCATATCTCTTTAAGAGATGTGCAGACGGAATGATCCGCAGATGTGTACCTAGAGAGGAAGCACAAAGGATTCTATGGCATTGCCATGGATCACAGTATGGAGGACATTTCGGAAGTGAGCGAACGGCCACTAAAGTCCTCCAATGCGGCTTCTATTGGCCTACTCTCTATAGGGATGCCCGAGAGTTTGTGCGTAACTGTGACAGTTGCCAAAGAGCTGGTAACTTGCCTCATGGTTATGCCATGCCTCAACAAGGGATCTTAGAGATTGAATTGTTTGATGTATGGGGTATTGACTTCATGGGTCCGTTCCCACCATCATACTCAAACACTTATATTCTGGTGGTAGTAGGCTATGTATCTAAATGGGTAGAAGCAATTGCCACATCCAATAATGATACTAAGACCGTGCTGAAATTCCTCCAGAAACACATATTCAGCAGATTTGGTGTTCCCAGAGTACTAATCAGTGATGGGGGCACTCATTTCTGCAACAAACAGCTGTACTCTACTATGGTATGATATAGAATTAGCCACAAAGTAGCAACTCCGTATCATCCACAGACAAATGGGCAAGCTGAAGTCTCTAACAGAGAGCTAAAAAGAATCCTGGAACGGACTGTGATTGCCCGTAGAAAGGATTGGGCAAAGAGCTTGGATGATGCTCTGTGGGCATACAGAACAGCATTCAAGACTCCTATAGGAACCTCTCCATACCAATTTGTGTATGGCAAGGCCTGTCATCTGCCCGTAGAACTGGAACATAAAGCCTACTGGGCAACCAGATTCCTAAACCTGGATGCTAAGTTAGCTGGTGAAAAAAGATTACTCTAGCTAAATGAGCTAGATGAATTTAGACTCAGTGCCTTTGAAAATGCAAAAAATTATAAGGAAAAGGCAAAGAAGTGGCATGACAAGAAGTTGTCATCCAGTGTCTTTGAACCAGGACAAAAAGTTCTGCTCTTCAACTCTAGGCTCAGACTATTCCCAGGAAAACTTAAGTCACCGTGGAGGGGTCCGTATGTGATTACAGGAGTGTCACCATATGGATATGTGGAGCTTCAGGATATTGATTCTGATAAAAAGTTCATTGATAATGGACAGAGGATCAAACATTATCTTGAAAGCAATTTTGAGCAAGAATGCTCAAAACTGAGGCTTGAATGAATCTCAGTTAAGGTCCAGCTAAAGACAATAAAGAAGCACTTGCTGGGAGGCAACCCAGTCATTAGTAGGTTATCTGTTTTATTTAATAAAAGTTTGATACATATTCTCAAGGGGTGATCATCAAAATTGGAGGAATTCACAGAGTTACAGAAGGATTCAGTGCAAAAAGTAGAGAAAAGGAGCTTGCTGGCGAAAAAACGCCAGTAAGGGGTACTCTGGGCGTTAAACCCCGGAATGGATACCACTCTGGGCGTTTAACGCCAGTAAAGGTACCATTTTGGGCGTTAAACGCCAGGTGTGCAGCATCCTGGGCAAGCAAGAGAATTTGCTCTCCTCCTCTTTCTCCTTTTTCCTTTCTTTTGCTTGAGGACAAGCAAACCTCTAAGTTTGGATTGTTTTTCCATGATCACTAAGCTAAGGCTCATCAAGATCATGGCTCCCAAAGGAAAACAAACAAATTCAAGAGGCAAGAAAGAGAATGCTCCAAAGGATCTTTGGTGTCAAGAGAGGTTCTTAACCAAAGAACATACAGACCATTACCACAAAATAATGGGTCTAATGTTAGTGATCCCGGAAGTTAAATTTGATCTGAAAGAAGATGAATATCTAGAGATCCAAGAGCAAATTCGAAACAGAGGATGGGAAGTTCTAACCAACCCTGAGACAAAGGTTGGAAGAAACATGGTTCAGGAATTCTACTCAAATCTGTGGCTGACAGATAAGCCGTAGATAAAAGGTTGGATCAAGTTCTAGAGGACATATGCCTCCCTGGAACCAAGTGGATGACCAATTCAAAAGGTGTCCCAAACCAACTCAAGAGGGGGGGGATCTCAAACCAATTGCAAGAGGTTGGTTAGACTTCATTGGGTGTTCTATTTTGCCCACTAGTAACCATTCTGAGGTCACTATCAAGAGAGCAGTGATGATTCATTGCATTATGCTAGGAAAAGAAGTGGAGATTCATCATCTGATTGCTTGTGAGATTTACACAATTGCAAACAAGAACTCCATTGAAGCCAAACTGGCTTACCCAAGCTTAATCTCTTTGCTATGTAAAGATGCTGGGGTGAGGATGAGAGTAGATGAATTCATTCCAATTGAACACCCAATCACCAAGAAGTCAATGGAAGGACAAATGCAAGATAACTCTATCAAAAGGAGGGCGCAGGAGTTCTTCCCTGAACTTCCTGAAATTGACTACTAGACCCGCCTAGAAGCATCTGTTGCCAAGCTGCAAGAAGCTATGGAACAAATTAAGGAAGAACAGCAGAATCAAAACTGCATGCTCTGTAAATTGCTAAAGGAACAAGAGAAGCAGGGGCGTGAGCTACAGGAGCTGAAGCGCCAGAAGGTCTCCCTTGAAGGATCAAACACCCCACAAGTTGAGGGAGCATCCACTTCTCAAAATTAAGGTTGTTGAGTCCTAACTCTGTGATAACCTCTATCATTAGTAATCAATTTTAGAGTAATTTAAATTTCCGTTTTTAATTTTCTGTTTTCTATTATTATTAGTCTTCTTTTATAATTATCTTTGAGTCTTGTTCTTATTTCATGATTAATAAAATTTAAGGTTCATGTCTTAAAGCTATGAATGTCCTATGAATCCATCACCTCTCTTAAATGAAAAAATGCTTCAATCACAAAAGAACAAGAAGTACAGGATTTCGAATTCATCTCTGAAACTAGTTGAATTAGTTTGATGTGGTAACAATACTTTTTGTTTTCTGAGTGAATGCTTGAACAATGCATATGTCTTTTGAATTTGTTGAGTAAAGAATGTTAAACTTGTTGGCTCTTGAAAGAATAATGGAAAAGGAGAAATGTTATTGAGGATCTGAAAAATCATCAATTTTGATTCTTGAAGCAAGAAAAAGCAAAAAAAAATATTTTTTAAAAGTGATCTGAGGAAAAAAGAGTGTGCTTAAGAACCCTGGACACCTCTAATTGGGGACTCTAGCAAAGCTAAGTCACAACCTGAAAAGGTTCACCCAGTTATGTGTCTGTGGCATATATGTATCCGGTGGTAATACTGGAAGACAGAGTGCTTTGGGCCACAGCCAAGACTCATAAAGTAGCTATGTTCAAGAATCATCATACTTAACTAGGAGAATCAATAAACACTATCTGAATTCTGAGTTCCTATAGATGCCAATCATTCTAAACTTCAAAGGATAAAGTGAGATGCCAAAACTGTTCAGAAGCAAAAAGCTACTAGTTCCGCTCATCCAATTGGAGCTAAGTTTCTTTGATATTTTGGAGTCTATAGTATATTCTCTTCTTTTTATTCTATTTGATTTTCAGTTGCTTGGGCACAAGCAACAATTTAAATTTGGTGTTGTGATGAGCGGATAATTTATACGCTTTTTGGCACTATTTTTAGTATGTTTTTAGTATATTTTAATTAGTTTTTATTATATTTTTATTAGTTTTTAGTTAAAATTCACTTTTCTGGGATTTACTATGAGTTTTTGTGTTTTTCTGTGATTTTAGGTATTTTCTGGCTAAAATTGAGGGACCTGAGCAAAAATCTGATTCAGAGGCTGAAAAGGACTGCAGATGCTGTTGGATTCTGACTTCCCTGCACTCGAAGTAAATTTTCTGGAGCAACAGAAGCCCAATTGGCGCGCTCTTAATTGCGTTGGAAAGTAGACATCCTGGGCTTTCCAGCAATGTATAATAGTCCATACTTTGCCCGAGATTTGATGGCCCAAACCGGCGTTGCAAATCAGCTTCAGAATTCCCAGCGTTTAACGCCGGAACTGGCACAAAAATTGGAGTTAAACGCCCAAACTGGCATAAAAGCTGGCGTTTAACTCTAGAAAAAGTCTCTACACATGAAAGCTTCAATGCTCAGCCCAAGCACACACCAAGTGGACCCCGGACGTGGATTTTTACGTCATTTACTCATTTCTGTATATCCTAGGTTACTAGTTCACTATTAATAGGATCTTTTGACATTGTATCTCTACCTCATGACACTTAACACGTTTCTTATTGTATCTTCTACGGCATGAGTCTCTAAACCCCATGGTTGGGGGTGAGGAGATCTGCTGTGTCTTGATGGATTAATGCAATTACTACTGTTTTTCATTCAATCATGCTTGCTTCTATTCTAAGATATCACTTGTTCCTAAACCTGATGAATGTGATGATCCGTGACACTCATAATAATTCTCACCTATGAACGTGTGCCTGACAACCACCTCTATTCTACCTTAGATTGAGTAGATATCTCTTGGATTCCTTAATCAGAATCTTCATGGTATAAGCTAGAATTGATGGCGGCATTCAAGAGAATCCGGAAGGTCTAAACCTTGTCTGTGGTATTCTGAGTAGGATTCAAGGATTGAATGACTATGACAAGCTTCAAACTCCTGAAGGCTGGGCGTTAGTGACAGACACAAAAGAATCACTGGATTCTATTCTGACCTGATTGAGAACCGACATATGAATAGCCGTGCTGTGACAGAGTGCGTTGAACATTTTCACTGAGAGGATGGGAGGTAGCCATTGACAACGGTGAAACCATACATTTAGCTTGCCATGGAAGGAGCCTTGCGTGCTTGAAGAAGAAGACAGTAGGAAACCAGAGATTCAGAAGATAGAGCATCTCCAAAACCTCAGCCTGTTCTCCATTACTGCAAAACAAGTATTTATTTCATGTTCTTTTACTCATCACAATTAAACCTGAGAATTATTGATATCCTGACTAAGAGTTTCAAGATAACCATAGCTTGCTTCAAGCCGACAATCTTCGTGGGATCGACCCTTACTCACGTAAGGTATTACTTGGACGACCCAGTGCACTTGCTGGTTAGTTGTGCGGAATTGCAAAAGTGTGATTGCAATTTCGTGCACCAGCGTGCACCGAGGACGGTGCAATCTTCAAGTGTGGGGAGGTCGTTCGACCGATCTCCATGGGTAATAATTTCCTTTTCAACACCAAAATTTTTATTTTCTTTGTTAGATTAGCTATTGCATTGCATGATAGGTTGCATATTAGTTAGAATTTATACATATTTTACCACTTCTTTCCTTACTTCATTCTTGGTTTAAGCATGAGGGCATGCTTGGTTTAAGTGTGGGGAGATTGATAAACCCCATTTTTAGGATTTATCTTGTATTGAATTTAAGGGATTTTATGACCTTTTACCCACATTTATTCAATGAAATTGCATGCTTTTGTGATTGTCTCCTTATTTATGCTTAAGTGTGAAAACATGCTTTCTAGGTCCTTAATTAGCTAAATTTATTTCACCTGTGATTCCACTAGATGCCTTGATTTGTTTGTTAAGTGATTTCAGGTTGAAAAGGGCTAGGTATGGATCAAAGGAGTGAAGAGGAAAGCATGCAAAGTGGAGAAATCATGAAAAGCCAAAGAGTTGAACTCGCCCATGGACGCGCACGGGCAGAAGGCGCTTATGCGCACCTTGCGAAATGGCCCATGGATGCGTACGCGTGCTGTGCGCGTACGCGTCGGTGCTGATATATGAGTTTTTAATGAATTCACAACCAACGAATTCTTAGGAGTTTTGGGGCCCAATCTCAACCAACTTTGGTGCCCAAACTGCTATTTAAAGCCAAGGATTGAAGAGCAAAGGGGGATTCACTCACTTACCATCATTCACACTCATTAGGATTAATTTAGAGTTAGTTTTAGAGAGAGAAGCTCTCACTTCTCTCTAGGATTAAGATTAGGATTAGGTTTAGTTCTTAGATCTAGGTTTTCATTCACTCTTTCTTCTACTTCTACTCTTCAATTCTTGTTGTTACATTCATCATTCTTCTATTCTTTTGTTGTAGTTTCCTTTATGTTGTTCTTGTACTTTGTTGTAGATCTACTATTGTTCCTTCTCTTTTCTTTCAATTGAATTCCTGGTAATTCATAATAAATGTGTTTCTTTGGTTTTCTATTGTTGATCTCTTGCTTTTGTAGTTGTATATTCCTTTAATTCTTGCAATTAATAATGTTTACCTTTATTGCCTCTTATGTGTTTGATAAAATGCCTCTTTTGGCTTTAGTATAGATTTTGTTCCTCTTGACCTAGGTAGAATAATTAGTGACTCTTCAGTTATCTAATTCCTTTGTTGATTGATAATTAGAAGTTGCTAATTGATTTGAATGCCTCTAAAGCTAGTATTTCCTTTAGGAGTTGATTAGGACTTGAGGAATCAAATTGATTCATCCACTTGACTTTCCTCCATGGTTAGAGGTTAACTAAATGGGAGTAATGGATAATTTGTTATCACAATTGAGGAGGATAACTAGGATAGGACTTCTAGGTCTCATATCTTGCCAAGAGCTTTGTTAGTTGTTAGTTTATTTTCTTTGCCATTTATATTTCTTGTCTAAAATCTCAAAAACCCCAAAATAACTCACAACCAATAACAAGACACTTTATTGTAAATCCTAGGGAGAACGACCCGAGGGTCCAATACTTTGATTTATAAATTTAGGGGTTTGTTTTAGTGACAAACAACTTTTTATATGAAAAGATTATTGTTTGGTATAGGAACTATACTTGCAACGAAAATTCATTTGTGAAATTCTAAACCATCAAACAATTCGTTCATCACAAGTCTCAGTGTCGGAAGAGGCTATTCAGCAAGTGCTTAACGTCTTACCAGTACTGAGTGACATGGATGGCTACCAAGAGGGCTTGCGTCAGCGAGAAAAGTCTGGATTTGACTGGGACTCGGTCCTCCGAGTCGTTGCTGAACCAGAGGCATTTTGGACCCATGATCAACTCCGGATGTGACCCAAGTGCATTGACGCATGTTTCCTCACTGTAGAAGCTGGAGCTTAGGCCCAGATCCTATCCCCCTATATCCTACCTAGCACCCACAAGTCATCCTTCACGGCGGATCTCGCTTTGCTTGTTTGGTGTGTTCTCACGGAGAGACCGGTGAACATTTTGCTTCTTGTCAAGCAAGCGATGGGTCAAATCCACGACCGGGGCAATTTGCCATTTCCAGCATTGGTATCTGATTTAGTTGCCGCTGTGGGTGTTCCTTGGGAAGCCATGGACACGAAAGCCATAATTCCGGCTAAGGGCGATGTGGTCCCAAGCGGAAAATACTTACATCTTCCCATGAACAAACCAAGCCTTGACATAGCCCCACCATCTATTATTCCTCCCACCCCATCACCACCGCAGCAAAGATCCAACCATCAAAGGATAGAAGATCTACACCGGAAGATTGATAGATATGAGTGGCGCAACCAACGCCGATACACTTACATCAAGAAGCTTCTGCGTTGTGTTACCCCTAGCATAGAGGACCCCGAAATATTCACATCCACCTCCAACCCAAGTGATGGGAGCTCTGATGAAGGCGATAGTAAAGGTTTTGGTTCCGACCGTCCCTTGCGCATTCTTAGTAGCATGGAGGACCGTGCTAAATTCTAAGGGTGGAGAGGTCGTTCGACCGATCTCCATGGGTAACAATCTCTTCCTTTCAATACCCATGGATTTACCTTTTGCTTAGTAGTTAGTACATTGCATGTGTAGTTAGTCTTGTTTGTAAATATCCCTTGCATGATAGTTAGTCTTTATAGAGCTGCTTAGTCAAATAATAACTTCTCTCCCAAGAAACTGTGTTTTGGGGTACCCTACCAATTTTAGAAAATTTTTGCAGAAAACTTGCTTTAAGAATGTATTTTGGAACATAGTGATTGAGCTGAGAACACAAGCATGTAAGTTTTGAGCCTATTGTATTGTTATATCTTCTAACCATTAATTCCCATTCTTGTGTGCATTATTCTCTCTCTATGATTGCAATCCTGGCTTTGTCTGATTCTATATGTCCATTACTTTGTGTATGAATGCATTTACATGATCGAGGCCATCATTTCAATAGTCACTTTTCCCAAATGGCCTTAACCTTTTTATCTACCATTGCTAACCAATTTTGAGCCTATGATAAACCCTCTTTGCTCCTAAAAAGTGCACATCAACAACCCTAAGTGAAAAACCATGAATGTCCCTAAATTTGGATCCTTGATTAGCTTAGGTGAGTTAGGATGTGTATCATTCAATTGGGAGGGTATACTTGGGAACTTGGGTAGATATAGAGGTGTATTGTAATTGTAATTGAAAATTTTGGGATTTGAGAACATACTCATCTATTGAATGATTGAACCATCTGCATTGAAACTTTTGTACATGAACCCCAAGGAAAAGGGGACCGAAAAAAAAAAGAAGAGAGAAGAAATTCATATGTGTATATATGAGAATGTATGAAAAAGAAAAGAAAAAAAGATATATATATGGAAAAGAAAAGAAAAGCAATGAAGGGGGATAAAAATGCCCCAAGACAAAGTAATTAAAAACAATGCATAAGGGATGTGAATTGAAAGGAATGCATGAGTATGCAAGAAAAAAAAGTGAAACTCAAGGGTAGCTAGGTAATGTATTATAGTTGTATAGGTTGTTCTATGTGTCTAGTGGGATTCTAGGTTAATCAAGGACTCAAATTTTAAGCTCACTTAACCATATGCATCCTTACCTTCACCCTAGCCACGTTACACCCATGATAAGACCTTATGATACTTGTAAGTATGCATTAAGTAATTGTTGATTGTTAGGTGAAAGACAAATCTTGGAAAGCATGATTAGGAGAGGATTGAGTGATGAACCCTATACACTTGGGCGCATAGAGCGGATACACGTCCGGTGAGGGTTCGATGCTCAACCCCTTGTTCCCGGCTTTCACAAGCGTTTATTTAGCCAGTTATATGCACTTTATAGTGATATTCAGTTTGGTAGGATTCATGAACTATACATCATTTTCACCCTATATGCTCACATGTGTTCTTGGAGGATGGATTTACCCATTGACCAAGTAGATAGACGATTTTACATTAGTTGCATGCATTCACTTAGGTTGTTTGCATTTCATAAACCCTTTCTCACCATGATCTTTGGTCCTTTTGTTTTAAGCATGAGGACATGCTTGGTTTAAATATGGGGAGATTTGATAAACCCTAATTTTGTGGTTTATCTTGTGCTTAATTTGGGGGTTTTTGTCAATATTTCTCGCACTTATTCACAAGAAATGCATGGTTTTGTGTTCACTACCTAATATTGCTCCATGATGGAAAACATGCTTATTTTGCCTTAGAATTGCTATATTTTGATCCTCTTTATTGCCATTCGATGCCGTGATGTATTTGTTGAGTGATTTCAAAATTAATAGGGTAAGAATGGCCTAGAAGAGAGGAAGAAAGCATGCACAAGAGGAAGGAACATGAAGATTTGCATTTTGAGAACTTTAGCACTGACGCACACGCGCACTTCACGCGCACATGTGGATGAGGATAACTGGAAGCGGCGCGCAAGGATTGACGCATCCGCGCAGACCAGAGAATTCCAACTAACGCGCACGCGCACTAGGCGCGTACGCGTGGATCACAAAAGCAATCGGCACGCACGCACGCATGGCAATTTCTGAGGCTCATGAGGCCAAAATTCAAGCTGTTTCTGCATGGAAAAAGACCCAAGGATGCTAGGGAGAAGGGAGGGGGGATCAATCATTTTACACTAAGACACATTTTCTAGTTTTTGGGTTCTTTGTTCTTCTAGAGAGAGAAACTCTTGTTGCTCTCTAGATCTAGCTTTAATTTGATCTTCCCTTGTTGTGTTCTAAATTGGATCTTGTTAATTACTAGTTTTAGTTGTTAAATTTGAATTCCTTAGTACAATTTTGCTTAGATCTTGTGTTAGTTTTATGGATTTTTGTCAATTGTTACTTCATACCTATTGCATGAATATTGTGAATCTTGATTTGTTGATGTTACATTGATGATTTCTATGATTAATTGTGTTGTTTGAGTGATTGTATGTTGATATTTGCTAGTGGGTGTTTGTCAATTTCAATCCAATTGCAATTTGAACATGTCTTTTGTTAATGCTTACCATGTGTGTGATGAGTTGTTTACCTTGATTATGGAGTAGTTCTTTTTACTCTTGGCTTAGACCAAGGGAATTGGGTAAACTTGAGTTATTGGGTCTAATAGATTTGATGATTTGGGAACCCTTAGTGGTCAATTTGATAGCCATTGACACTAACCTACTACTAGGTTAATTAGTAGTGAGGTTAGACCTTTTAGGTGGATATTGACCAAACCATTTAACATACTTCAAGTATAGAAGTAGACTTAATGGGTTTGGCTCCTCGTAATTGTCAAGATATGGTTATTAGACAAGGATGGTGACCCCAATTCTCATGTCTAACCAAGAGTTGCTTTTATCATTCTTATTTGAAAACCCAAAAATCTTGATTACCTTGCCTTAGTTATAGTTATTGTTTAGTTGAGAGTAGAATTATAATGAATGTTGTCTTCTTAGTTTGGAATTGGTCACATCTTGCTTAGTCACTTGAATTAGTTCCTTGCACCTTAAGATTACTTGTTTGCTAAGATTCCTAGTTTACTTCCTTGCTCATAACTTACAACCCCGGATTTCTAACCAATGTTGAAGCATATGTTTGCCCATTTCTTGTGAGACGATCCGAGGTTTGAATACTTCGGTTATTTTATTGGGGTTTAACTTGTGACAACCAATTTCTTTCTAAATTTGATCCTCGAGGATTGTTGTTGGTAGAGCTATACTTGCAACGCAACTTCATTGAGAAATTCTCTTTCGACATAGTCCACGAGTGCTCCGATCAAGACCAAGTGGCACGCCCAGGGTCTTTTAATCACTTGCGTAGCCTGGCGTGCCACGCCTTCGAGCCCAAGTGGCATGCCCAAGCCTTCTCCCTCTTCTTCTTGCTTCTGGAAAATTGATCTAGCGTGGCACGTCCAGGGCTAGCGTGCCACGCCCATGCTGTATGCTTGATCCATCTCTCTGGAAAGTTTAACTAGCATGGCACGCCCAGGGTTTGGTGTGCCACACCCATTTGTGTGCATGGTCCTTTGCTGGTGCGCCACGCCCAGTATTCAAGTGGCACGCCCAGCTCTTCTTTTGGTTGATTGGTGATGATGGTGTGCCACGCCTAAGACTCAAAGTGGCACGCCTGGGTGGAGAGTGGTGGCTAGTGTGCCACGCCTTTGATACCAAGTGGTACGCCCTTATGGTTGGCCTTAACTCCCTCTTTGGAAAATATAACTAGCGTGCCACACCCATCATTTTGCCTTGGTTCCAGTAGCTGGCGTGCCATGCCCAGCATTCAAGTGGCACGCCCAGGTAAGACTCTTGAGCTGGCGTGCCACGCCTTCGATACCAAGTGGCACGCCCAGCCTTTGCTTTGGCCTTCTTGTACACTGGTGTGCCATGCCTGGATGCTCAAGTGGCACGCCCAAGTGAGGGTGAGAGCTTAGCGTTCCACGCCTTCATCCTCAAGTGGCATGCCCAGACCTTTTTAGCCTTCAGCCCCTTTTCTGGAATCTTGTACTAGCATGCCACGCCATGCTGCTCAAGTGGCACACCCATAGTAAGTGGTGGGTTGGGCGTGCCACGCCCAACCTGGCGTGCCACGCCCTTTTAGTGGCCTTCATTGTTGCTCTCTGGAAAACTGTACTGGCGGGCCACGCCCATGTAAATGCTTTGAGAATCCCCTATGGACTTAAGTACTGGTGTGCCATGCCCAGCTCCTGGCGTGCCACGCCAGTGCATTTTTGTGGCATTTGCTCCAAGTGGCTCGCCAATTTCACACACCGAGCTTGTTTTGTTGTTTTCTTCCCATTTTTGATGTCTTTTTCACCTGAAATTCAGCACAAACTCATTTCAAAGCAATGTACTATAATATTCATCAAATATTGCATGAATTGTAATGATCTAATGAGATTATGCTCTTTTATGGTCCTTTTTATGCAAGAAAAAAGGTAGATGATGCAAGTCATCAGTGTTCGCGTCGCCCACGCGCACGCGTGGAACGCCAAAAAGTTCATCGACGTGTATGCATCGCCCACGTGCACGTGTGGATGGGAAAACGGCCAAGTGATGCCTACGCGTCAGCCACGCATACACGTGGGTGCGGTTTGTGCCCCACGCACAAAACTAGCACAATTCTCACACAACTCTCAGGAATTTGGCTGGGCAATTGGTGCAGCCCACTGACGCGTATGCGTTGGCCATGCGCACGCGTGGATAGCAAAAACGACGCGCACGCGTCAGTTACGCCTACGCGTGGCGGTGCATTCTGCCAAAAATTTTTCTAAGTTAATAGCTGCAGAATTTACGGTTTCAAACCCCAATCTTTCGACGGACATAACTTCTTCGTTTCAAATCATTTTTTGCCCATTTTTTGAACAGCATGAACATCCTGGATCCAATTTCATTTCTAAACATATTTGGCACAAATCAAGAATCCGGAGTCCAAGTTATGCTCCATCAAAGTATGCCCAAAAACCATACTTTCATACAAAACCACAAAGTGCCATTTTCAAAACAAACCAATTTTAACCCTTTTCAAAATCAACCAAAACATACCAATTTCAACACTTTTTGAAATCAATCAAAAACATACCAAAAATAAACTTCGAGCCTCCTCAACTCATACATTAACATTTTCATCAAATTCACAAAACCACCATCCAACCATTTTAACCCATCTCAATCAAATGGCTAAATTGTAAACACATTAACATGTCATACATCCTTCCTCATCCCAATTTCCAACAACACCACTTCCAATCAACCATCATTACACTTAATCAATATCATACTCACTATCAACATGGTTTAACCCACAATTCAACCTTAATCAATCATCAAGCATATATCACAACATGTATATCTCTCATGCATCATACCATAAAGGCATCAATATTCATAATCACATATATGACCACGTAATATATCACAACCATTCAACAACACCAACAATTCAATTCCTATCTTAGGGCCTCTAGCATAAGTTTTCACACCACATTACATTTTAGATACAGGAAACGAAAACCATACCTTAGCCGATTTCTTCCGCTCAACTGGAGCACTTCCAAATCACCTTTCCACAAGACCTCAAGGTCTCAACACCTCTAAGGACAGATTTTTATCACACCAAAGCCCTTTTCCATGCTTTCCAAAATCTCAATCAAGCTTTAATATTCACATACACACTACCTAAGCCACAATTATTACATTCAAAGACAACAACTCAATACCCAAACAACATAGAACAACAAGTTCCACTAGGATTGAGAATCTTACCACATCCAAGGTTCAAGGAGACAAGATTAATCTTCTCCTTCAAGAGAGTTAGGTGCTATAAATTCAAAATTAAGGGATGAAGAACTGAACCAAAATCGTGGCTTACCTCAAGAATAAAGTAGTGAGTTTTGTAGAGCTCTTCGTGGTGAACGCGTGGCCGCAAATGATACGGCAATCGGAGCTCTAAATCAAAAGTTATGGTGGTTTGAAGATTAAACAAGGGTTAGAACTTTGAGAGAGTGTTATTCCCCCATGTTCCTCATTTCAGCGTGTATGAGTGTCAAGCGAGGAGAGAGAGTGCTGAAAATTAGGGTTATAGGTTTAGTTTAGTTGCGCCAAGGGCCCAATATGGGTCCGGTTGGCCTGATTTGGCACGTTCAGTCCAATCTTGGGCCGATTTCTATAAAATTGGTATCGAAATTCTTGTCTCAATCTCCTCTATCATATTAAGCCATAAAAATCACATTTTTGGCTTTCTAAAATGAATTCTCATTCATGGATTAATTAGCCATTAATTAACTGGGTTTTACATGCACTCATTAACCGCCCAATACGCTTTGTGCTCTATCTCAACCGGGAGATGGCAAGCTTTACTATAGACCAACCAGAAGGGACTCATGCCTATTAGAGTCTTATGGGCAGTTTGGTAGGCCCACAAGGCATCCCTAATCTAGTGCTCCCTAATCTAGGGTCCTCTTAATTTTTTAGTTAGATACCTTAGCTTGTCCATCTATTTGTGGGTGGTAAGTGGTGGCCACCTTATGAATAATGCCATACTTTTACATTAATGTTGCCAGTCCTTTGATGTAAAAATGTGAGCCTAATGTGCAATAAAGTCCTTTCAATCTCAGGATCAAAGGGGGCTAAGCTCAGATCTAGTAATTAACGCGTCATTCAATAGGGAAAACATAGATTTCATGCAATTATAGTGACAAAAGGGAATACTAAAGAAAGTTAGCTACCAATTAATAATACTAGAAATCCTAACTAGTAATCAAGAACAAAAAAAAATCGAAAAATAACTATTCATATATGCACATATTCACACCATCCAATAATATGGGACACATATGCAAGTACACGAGAACGGCGCCAAAAACTTGACAGATGATAACTGTCAGTTTAGAAAATCCAAAGGTTTTCAAACTCGAATGTCGCAAGTATAGTCTAAACCGACAAGTGATCCTCAACCAAAGTTTAGAAGATTGTCACAAGAATTAAATCAATTAACAGGAGTATGATCCTGGGTAGTTTTTCATAGAACCTGCAATTGAATGCACATCATTGATTAAGAAATTTGGGGGGTTTTGAATTGCTTGTCGAGAAAGTAAAGTGACTAGAATTCAAAAGCAATAAATAATTAACAATTAAAATGGAAGAGTTAGGAATATTAAGCAAGTAATTGACTATCTAACAAGTATGTAACTAAGATGATAAGAACGAAATGGTATATGACTAAGAAATATGAATTTAAAGTAAAAGGATTAAGAAATTAAAGTCAACAAAAGGGATTGAGAATCGCTTAATCTAAAGAGCCTTGGCTAAAGGTGAGATTGGCTTCCTATTCTTCTTATTAACCACTAATATCGTAATTAGCAAGAGTATTCCTAGTTTGTTATCCTCTAACAATGAAGGAAAGTTAAGTAAGCATAATTGATTTCAATCCACCTCTTTCTTTTTTTTAACAAGTATAATAGCAGCTATAATAGCAATTTCAACATATAAGCAAGCAAAATAGCATAATACACCTGTAATTCAATGTCACTAACAAAAGAAACCAAACTAAACAAACTAACAACAATGAAAACCTGATAAAACACTTATAGTTCTATCCCAACTAACTAATACTCAAGAAATTCAACCAAAGAGATGGAAAGTAAGCAAAAGAACTATACACAAGGAAGATCATACCATGGAACGATGTCTCCCACCTAGCACTTTTCTTTAACGTCCTTAAACTGGATGGGCATGAACTTCATTTGCAAGCTCCGGGTGGATCCTTCAAGAAGACAATTTTCACCTCCTTGTCACTCTTGGGATTGATATGATGGTATAACTTGAGATGATGTAAGTGAACAACTTCATAGGGCTCATTTTTATCAACAATATATAGACCATCCTATCTTGATCTGATCTTTCTGGGTAGCAACCTCAACCTTGAATTGTATAGTAGTACCAAATTACCCACTCAGAATTCATTCTGCTTGATATGCCAGTCATGCACTGCTTTAGTTTTTTCTTTGTATATGCGAGCATTATCGTAAGCCTCCAACCTCAAACACTCTAACACTTCCAACTGTAGCTTCCTTTCTACACTCACCTTTTGCAACCCAATGTTGAACTCCTTAACCGCCCAATACGCTTTGTGCTCTATCTCAACCGGGAGATGGCAAGCTTTGCGATAGACCAACCAGAAAGGACTCATGCCTATTAGAGTCTTATGGGTAGTTCGGTAGGCCCACAAGGCATCCACTAATCTAGCTATCTAATCTTTCCTATGGGGCTTTACTATATTCTCTAGGATCCTTTTAATTTCTTAGTTAGATACCTTAGCTTGTCCATTTATTTGTGGGTGGTAAGCAGTGGCCACCTTATGAATAATGCCATACTTTTACATTAATGTTGCCAGTCTTTTGTTGTAAAATGGTGAGTCTAATATGTAATAAAGTCCTTTCAATATCAGGATCAAATGGGGTTAAGCTTAGATTTGGTGATGAACGCGTCATTCAATAGAGAAAACATAGAGTTCATGCAATTATAGTCACAAAAGGGAATCTTAAAGAAATGTAGCTACAAATTACTAATACTACAAATCGTAACTAGTAATCGAGAACCAAGAAATAATCAAAAAGCAACCATTCACATATGCACGTATTCACACCAACCAACAATATGGTACACATATGCAAGTCCCCGACAACGGCACAAAAAACTTGACGGAGGATAAATGTCGGTTTAGAAAATAGTTTTAAAAAACTCGAATGTCGCAAGTATAGTCTAAACCAATAAGTGATCCACAATCAAAGTTTAGAAGAATGTCACAAGAATCAAATCAATTACCAGGAGTATGATCCCGAGTAGTTTTCCTTAGAACTTGCAATTGAATGCACATCATTGATTAGGAAATTTGGGGTGTTTTGAATTGCTTGTGGAAAAAGTAAAGTGACTAGAATTCAAAAGCAATTAACAATTAACAATTAAAATGGAAGAGTTAGGAATATCAAGAAAGTAATTGGCTATCTAACAAGCATGTAACTAAGATGATAAAAATAAAATAGCATATGACTAAGAAATATGAATTTAAAGTAAAAGAATTAAGAAGTTAAAGTCAACAAAAGGGATTGACAATCACTTAATCTAAACAGCCTTGGCTAAAGGTGAGAACTTTGCTTCCTATTCTTGTTATTAACCACTAATGGTAATTAGCAAGAGTATTCCTAGTTTGTCATCCTCTAAACATGAAGAAAAGTCAAGTAAGCAAAATTGATTTCAATCCACCTCTTTCTTTTTTTTAACAAGTATAATAGTAGCTATAATAGCAATTTCAACATCTAAGAAAGCAAAATAGCATAAAACACCTATAAATCAATGTCACTAACAAAATAAACCAAACTAAACAAACTAACAACAATGAAAACCTGATAAATCACTTATAGTTCAATTCCAACTAACAAATACTCAAGAAATTCAACCAAAGAGATGGAAAGTAAGCAAAAGAACTATACACAAGGAAGATCATACCATGGATGGATCCTTCAAGAAGAAACTTTCTACCTCCTTGTCACTCTTGGGATTGGCATGCTGCTATATCTTGAGATGACATAAGTGAACAACTTCATAGGGCTCAACTTTATCAACAGTATATAGACCATCCCATCTTGATCTGAGCTTTCTGGGTAGTGAAAGAGGCCTAGAGAGGGTTCGAAATTTATCTTAAAATAAGATTGGCATTGTAAGTATAGTTCCAAGCCCAATAATTGAGCAATATCAAATTCAATTCTAAAGATGTCACAATTCAAAGCAAATGTAAACCAAGAGTATTTAGTCTCCCAGGTCGTTCTCCCTAGGAACTAATGCCAATGAGCGCACACAATTTTGGTTGTGAGAAGCAAAGGGGTGTTTTCAATGAAAAATTAAGCAATAAAGGAATTAAAGAACAAAGAAAAATTGTAATTAATTAACTAATAAAGGAATAAAAGAACTACGTATGCAATATAAACAAGTAAGACTATAAAGTGATGAAAATGTGATTCAAAACATAAATGAAACCTTGACTTGGGATGAGTTATGGAATCTTTTCCTTACCATAACCACAACTATGATAATTATGATGGATTAATCTCACTAAGTCAACCCTTAACATCGAAGGATAAGTCAAGTGAGCATAGTTGTTATTAATACACAAATCCTAGCTAACTTACTAATTACCTTAGTAAAAAGCTTGCGTTAGTGGAAACAATAACAAGTAACAACCCAAGAATTATCACTAAATGTTGGACATTATAGCTCTAATAATCCATAAACTCATTTTCCCCAAGCCAAGGGGTAGAAATTACCCCATAATCAAAATTGGCATTTCATCAAACACATAGAGGGCATAAACATAAAACATGGCAAAATTGGGAAACTGTTAAAAACTATGAACCATAAATGATCAAAATCAATAAAGGCAACTCAAACAAACATAAAGTAAGCATCAAACATCAAATTAACCAACTAGAAATCCAAAATTGCAACACTATGTATATTAACAAAGGAAGCTAAAATATAAGTGTAGACAAAGCAATGTAGTAAAAAGAGACAATTAAATAAATACTTACAATGTAAATTGAAAAATCCAAAAGCAAGACTTGAAGTATAAAATTCTACAAAACCCTAATGAAAACCCTAAGAGAGAGTTGAGAGAAAACCTAACCTAAACTACCCTAAAACTACTCCTAAAAATGTGTTGTTCCTATTCTAAGATGGCTCCCCCTTTGTTATATGTTGTTGCTCCTTCATATAGCCCTTCATTTCAGCATCCAAGCCTTCCAAAATTGGGCTAAAGGCCCCCAAAAATTGTGCAGCACGTGACTTTTTAATGGAGGCATGCGCTGGTACCTGTGCGTACGCACACTTCGCTAAATGTCCTCCTGTGCGTACGCACAGTGGGTTGTGTGCACGCACACTAGATGAATCCTTCTTGTGCGTACGCACGTAGCGTTGTGTGTATGCACGCATGGCTGTATGCTTTCTCCTTGTTTTCTTTATGTTTTCTCCCTTTGTACATGCTTCTATCCACTTTTGCCTTGCCAAACGTGCCTCTAGGACCTAAAATCACTCAACAAACATGTCATGGCATCGAATGGCATAAAAGTGGAATTAAATTGCTCAATTTATACACAAAAATGCATGTTTTCACATTTAGGCACAATTTAGGGATCAAACACAAAAGTATGCTATTTTGGTGCTTAAGTGTAGGTTTATGTGATGAAATCCACTCAAATCGAGCAAAATTATCTCATCAAATATGGACTCATCAATTCCCCCACACTAAAACAATAGCATGTGCTCATGCTAAACCAACAAGGAGGATGATCAAAGGGAAACAACTTATTGAATACAACTATCTATATGCATGCAAGTATATATGTATTATATATAGCTATACCTATCTATAATATCTATATGAAATTTGTGAAAACAAACAAACAAATTCTCAAGCAAGTATATAGACACATAAGGCTAAGCAAAGAATTAATTCAATGCAACCAAAATCTAAAGAATTGATTCAACTCATAAAAATGAAGCAACTTGCAAGAATGCATGATAAGAAGCATGGAAACATTGAGTTGGGTGATCGAACCCTCACTAGGTGTGTATACACTCTAATCGCTCGGTATTTAGGGTCAATTCACTCAAGTCTCCTCCGAATCATGCTTTCAAAGATTTACTTTTCATATAACAGTCAACAAATATGTGATGCATGAATGCAAGTATCATGAGGTCTTTAGAGGGATGTAATGGGGTTAGTGTTAAGGTAGGATAAATTTGGCTAAGTGGACTAAGAAATTAGATCTTTGATTAGCTCAAGTGTCCAACTCAACCTACATCAACCAAATAACAAAATATGCAACCTAACTTCCCATAATCACACTTTCTATACACATTCATGCATATTTTTCATCCAAGTCCACATATGCACTTCTTATTCAATTTTTCCTTCTTCTGGGAAACCTTTGTTCCCATTTATTATATTTTTTTTTTCATTTCATTTTTTTTGACACATGCATATGGTTAAAGCAATTTGATACATGAATGTGCACCCATTTTCCAAATTTTTCAATGAATATCCAAAATAAAATATTTCTCTACCAATGCTTCCCAAAATTTTCCCCACACTTAAATGACACACACTCCACAATTAGAACAAAAGGGGATTAAGAGGCTCAAAAGGGGTTAACAAAGGTAGATGCAAGGGTAGGTCCATATGGGTGAGTGAGTTTAATACAAAAATAGCCTCAATCATGCTAAATGCATTCAAAACATCAAACATTGGAAATAAAAAATCAAGCAAAACCAAGATTACAATCATAGAAGGAGCATAGCACACAATAAACAAAAATAGTGGTTAAAATGTGTAACCACTCATTAAGGCTCAACAACTCACAAAGTTGCTTTGTTCTATCTCTCTTCTATGTTCTATAAAAAAATCATTCAAGCAAGTTTTAAAAATAATTTTCCAAATCAATTCAATAGAACGGCCTTGAAACAAAATTCTTGAAAATCCTTGTTGTTTTTCACCAAAATTATTTCCTACATGTATGTATATATGTGATGGATGCAATTTTCAAAATTTTTCCTAGTTCTCTCCTAATTTTCAACAAGCAAAGATTAACATGAACAATTAGGACAAAATTGAACTAGGTGCTATACTATTCACATCATCCAATCACAACTTCTATCTATAAGCTATATATCAAGCCAAAGATGCAAAATGCAATAGATATAAACTATGACTAAACTAGGATATATGTACTAGAAGAAAATGTAATGCAACAATAAAAAACACTCCAAATATCTACAAGAAACATAATTAAAAGAAGCTAAAATAAAGTGTAAAGTGTTTGAAAAAGAAAGTTTACACCCTAAAATGACGAATCCTCCCCCACACTTAAGCGTTGGATGGTCCTCCATGCACGAACGCAATCTGGGGAATATGGCTCTATGGTCCTCCACCTTTAGCTAGTGGATGCGGGGGTTCGGGTTGTGGCAAAATTTGCAAGTCCAATGCGGGCTTGGCATCTCCATCCTTGGTGTCCTCCTACTTTCCCGGCTCATTACCATTATGTCTCATGCTCTATAATTAGGAATCATAGGGCAAGTAGCACAAAAGGGTAAAGGGATAAGTAAATAAGCATCTAATTGAGGAAGCTTTCATAGAGGTGTGGTATGATAAAAAAATATGAGCCACGTGTGCATTCCAATTATGCGCGCGGCTGGAACACACACAACGGCCAGTTAAAACAGCATCCACACGATCAAAAAGGTAAACATGAGTTCCTCAATTAAATGGCCTAAGTTGCAAGCAATAGATGAACATCAATTAAGGACAAGCATACTTAGGTAACTACCACAAGAGTGAATTGAGTTTAGGAATTATTGGATATTAAAGTTGTGCATGTGAAAGTGCAAAATTGATAGAAGATAGCACAATTAACAATAACCAATTCAATAATGAACCAAAAACTCGTTATTCATCATGAAACATAAAGAAAAAGTCACATGGGGAGATACTTGTTACAAAAAGCTTGATAAGAATCAAGTTGAGTCACTAAAAAAAATGCAAAGTATTAACAAGGAACAAGTATCGGTCATGTGACAAATTTAATATGAAAATCATGATGGATGAGTAATTTTAACTCAATTCACTTAATTCCATATGCACTTATATAATTTGTCCTAGTGGTAAGGTCGAAACATGAGTTATCAAACCCACTAGGTGCTAGTAAATTAAGGCAAAGTATAAGTGCATTGGGGGAAACTTTGAGCAACAAACAACCCAATCATTATCAAACAAACACATGCAACTTATTTAAATAGAAACAACTAAATTAAACTAATATAATAACTAAAATGAAAATGAAATGCAATGAAGATTAAGTAAAACAAGAGGAAAAGCATGGAAGAAGCAAGAAAAGAGAGGGGTGGAGGGGGCGGAAGTGCGTTAGGGCTTAAATGGAAGAGAAATAAAAATTTTGCCAAAAACAGCACTTGTGCGTACACACAGGTATGTGTGCATACACACATTAGGTGAAAAGTGGGAGGTGTGCACTCGCACAAGGTGTTTGAGTGCTCTAAACAGAAAGGGAAACAAGACGTGTGTGTACGCACAAAACACTTTTTCTTTCTTTTTTTAGAGAAGGATCATGTGTGCGTGCGCACAATGGTCCGTGCGCTTGCACAGAAGGAAAGATAGGGGTTGTTCACGTGCACAAGCCATGCCAACGCTCCGACCAGATGGGTTGTGTATTGGCGTGCGGACGCACATGTCAGTGCGGCCACACATAGAGCGCAAGAAGGGGGATGTGTGCATATGCACAGAGCAGTGCGCACGCACAAAGCGCAAGAAATAGGTTGAAACAAGGAGGTTTGTGCACACGCATAGATGCCCTGTTTTTCAATTTTTTTTTTCCTTCAAAAACTAAGGCATTAAACCTCAACTCAATCAAACTCAACCCCAAACATCCAAAAACTCAAACATTCATGATCCATATGCAAATTAAGCTACTAAAATCAAAATTAAACTAATCTTAAGCTAACCAAAACAAACAAAAATGCAATAAACCAAGATTATAAACAAAGAGAAAGGGTAAGAAAGATATTACCATGGTGGGGTGTCTCCCACCTAACACTTTGATTTATAGTCCTAATTTGGACTTTTTGAGGAGACTCTAGCTAGGGTGGCTTATGTTTCTATTTCCCGTCGAATATCCATTCAAGCTTGCACTTTATAGGTCCTCCGGGATCCCATATTTTAGTTTCCCGCTCACCTTCTTGTTGATTTTCATGCTTCAAGCCGGATGAATAAGCTCCTAATTGAACCTTGTAATAACCCAACATTTTCCAATAATCACCCAATCGAGCTCTACACCATGCTTGAATCCCACTTCTTGATTTGGTTTTCTTGAAGAACCTTGGATTCTCTTGGCACTCAATACCCCTTCTTCCACCATGTACCATCCCAAGAAGGACCTTGAGTTGGTAATCGGTCTCCAAGATAGCATATTGATGGGGGCCAATGAAGCTCATAGATGAAATTACCACCCACTCAATGTGCTCTTGGACCAAAATTTCTTCCTCACTAACTTTCTCTTCCTCATCACTCAAATCATAACAAGGAGGTTGTGAGAAGTCTACCTCCATGTCTCCCTCAAGCTCATTGGGAAGAGGCTCATAAGGGTCATTAAGGGGATTGTTCAAGGAGGACAAAAAATCATTTATGATGGAATCCTCATTTTGATCAATCTCCCTTAACTCCTCCTTTCTCTCCTCTGGTTCACATACTTCACTTTCTCCCTTTTGTTGCACTTCAAGCTCTAACCCTTCTTCTTTCCCTTATGGCTCCATGCTCTCCTCTTCACTACGTGCATTAGTTGACCCTCCACATTCCTCATGAGGAATGCCTTGATCGGATGAGTGTAGGAGAACTAAGAGGTTCACCGCTTCGGCTATGGTTGCCATAAAGTGCCCTTGTGTCCTTCAAAATCATTCTTGCTCTTGGAGAAAGGCTTGAAGGACTTGATGGTCTTGGGTCAAGGGTGGAAAAGCTTCACAATTAGGTAAGAAGGAAGGTTTATTGGTTGGGAAGAAGGTTGGATATGTGGGAGGTAGTTCATGTTGATGAGTATCCTGAGATGGTGTGTAAGAAGGTGTATGATGATGGTGGTGTGGTGATTGAGAATACGGCGATTGAGGATTGTGTTGAGGGTAGGGGTCATAGGTATATGGTGGTGGAGGTGTATAGTCATAGTGAAATCCACCATATCCTTGGTTTGGGTATGCATATTAGAGAGGGTATGGTTCATTGTAATATGGAGGAGGTTGCTCCTCCCAAAATTGATGCTCCAAACCCATGATGCAATTTACAATTGAAGTTATCAAACCTTACAAAATGATCACAACCAAACTCCAAACCAAGAGGGTGATAACTCATAGAGAAAATGGTAAATAAAAACTAAAGACATCAAGTGACAAAAGAAATAAAATGCTAATTATCAACAAAAGCAAACAAACAACCAAAAAAAGTATGTATTCATACTATTCACATATTTACAACAACCAAAATATAGCACTCATTGCACTTAGTTCCCCAACAACGTCGCCAAAAATTTGACAGAGGCCTAGAGCTGGGTTTGGAGTTTATCTCAAAATAAGATTGGTGTTGTAAGTATAGTTCCAAGCCCAACAATTGACCAATATCAAATTCAATTCTAAAGATGTCACAATTCAAAGCAAATGTAAACCGAGAGTATTTAGTCTCCCGAGTCGTTCTCCCTAGGAACTAATGCCAATGAGCGCACACAATTTTGGTTGTGAGAAGCAAATGGGTGTTTTCAATGAAGAAGTAAGCAATAAAGGAATTAAAGAACAAGGCAAAATTGCAATTAATAAACTAATAAAGGAATAAAAGAACTACGTATGCAATATAAACAAGTAACACTATAAAGTGATGAAAATGTAATTCAAAACATAAATGAAACCTTGACTTGGGATGAGTTATGGAATCTTTTCCTTACCATAACCACAACTATGATAATTATGATGGATTAATCTCACTATGTCAACCCTTAACATCGAAGGATAAGTCAAGTGAGCATAATTGTTATTAATCCACAAATCCTAGCTAACTTACTAATTACCTTAGTAAAAAGCTAGCGTTAGTGGAAACAATAACAAGTAACAACCCAAGAATTATCACTAAATGTTGGACATTATGGCTCTAATAATCCATAAACTCATTTTCCCCAAGCCAAGGGGTAGAAATTACCCCATAATCAAAATTGGCATTTCATCAAACACATAGAGGGCATAAACATAAAACATGGCAAAATTGGGAAAATGTTAAAAACTATGAACCATAAATGATCAAAATCAATAAAGGCAACTCAAACAAACATAAAGTAAGCATCAAACATCAAATTAACCAACTAGAAATCCAAAATTACAACACTATGTATATTAACAAAGGAAGCTAAAATATAAGAAAGTGTAGACAAAGCAATGTAGTAAAAAGAGACAATTAAATAAATACTTACAATGTAAATTGAAAAATCCAAAAGCAAGACTTGAAGTATAAAATTCTACAAAACCCTAATGAAAACCCTAAGAGAGAGTTGAGAGAAAACCTAACCTAAACTACCCTAAAACTACTCCTAAAAATGTGTTGTTCCTATTCTAAGATGGCTCCCCCTTTGTTATATGTTGTTGTTCCTTCATATAGACCTTCATTTCAGCATCCAAGCCTTCCAAAATTGGGCTAAAGGCCCCAAAAAATCGTGCAGCACGTGACTTTTTAATGGAGGCATGCGCTGGTACATGTGCGTATGCACACTTTGCTAAATGTCCTCCTGTGCGTATGCACAGTGGGTTGTGCACACGCACACTAGCAGAATCCTTCTTGTGCGTACGCACGTAGCGTTGTGTGTACGCACGCATGGCTGTATGCTTCCTCCTTGTTTTCTTCATGTTTTCTCCCTTTGTACATGCTTCCTTCCACTTTTGCCTTGCAAAACCTGCCTCTAGGACCTAAAATCACTCAACAAACATGTCCTGGCATCGAATGGCATAAAAGTGGAATTAAATTGCTCAATTTAAGGACAAAAATTCATGTTTTCACATTTAGGCAAAATTTAGGGATCAAACACAAAAGTATGCTATTTTGGTGCTTAAGTGTAGGTTTATGTGATGAAATCCACTCAAATCGAGCCAAAATATCTCATCAGATATGGACTTATCAGGTAGCAACCTCAACCTTGAATTGTATAGTAGCACCAAATTACCCACTCGGAATTGCTTCTGCTTGATATGCCAATCATTCACGGCTTTAGTTCTTTCTTTGTATATGTGGGCATTATCATAAGCCTCCAACCTCAAACATTCTAACTCTTCCAACTGTAGCTTCCTTTCTACACTCGCCTTTTGCAACCGCATGTTGCACTCCTTAACTGCCCAACACGCTTTGTGCTCTATCTCAACCGGGAGATGGCAAGATTTGCCATAGACTAACCGGAAGGGACTCATGCCTATTAGAGTCTTATGGGCAGTTCGGTAGGCCCACAAGGCATCCCCTAATCTAGCTCTCTAATCTTTCCTATGGGGATTTACTATATTCTCTAGGATCCTTTTAATTTCTTAGTTAGATACCTTAGCTTGTCCATTTATTTATGGGTGGTAAGTGGTGTGATGAGTGGATAATTTATACGCTTTTTGGCATTGTTTTTACATAGTTTTTAGTATGTTTTAGTTACTTTTTAGTATATTTTTATTATTTTTTCTGCAAAAATCACATTTCTGGACTTTACTACGAGTTTATGTGTTTTTCTATAATTTCAGATATTTTCTGGCTGAAATTGAGGGATCTGAGCAAAAGTCTGATTCAGAGGCTGAGAAAGGACTGCAGATGTTGTTGGATTCTGACCCTCCTGCACTCAAAGTGGACTTTCTTGAGCTACAGAAACCCAATTGGCGCGCTCTCATTTGCGTTGGAAAGTAGACATCTTGGGCTTTCCAGTAATATTTAATAGTCCATACTTTGCCTGAGATTTGACGGCCCAAACTGGCGTCCAAACACCCACCAGAGACCCTTTTCTGGCGTAAAACGCCAGAACTGGAGTTAAACCCCAAACTGGAATCCAAGCTGGCGTTTAACTCCAAGAATTGCCTATGCATGTGAAAGCTTCAAAGCTCCGCCCAAACACATACCAAGTGGTCCCCGAAAGTGGATTTCTACACTATTTGCACTTAGTTACTTATTTTCTGTAATCCCTAGTAACTAGTTTAGTATAAATAGCACTTTTGACTATTGTATTTCATCTTTTGATCATCTTTTGATCTTTTGATCACTTTGAGGGAGGCTAGCCATTCGGCCATGCCTAGACCTTTCTCTCTTATGTATTCTCCAACGGTGGAGTTTCTACACCTCATAGATTAAGGTGAGGAGATCTGCTGTTCTTCATGAATTAATGCAAGTACTATTTTTTTCTTTCAATTCACGCCTACTTCTTCTCCAAGATATACTCTTGTACTTAATTCAGTTAAGTCAGAATGAAAGGGTGACCCGTGACAATCACCCACTATCTTCGTTACTCGCTTAGCCAAGATCCGCGTGCCTGACAACCACAAGCGGTCTACATGATATTCAATGTAGTCATTGGACGATAGGCGGAGTATAATCTCTTGGGTCTCTGATCCACGGATTTGACTTGCCTCTCCTAACAATAGAGCATTCGAGTCCATTAGGATAGAACCTTCGTGGTATAGGCTAGAACCAATTGGCAGCATTCCTGAGATTCAGAAAGTCTAAACCTTGTCTGTGGTATTCTGAGTAGGATCAGGGAAGGGATGACTTCGACGAGCTTCAAACTCGCGAATGTTGGGCGTAGTGACAGTGTGCAAAAGGATAGAGAGATCCTATTCTGATACAAGTGAGAACCGGCAGATGATTAGCCGTGCGAAAATGCACCTGGATCATTTTCACTGAGAGGACGGATGGTAGCCATTGACAACGGTGATCCACCAACATACAGCTTGCCATGGAAGGGAGCATGCATGATTGGATGAAGAAAATAGGAAAGCAGAGGTTCAGAAGCAACAAAGCATCTCCAAACGCTTATCTGAAATTCCCCCTAATGGATTACATAAGTATCCTTATTGCATTTTATGTTTTATTTATCTTTTAATTATCAAAACCTCATAACCATTTGAATCCTCCTGACTAAGATTTATAGGATGACCATAGCTTGCTACAAGCCGACAATCTCTATGGGATCGACCCTTACTCGCGTAAGGTTTTATTACTTGGACGACCCAGTGCACTTGCTGGTTAGTTGTGCGGAGTTGTAAAAGTGTAATTGCAATTTCGTGCACCAAGTTTTTGGCACCGTTGTTGGAGATTTTTTGAGTTTGGACAACTGACAGTTCATCTTGTTGCTTAGATTGGGTAATCATTTTTCTTGTTTGAGTCTAGTGTCAAATTTTAAGTTTGGTGTCAATTGCAGGTTTTAATTCTTCTTGATTTTCAAAAATTCATGCATTCTCTTCTTCTTTGATCTTCAAGTTGTTCTTGATGATTTTCCTTGTTTGATCTTTAAATTTTCTTGTTTTGTGTCTTTTCATGTTTTTCTTGTGCATTTTCAAATTCATAGTGTCAAAACATTAAAAATTTTTAAGTTTAGTGTCTTGCATGTCTTTTTTTTCTTAAAAATTTTTTAAAAATATGTTCTTGATGTTCATCATGATCTTCAAAGTGTTCTTGGTGTTCATCTTGACATTCAAAGTGTTCTTGCATGCATTATTTGTTTTGATCTTAAAATTTTATGTTTTGTTTCATTTTGTTATTTTTCTCTCTCCTTATTCAAAATCAAAAAGTAAAAAAAAATTATCTTCTCCCTTTTCTTCTCATAATTTTTGAAATTTTGGGTTTACGTGGTAAAAAATTTTTAAAATTTAGTTGTTTCTTGTTAGTCAAGTCAAAATTTCAAATTAAAAATAAATAAAAAAATATAGAACATAAAGCAGAAGAATCACAGAGAAAAACAGCTCATTGGTGTTAAAACGCCAGTAAAGAGGCACTTTTGGCGTTAAACGCCAGAATGACTATCATTTTAGGCGTTTAACGCCAGTAAAGGTATCATTCTGGGCATTAAACGCCAGAATGGGTAGCATTTTGGGGCGTTTAACGCCAGAAATGACAGCATTCTGGGCGTTTAGAAAAACGCCCAGTAAAAAAGGATTCCTGGCATTTAACGCCAGCCAGGGTATCTGGCTAGGCGTTAAACGCCCATAGAGGCAGCCAAGTGGGCGTTAAATGGCAGAATGGATAGCATTCTGGGCATTTAATGCCAGGATGACACAAGGGAAGTAATTTTGTTTCCAATTCGAATTTTCTCAATTTTTCATGTTTTAATTCATAACTTTTTGCATCAAACATATTTTAAATGTTCAACTTTCAATTTTTTTTATGTTTTTGAAAATTTTCAAACTAATTTTTCAAAAATCTTTTTCTTAACTTATTTCATATTTTCGAAAATCCTTGCTAACAATTAATGTTTTGATTAAAAAATTTCAAGTTTGTTACTTTCTTGTTAAGAAAGGTTCAATCTTTGAAATTTTAGAATCATATCTTTTAGTTTTTTGTTAGTCAAGTAATCAACTTTAATTTTAAAAATCAAATCTTTTTAACTCTTTTTTCAAAATAAATTTCAATCATATCTTTTTAAAATTTTCATTTCAAAATCTTTTTCTAACTTCTTATCTTTTCAAAAATATTTTCAAATCTTTTCCAACTAATTACTATTTCCTATCTTTTTCAAAACCTCCTAACCACTTTTCCACCTCCAATTTTCGAATTTCACTAACCAACTTTTTCAATTTTTTTTAATTAACTAATTGTTTTAGTTTTAATTTTCGAATACTCTCTCTCATCTCGTTATATTTATTTGCTAACACTTCTCTTCTACTTATAATTCGAACCATCTCTCTCCCTCTGTGTTTGAATTCTTCTTATTCTCTTTCTACCTCATTCCGCTATTCTTCTTTTCTTCTGACACCTCAAGGAATCTCTATACTGTGACATAGAGGATTCCACTAATTCCTTTGTTCTCTTTTTTTTCATATGAGCAGAAACAGGTATAAAAACATTCTTGTTGAAGCTGATTCTGAACCTGAAAGGACTCGGAAGAAGAAGCTAAGAGAAGCTAAAGCACAACACTCCGGAGAGGACCTTACAAAAAATTTCGAAAAAGAAGTAGACATGGCAGCCGAACCCAACAACAATGCCAGAGATGCAAGGAAGATGCTTGGTGACTATACTGCACCAACTTTCAACTTCTATGGAAGGAGCATCTCAATTCCTATCATTGTAGTGTATAACTTTGAGCTTAAGCCTCAATTAATTTTTCTAATGTAGCATAATTGCAAGTTTCACGGACTTCCATCGAAACATCCTCATCAGTTCTTAGCTGAGTTCTTGCAGATCTGTGACACTGTTAAGACAAATGGGATTGATCCCGAGGTCTACATACTTATGATTTTCCCTTTTACTGTAAGAGACAGAGCTAGGATATGGTTGGACTCACAACCTAGAGAAAGCCTGAACTCTTGGAATAAGTTGGTCAATGCTTTCTTGACCAAATTCTTTCCACCTCAGAAGATGAGCAAGCTTAGAGTTGAAGTCCAAACCTTCAAATAGAAGGAAGGTGAATCTCTCTATGAAGCTTGGGAAAGATACAAGCAATTAAGCAAAATGTGTCCTTCTCACATGCTTCCAGAATGGAGCATCATATGCATATTCTATGATGGTCTGTCTGAATTGTCCAAGATGTCATTAAACCATTCTGCTGGTGGATTACTTCATATGAAAACACTTGCAGAAGCTCAGGAACTGATTGAGATGGTTGCAAATAACCAGTTCATGTACACTTCTGAAATAAATCCTATGAATAATGGGATGACTTAGAAGAAAGGTGTTCTTGAAATTGATACTCTGAATGCCATATTGGCTCAGAACAAGATATTGACTCAGAAAGTCAATATGATTTCTCAAAATCTGACTGGATTACAAGTTGCATCTGGCAGTACTAAAGAAGCCTCCTCTGAAGGAGAAGCTTATGACCCAGAAAATTCAGCAATGGAAGAGGTGAATTACCTGGAAGAACCCTATGGAAACACCTATAATCCTTCATGGATAAATCATCCAAATTTCTCATGGAAGGATCAACAGAAGCCTCAACAAGGCTTCAATAATAATAATGGTGGGAGAAATAGATTTGGAAATAGCAAGCATTTTCCATCATATTCTCAGCAACAAACAGAGAATTCTGTAGCAAACATAGTCTCTGATCTATCTAAGGCCACTCTCAGTTTTATGACTGAGACAAGGTCCTCTATCAGAAATTTGGAGGTACAAGTGGGTCAACTGAGCAAAAGAGTTACTGAAACTCCTCCTAGTACTCTCCCAAGCAATATAGAAGAGAATCCAAAGAAAGAGTGCTCAGTAGACGTCCACTGACCACTAAGAAGTTTTCTAATGAGGTCTGAGGCTCATACAGAGACCATAGAGATTCCACTGAACTTACTATTGTCATTCATGAGCTCTGATGAGTATTCTTCCTCTGAAGAAGATGAAGATATTGTTGAAGAGCAAGTTACTCGGTATCTAGGAGCAATCATGAAGCTGAATGCCAACTTATTTGGTAATGAGACTTGGGAGGATGAACCTCCATTCCTCATTAATGAACTGAATGCCTTGGTTTAGTTGAAAATTCCTCAGAAGAAACTGGATTTCGGAAGGTTCTTAATACCTTGTACTATAGGCACCATAACCTTTGAGAAGGCTCTGTGTGACTTGTGGTCAGGTATAAACCTCATGCCACTCTCTGTAATGGAGAAACTAGGAATCTTTGAGGTAAAAGTTGCAAGAATCTCACTAGAGATGGTAGAAAAATCAATGAAAAAGGCTTATGGCCTTGTAGAGGATATCTTAGTGAAGGTTGAAGGCCTCTACATCCCTACTAACTTCATAATCCTAGACACCGAAAAGGAGGAGGATGAATCCATCATCCTTGAAAGACCCTTCCTAGCCACAGCAATGGCTGTGATTGATGTGGACAGAGGAGAGCTAGTCCTTCAATTGAATGAGGATTACCTTGTGTTTAAGGCTCAAGGATCTTCTTCTGTAAACATGGAGAAGAAACATGAAAAGCTTCATCCTATTCTCTCCATACAGAGTCAAGCAGAGCCACCATATTCAAATTCTAAGTTTGGTGTCGGCAGGCCACAATCATGCTCTAAGCACCTGTGAAGCTCTGTAAGAGCTTCCTATCAAGCTATTGACATTAAAGAAGCGCTTATTGGGAGACAACCCAACCTTATTTATCTATATTAATTACTTTTTCATTTTATTTTCTAGTGTTAGCCTATGTTTTCTTTAGGTTGATGATCATATAGAGTCACAAAAATAGCTGCATAATTAAAGCAGAATAAAAAACAGCATAAAACACAGCACACCCTTGAGGACGAGCTTAATGCCAGTAAGGATAGCAAAATGGGCATTTAATGCCCAAAATGGCAGCATCCTGGGAGTTAAACGCCAGAATTGGCAGCCAGACTGGCGTTTAACGACAAAAAGGAGCATCAGCCTGGCGTTTAACGCCAGAAATGGCACACAGAGGGCGTTTAAATGCCAGAAAGGTGCAGGGATGAGAAATTTTTAACACCTCAAGATATGTGGACCCCACAGGATCTCCACCTACCCCAACTCACTCTCTCTCCTCTTCACACCTTTCCATAATACTATTCACTAAACACCATTCACCTATCAAATCCTACCCTCTTCCCCATAATCTCTCCACCACTCACATCCATCCACTCTTCCCCAAAAATCCCTCAAAAAACCCCACCTACCTCACCATTCAAATTCAAAACATTTCCCTCCCAAACCCACCCCTTTCCACATGGATTCCCTCCCCTCCCTTACCTTATAAATACCCCTCCTTACCACCCTCAATTTCACACATCACAAACACTTCTTCCCCCCTTAGCCGAACCACTAATACACTAGCATCTCCTCAATTTCTTTTTCTTCTACTGCCTTCTTTCTTCTTTTGCTCGAGGATGAGTAAACCTTTTAAGTTTGGTGTGGGAAAAAGCTCTGCCTTTTATTTTTCCATAACCATTAATGGCACCTAAGGTAGGAGAAACCTCTAGAAAGAGGAAAGGGAAGGCAATTGCTTCCACTGAGGAGGGAAAATTAAGATTTCCACCCAAAACTCACCGGCAAGTGTACCGGGTCGCATCAAGTAGTAATAACTCACAAGAGTGAGATCGATCCCACAGGGATTGATGGATCAAGCAACTTTAGTGAGTGATTAGTTTAGTAAAGCTAACATTGGTGAATTGGATGAAATTGAAGCAACAAGAAATTTAGGTCGCAGAATGTAAATTACAGAAGCTTAGATGACAAGAAATGTAAATTGCAGTAAATGTAAAGGGGATTGGGTGCTGAAAATTAAAGAGGCAGTAAATGAAAGCTTAGAGCAAGTGATAGAATCTTAAATGAAAAGGAAAGTAAATTGCATCAATAGAAAAGGGGATTGAGGTGCAGGGAAATTTAAATTGCTTAGAAATGTAAATCAAGCTCATAGCAAACTCAGGTAAAATTTCAGAAAGGAAAATTAGCAAGGAGGCAAAGAATTTAAATTGCATAGAAAACAAGCTCAGCTCAAGCAAAATGTAAAAGTGCAAAAAAAGAAATTGCAGAAGAGAATTGTGGAGATTGAAAGTGCATAAGTGAAATTGAATTCAATGAAAGTGCAGAAAATTAAAAGTGTTTACAAGAGCTCTCTATTCTACTCCTACTCCTACTGCTCTCTATTAGAGCCAGCCTCCCCTCTTTTTGAAAATGAAACTGATGCCTTTTTATAGGATTTTTACAAAATGAAAATGAAATTGAAATTGAAAACAAATTACAATTAAAATGAAATTCTTAATCTAATTATTTCTTGTGCCTTTAAGTGATGTCCATGGGCTTTGCTTGCTTTGGATTTGAAGAAGAATGGATCCAGATGGCTTGGTTCAAGTGGCATGGGTCAGGAGGAATTTGTTTAAAAATGGGTTGGGGCATGCTTCCAGTGGAGCGCTCAGTTAGGATTGTGAACGTAGTGCTTCACATGCCTTGTGTTGCCTCCCTTCCTTGGCTAGCTCTCCAAGCGTTCACTAAGTGAGCGCTACGCTCAATTTTTTAGCGCTACTTAGTGCATAGGATGGCCTCCCAAGTGTGAAAGTCACAATAAAGGTGACTTAGTGAACGTATACATTTGAGCGCTGGGTCTTTGGTTGAGCGCTAAGTGGTTCCCCTCTTCGAGCCTTGGTGTGAGCACTTGCTTGGTTGGTTTTTAGGCCTTAAAGATGCCTTTCACTTGTGCTTCAATTTCATGCAAAACATGGATTTCTATATACTATTGGAAAGCTCTGAATGTCAGCTTTCCAACGTAACTAGAAGTGCATCAATCGGACATCTGTAGCTCAAGTTATGGTCCTTTGAAGAAGGCATGGTCGTGCTGTTTGGAGGCCCTGGCGCTCAAAGCGTAACTGGTTCACGAAATTGTGATCATCAATGGTGCCAACAACTTAGTACGCATAATTATAATATCACTCTTTTTTACAACTTCACACAACTAACTAGCAAGTGCACTGGGTCATCCAAGTAATAAACCTTACGTGAGTAAGGGTCGATCCCACGGAGATTGTCGGCTTGAAGCAAGCTATGGTCATCTTGTAAATCTCAGTCAGGCGGATTCAAATGGTTATGGAGTTTTGATAATTAAAATTTAAATAAAAGTAAAATAAAGATAGAGATACTTATGTAAATCATTGGTGGGAAATTCAGATAAGTGTATGGAGATGCTTTATCCCTCTTGAATCTCTGCTTTCCTACTGCCTTCATCCAATCCTTCATACTCCTTTCTATGGCAAGCTGTATGTAGGGCGTCACCGTTGTCAATGGCTACTTCCCATCCTCTCAGTGAAAAAGGTCCTCTACGGTTCCCCGCATGGCTAATCAGCTGTTGGTTCTCGATCATGTAGGAATAGGATTTACTATCCTTTTGCGTCTGTCACCACGCCCTACAGTCGCGAGTTTGAAGCTCGTCACAGTCATCAGATCCCAGATCCTACTCGGAATACCACAGACAAGGTTTAGACTTTCCGGATCTCAAGAATGCTGCCAATGGATTCTAGCTTAAACCATGAAGATTCTGATCTCACGGAATAGAAGGATCTGTTGTCAGGAGAGGCAACCATGCGTCGAGGACTAGGAATCCAAGAGATACAAACTCTAGCTTTCGCAGGTGATGAGTAAGAATAGTGATGAGTGTCACGGATCATCACATTCATCAGGTTGAAGTGCGAATGAATATCTTAGAATAAGAATAAGCATGAATTGAATAGAAACCAGTAGTAATTTGCATTAATACTCGAGGAACAGCAAAGCTCCACAACCTTAATCTATGGTGTGTAAAAACTCCACCGTTGAAAATACATAAGTGATAAAGGTTCAGGCATAGCCGTGAGGCCAGCCCCCAATGTCTAAGATCGCATAAACTGATCAAAGATAGATGCCAAGATCCAAAGATGAAAATACAATAGTAAAAAGTCCTATTTATACTAGACTAGTTACTAGGGGTACAGAAATGAGTAAATGATGCAGAAATCCACTTCTGGGCCCACTTGGTGTGTGCTTGGGCTGAGCATTGAAGCTTTCACGTGTAGAGGTCTTCCTTGGAGTTGGAACGCCAGTTTGTAACTTGTTTCTGGCGTTTGACTCTGCTTTGCAACTTGTTTATGGCGTTTACTACAAGAAAAACACCCATTCAGGTACACTTAAAAAGTGTAGCCAAAAGTGAAAAAAAATGATGCCTTAGGCTACGGCTATGCTTTTTGGGCTACGGCTATGCTTTTTGGGGTGATTCCTATTCGGCCGTTGCCTTTTCATAAAGGCTACGCTTTTCTGCACCAAGGGCTACACTTTTGGCATATGAGAATAGGGTGCGCTTTTCAAGTGATGCTATCCAGGACCAAAGGCTACGCTTTTTAGCTTTCATTTTTCCAGAATAGGCTATGCTTTTCAACGCTACTGCATCACCTATAAAGCGTAGCCACATTGTATACCATAGCTACTTTTTATAAGCGTAGCCTTAGGTTCTTCTTTTTTTTGTATACTATAGCTATTGTATATAAGTGTAGCCTTAGGTCTCATTTTTTTGTGTATACTATAGCTATTATATATAAGTGTAGCCTTAGGTCTCGTTTTTTTTCTGTATAATACAAAAGTACTAGAATGAAGTTAACTGTAAAAATTCATACATCTCACACTAAAGTAAGCATAGCCATATCAAAACCATAATATCACTTAGCCAATAAAAGTATCTTCTAATAAAAGTCATTAGTCAACCATACATGTAAAGATTCTAAATAACACTCTATCTTAGCCAATAAACCACAATAATAGTCAGCTTAATCTTCATTGCTTAATCTTTATTGTTACCCTACATAATTATATAGAAAAGTAGTTAAAATAATATTTATAATGACATTCATAATTATAAAAATTAAATCGAACACATACACATAGTAAACCAAGAAAGCATATACTAAAAAAAATAACATGGTCACGGCAAAAGAGGTGAATTCAAGGAATTATGTATTATCTTGTTTCATTCTAAACCATGAAAATCTGTAGGTGTTTCTTTCTTCCATTTCCTTTAACACAATTCTGATACGTCCCTATAGCATTTTTCATGCACTAATTAACCAGACTTTCACACTTAAATTAGATATAGGGACAAATTCATATGTATCAAGTGCACAAAATCAGAGAAACAACAACCAGAATTGCACAAACAAATTTCAGCCATAGCAATTCAACTTCGGTGTTAATAAAGGCAACAAACATTTTCAGCCATAGCAATTAGTGTTAATGCAAGTAAAAAACTATGGAACAAGGAATAGATAAGGACATACCATATCTAAGTTCGGAAAATGAGTTGATCCATGGCCACTATTCACATCAATCGGAGACTGTTGGGCGTCTTGTAATAAAGCTTCTAGTTCTTCTAGCCTCATTCCAGGTTCCGATTGCTGCAGTATTTACCAAATATAATTATAGTTGAAATATAATTATACATGTCAGTCAAGTTAACTACAACATAAATCCACACCCCCTCTCTCGGTAAATACCACGATGGCACTAGAAAAACTACAGACTAGACATGGACTGACATAGGAAGACTACCAAACTCCAGTTACGTTGACTAGAAACAGAAGTGCCTAAATCTTTCCACCTAGTTATGCAGATAATCTTAAACCAGAAGTGAAAACTAAACAGGAGGCACATAGAAAAGGCAATAAAAAATGAATATGCAATGATAAGCAAGGGACCAAATTTCTAACTACCATTTCTTTCTTAATATCTGTTAAATTAAGTTGAGCAGGGTACCCTGTCTTATTGCCTTACTCCATGATAAAATAATTAAATTTCTCTTTTACTGCCTTACTCCATGGTCATATTAAAAAAAATAGCCACACCTTATGTCTTATTGCCTACAGATCCCTAGATGTAATAGATAAACATATTTTCAGAAACAAAAATGCAGAACTTGACTTATTACATGTAGATAAAAAATAAAAATAAAAAATAAAACATTTTATTTAGAGAATTCAAGCAAATATTAAATTGTGTTCCATTATATGTGCGGTGTATACATGTAAGAAATTCTAATATTTAAGTCTGTAATAGTTTGAAATGTATAAAAATTAAAGACGGATGGATATTTAGATATGTGCAAATCCTTTTATCTATAGCATTTAAAAGAAATTTTTTTTTAGAAATCTTTTTATCTAACATAGTAGCACTTGTCTTGAACATACAGTGATAGACTTTGGTTTAACTTTTTTAGAGAAATTTTGAAAATAAAAAATATAAAAGCTGGTTCATGAGCAGGAGCACTTTTAAGTGCATTTGTTCGTCTATACATATATTTGTAGTTTGGCTATAGGTTGGGAATCCCTGTGAAAGAGATGGATCATGGCACCAGGTAGAACCCCAAACCCAAAAGATAAATTTAATAACTATTTTTCTTCCAGAAAAGAAAGTGGTCAGTACGTATAACATGTACAGTATCAAATGCAGTTCTACTCTACAAAGTTGCATTCATAATTTCATATGAAAAGATAATAATTTATTCAAATATAATAAACTATTTAACTATTCTTACTTACAAGAGGTGGTTAGTGGAGTATAATAAATAGATAAAGCATCTTTTACCCAATGATATCTATGTAAGAAGGCAAAAGGCGAGTCATGGTCCTCTTGGTGTAAGTTAAGGGTGTTCAACGGCCAGGTGAAGATGGAACTGGCGATAGAGTTCGCAGCTCAGAGGCTGTAAAATAGAGGAGTGGCGGCAAAGACAGCAGACACTGGTGGTACTGGGTGAGCAGTGAGAAGCAGTTAGAAGATGATGACAAAAGAAAAATCACAGTATAGAAATGATAGTAACAACCTAAATAGAAAATCATAGTAAAAACAAAAAAATGGAAAAAGAAAAATAACAAGAACATGAATCAACTAATAGAATCAACCAATAGAATAGAATCACAGTAATAACAAGTTAACTACAATAATTAAAACAGAAAACTCAAGTAGTAACAACATAAATTAGAGATGCAAGATTCTGCTTGAAAGGGTACCAAAAATTTTCAATCAATCCAACTTCAAAGACACAAAATTCTACAAAACCACTATTTTTCAACGTGTATATCTATAAAACAATTTGCAAAAATTGGTTTCACATTCTAATGCAAAAGAAACCAAATTTACTCACAGAAATTAATTTTCATGAATTGAAATTTTTAAACTTTTAAATTCACTTGGTCATTCATTTTTTCTTCCTTTTACTCCTAATATGTCCACCTCCCTTTTTTTTAATATTAACAAGTTGCATGTACATTGGAAGAAAAGAAAAAATCCCAAATAATATCATTCCATTTAAAACCCTTGGCATGTAAAAGTGATCACATCTATTACAATTAAAGAAAATCAATTATATTAATATATGAAGTTAGAATAAATAAACAAAAAGCATACAGATACAGGACTATTGTTCAATAAACAATAGAGATGTATGGATGTACAATTTGAGCATCTAAGGCCTCTGCTCTACTGCATCTAATTAAAGGTGGCATGATTGAATCACTAAATTAATTAATTGTTCAATATTGAAAGCAGGTGCAAGAAAAGGGTGATGATATCTTGATAGATGGCGGTTGCACCCCCAAATTTTAAGTCAGATTACTAATGTACATCCAATGCAGACTAGATACATTTCAATAAATAAGAGCATTTGGTTAATTAGATGCTTGTTGTACCATCCATTGGTTCAAATTAGACGCTGCAGATATATAAGATTAAAAAATGAAGTAAATTAACCAAAGGTTACATTATTTGGTTCTACTTTGGAGGAGACAAACCATAATAATCAAATTACAGTTCAAGCATTAGTTTTAGCCACATCTGAACACATTCTAGATAACAAAATTTAGTTTCATAGAATTATAACATAAACTCAAAGTAACTCGGTCATGTGGCGCTTATTAGTTTATTCAATTATAATCAACTGTATTTACAACCCTCTGAAGATTTTATTTTTCTCCCATTTAAAATTGTTTACAGTGTTCTGGACTATGATTTTTAAGCAATAGACACAGGAACATCTCAATGATATCTATTACTGGTGAGGGCCACAAAAAATCAACAATTTCTAGTAACAAGATAATCTACTAAAAACTTATTTGATTTCAACCACGAATACCATGTCATCAATTCAAAAACCCTTTACAACAAAGCACATTCAAGCATTTACTTGTGAAGCTTCAATATATCTCACAATGTACAATCAAGTAGTTAACCTCACAACACAAATTTAGGATTAAATAGATCATCAATTTTACTCCATTGACTAATGGGTCCTTACGCCGGAAAAAAGTTAAGAGGGAAAAAATTCACTTAGTGTCAAATTTTTTGCTCTAGATACAATAGGCATCACTTTTAAAATGCACCCAAAACTTAACAAATAGGCTACCCTCTAAAAGCGTCCTCTTTGATACGAAAAGTGAACCTATAGATATCAGCCTACGGCTACGCTTTATAAGTGATTTCTAATATACCTAAGGCTAAACTTTTTAAATGATGCTACAATTGTGTATCCTTTTTTCTTATAAAAAGGCAACATGGAGAAAAGCATAGCCTATTTATAGAATAGGCTACGCTTTTCAAATGTAGCTTAAAAAAAGTGTGGCTGAATGGGTATTTTTCTTGTAGTAATGCTAGAATATGGCAGAAAGCTGGCATTAAATGCCAGTTTGCGTCGTCTAAGCTCGAACAAAGTATGGACTATTATATATTGCTGGAAAGTCCTGGATGTCTAAATTCCATCGCAATTGAGAGCGCTCCATTTGGACTTCTGTAGCTCCAAAAATTCTATTTCGAGTGTAGGGAGGTCATAATCCAACAGCATCAGCAATCCTTCTTCAGCCTCTGAATCATATTTTTGCTCAGGTCCCTCAATTTCAGCCAGAAAATACCTGAAATCACAGAAAAACACACAAACTCATAGTAAAATCCATAAATGTGAATTTTGCTTAGAAACTAATAAAAATATACTAAAAACTAGTTAAATCTTACTAAAAATTATGTAAAAATAATGCCAAAAAGCGTATAAATTATCCGCTCATCACAACACCAAACTTAAATTGTTGCTTGTCCTCAAGCAACTGAAAACAAAATAGGATAAAAAGAAGAGAATATACAATGAATCTCACAATATCAATGAAACTTAGTCCCATTTAGATGAGTGGGGCTAGTAGCTTTTTGCTTCTGAACAGTTTTGGCATCTCATTTTATCCTTTGAAATTCAGAATGATTGGCATCTATAGGAACTCAGAATTTTAGATAGTGTTATTGATTCTCCTAGATTAGTTTGTTGATTCTTGAACACAGCTACTTTATGAGTCTTGGCCGTGGCCCAAAGCACTTTGTTTTCCAGTATTACCACCGGATACATAAATGCCACAGACACATAACTGGGTGAACCTTTTCAGATTGTGACTCAACTTTGCTAAAGTCCCCAATTAGAGGTGTCCAGAGCTCTTAAGCACACTCTTTTTGCTTTGGATCACGACTTTAATCACTCATTCTCAAGCTTTTCACTTGGATCTTCATGACACAAGTACATGGTTAGGGACAGCTTTATGTAGCCGCTTAGGCCTGGATTTTATTTCCTTGGGCCCTCCTATCCATTAATGCTCAAAGCCTTGGATCCTTTTTTACCCTTGCCTTTTGGTTTAACGGGCTATTGGCTCTTTCTGCTTGCTTTTTCTTTTTCTTTCTTTCTCTTTTTTATTATTTTTTGCCATTTTTTTAATTCTTTTTTTTTCACTGCTTTTTCTTGCTTCAAGAATCAATTTCATGATTTTTTAGATTATCAATAACATTTTTCTTTGTTCATCATTATTTCAAGAGCCAACAATTTTAACATTCGTAAACAACAAGATCAAAATTATGCACTGTTCAAGCATTCATTCAGAAAACAAAAAGTATTGCCACCACATCAAAATAATTAAACTAATTTCAAGATAAAATTTTAAATCCAAGTATTTCTTGTTCTTTTGTAATTAAGCACATTTTTCATTTAAGAGAGGTGAAGAATTCATGGAATTATTCATAGCTTTAAAACATAGGCGCTAGACACTAATGATCATGTAATGAAGACACAAACATAGACAAACATGAAGCTCAAAAACCGAAAACAGAAAATAAATAGATAAGGAGATTAAGGAATGAGTCCACCTCAGTGTGGGTGGTGTCTTCCTCTCAAAGAACCAATGGAATGCCTAAGCTCCTCTATGTCTCTTCCTTGCCTTTGTTGCTCCTCCCTCATAGCTCTTTGATCTTCTCTAATCTCATGGAGAATGATGGAGTGCTCTTGGTGCTCCACCCTTAGTTGGTCCATGTTGTAACTCAAGCCTTCCAAGGAGGTGTTGAGTTTTTCCCAATAGTTGTGTGGAGAAAATTGCATCCCTTGAGGCATCTCAGGGAATTCTTGATGAGGATCTTCCTCATGCTCTTGTTGAGATCCATAAATGGGCTCTCTTGTTTGCTCCATCATTTTCTTAGTGATGGGCTTGTCCTCTTCAATGAGGATGTCTCCATCTATGTCAATCCCAGCCAATTTGCATAGGTGACAAATGAGATGAGGAAAGGCTAACCTTGCCAAAGTGGATGAGTTGTCAGCCACCTTGTAGAGTTCTAGAGGTATGATCTCGTGAACTTCCACTTCCTCCCCAATCATGATACTATGGACCATGATGGCCCGATCCACAGTTACTTCAGATCGGTTGCTAGTAGGAATGATGGAACGTTGGATGAACTCCAACCATCCTCTAGCCACAGGCTTAAGGTCTGGTCTTCTCAATTGAACAGGATTGCCTCTTGAGTCTCTTTTCCATTGAGCTCCTTCCACACATATGTCCATGAGGACTTGGTCCAACCTTTAATCAAAGTTGACCCTTCTAGTGTAGGGGCGTGAATTTTCTTTCATTATTGGCAAGTGGAACGCCAACCTTACATTTTCCGGACTGAAATCTAAGTATTTCTCCGAACCAATATAAGCCAATTCTTTGGATTCGAGTTCATACTTTGATCATGGTTCCTAGTGATCCAGGCATTGGCATAGAACTCTTGAACCATTAAGATTCTGACTTGTTGAATGGGGTTGGTAAGAACTTCCCAACCTCTTCTTCGGATCTCATGTCGGATCTCCGGATACTCATTTTTCTTGAGCATGAAAGGGACCTCAGGGATCACCTTCTTCTTGGCCACAACTTCATAGAAGTGGTCTTAATAGACCTTTGAGATGAATCTCTTCATCTCCCATGACTCGGAGGTGGAAGCTTTTGCCTTCCCTTTCCTCTTTCTAGATGTTTCTCCGGCTTTAGGTGCCATAAATGGTTATGGAAAAACAAAAAGCAATGCTTTTACCACACCAAACTTAAAAGGTTTGGTCACCCTCGAGCAAAAGAAGAAAAAAAGAAGGGGGAGAAGAAAAAAATGGAGGAGATGGAGGGAGATATGTGTTTTGGCCAAGAGGGGGGAAATGTGTTTGTGTTGTGTGAATATGAAGGAGTAGTGAGGGGTTTATATAGGGGTGAGGGGAGGGTTGGGTTTTAGTCATTAGGGTTGGGTTTAGGAGGGAAAAGTGTTTGAATTTTTAAAGTGAGGTTGGTGGGGGTTTTTGGGGAAGAGGTATGGAGGTGATTGCTGAAGAGAATATAGGGAAGAGGATATGATTTGATTGGTGAGGGGTATTTGGGGAAGAGTGTTATGGGAGGGTAGGTGGGGATCCTGTGGGGTCCACAGATCCTGAGGGTTCAAGGATGTATCATCCCTGCTCCTATTAGGCGTACAAAATGCCCTTGCTGTGCAATCCTTGCGTTTAACACCAGACTGCTGCTTGTTTCTGGTGTTTAACGCCCAGAATGGTGCCAGACTGGACATTAAATGCCTATTCTGCTACCCTTACTGGCGTTTAAATGCCAGTAAGTTGCTCCTCCAGGGTGTGCTATTTTTAATGATGTTTTTGATTTTTCTTTAATTTTTGTAATTGCTTTTATGACTCTACATGATCATCAACCTAAAAAAAAAGAAAATAACATAGATAAATAAAATTGGGTTGCCTCCCAATAAGCGCTTCTTTAATGTCAATAGCTTGACAGTGAGCTCTCATGGAGCTTCACAGATGTTCAGAGCATTGTTGGGACCTCCCAACACCAGACTTAGAGTTTGAATGTGGGGGTTCAACACCAAACTTAGAATTTGGTTGTGGCCTCCCAACACCAAACTTAGAGTTTGACTGTTGAGGCTTTGTTTGACTCTGCATTGAGAGAAGCTTTTCATGCTTCCTCTCTATGTGTACAGAGGGAGATCCTTGAGTTTTAAACACAAGGTAGTCCTCATTCAATTGAAGGACCAACTCTCCTCTGTCAATATCAATCACAGCTTTTGCTGTGGCTAGGAAGGGTCTTCCAAGGATGATGGATTCATCCTCATCCTTCCCAGTATATAGGATTATGAAATCAGCAGGGATGTAAAGGCCTTCGACCTTTACTAGCACGTCCTCTACTTGTCCACAAGCCTTCTTTCATGGAATTGTCTGCCATCTCTAATGAGAATTTGGCAGCCTATACCTCAAAGATTCCCAGTTTCTCTATTACAGAGAGTGCATTAAGTTTATGCCTGACCCCAGGTCACACAGAGCCTTCTCAAAAGTCATGGTGCCTATGGTGCAGGGTATTAAGAATATACCAAGATCCTATTTTTTTTGAGGTAAAGTGTGCTGAACCCATGTATTCAGTTCATTAATGTGCAATGGAGGCTCATCCACCCAAGTCTCATTACCAAATAGCTTGGCATTCAGCTTCATGATTGCTCTTAAATACTGGGCAACTTACCCTTCAACAATGTCTTCATCTTCTTCAGAAGATGAATAGTCATCAAAGCTCATGAATGGTAAAAGGAGGTTCAATGGAATCTCTATAGTCTCTAGATGAGCTCATGAGGTCTTCCTCACTGGGATTCACGTCCTCCTCCTCCTCTGTGCATTCGGACACACAAAGTAAGGTTATGGCCTTGCACTCTCTTTTTGGGTTCTCTTCTGTATTGCTTGGGAGAGTACTAGGAGGAGTTTCAGTGACTCTTTTACTTAGCTGGCCCACTTGCGCCTTCAAATTTCTAATGGAGAACCTTGTTTCATTCATGAAACTTAGAGTGGCCTTAGATAGATCAGAGACTATGTTTGCTAAGCTAGAGGGGCTCTGCTCTTAATTCTCTGTCTGTTGCTGAGAGGATGATGGAAAAGGCTTGCTATTGCTAAACCTGTTTCTTCCACCATTATTAAAGCCTTGTTGGGGCTTTTATTGATCCTTCCATGAGAAATTTGGATGATTTTTCCATCAGGGATTATAGGGGTTTTCATAGACTTCACCCATGTAATTCACCTCTGCCATTGCAGGGTTCTCAGGATCATAGGCTTCTTCTTTAGAAGATGCCTCTTTAGTACTATTGGATGCATTTTGCAATCCATTCAGACTTTGAGAAATCAAGTTGACTTGTTGAGTCAACATTTTGTTCTGAGCCAATATGGCATTCAGAGCATCAACTTCAAGAACTCCCTTCCTCTGAGGCGTCCCATTATTCACAAGATTCCTTTCAGAAGTATACATGAACTGGTTATTTGCAACCATGTCAATGAGTTCTTGAGCTTTTGCAGGCGTCTTCTTTAGGTGAATAGATCCACTGCAGAATGGTCCAATAACATCTTAGACAATTCAGACAGACCATCATAGAATATATCCAGGATGGTCCATTCTGAAAGCATGTCAGAGGGACACTTTTTGGTCAGTTACTTGTATCTCTCCCAAGCTTCATAGAGGGATTCACCTTCTTTCTGTCTGAAGTTTTGAACATCCACTCTAAGCTTACTCAGCTTTTGAAGAGGAAAGAACTTGGCTAAGAAAGTCGTGACCAGCTTATCCCAAGAGTTCAGGATATCTTTAGGTTGAGAGCCATACTCTAGCTCTGTCTCTTATAGTAAAAGGGAAAAGCATAAGCCTGTAGACCTCGGGATCAACCCCATTGGTCTTAACAGTATCACAGATCTAGAAGAATTTAGTTAAGAAATGAAAAGGATCTTCTGATGGAAGTCCATAAAACTTGCAATTCTGTTGCATCAGAGCTAATTGAGGCTTTAGCTCAAAATTGTTTGCTCCAATGGCAGGGATTGAGATGCTTCTTCCATGTAAGTTGGAATTTGGTGTAGTAAAGTCACCAAGCATCTTCCTTGCACCTCCACCATTGTTATTGGGTTCGGCCATCTCTACTTCTTTTTTGAAAATTTCAGTAAAGTCCTCTTTAGAGTGTTGTGTTTTAGCTGCTCTTAGCTTCCTCTTCAGAGTCCGTTCAGGTTCAGGATCTGCTTCAACAAGAATGTCCTTGTCCTTGCACCTGCTCATAGGAAAAAGAAGATAATAGAAAAGAAGTGGAATCCTCTTTGTCACAGTATAGAAATTCCTTTATGTGAGTAGAAGAAGAAAAGAATAGAAGAAGGAGAAGAGAAAAATTTGAACACATAGGAGAAGAGAGGGTTCAAATTTTGAGATGAAGAGAAATGTTAGTAAATGAATAAATAAATAGAGAAAGATGAGAGAGAAAGGGAATTCGAATATTAACTAAAAGAAAAGAAAAATATTTTTGTTTTTATTTTAATTATTAGTTAAAATTCGAAAAAAGAGAAGAAATAAAATTAAAATTAAGTTTTGAACAAGATATGATTTGAAAAAGATATGTTTGAAAATATATGATTGAAAAGATATGATTGAAATTTATTTTGAAAAAGAACTTTAGAAAGATTTGATTTTTAAAATTAAAATTGATTACTTGACTAACAAGAAACTAAAAGATATGATTCTAGAATTTAAAGATTGAACCTTTCTTAACAAGAAATTAACAAACTTCAAATTTTTTAATCAATCACATTAATTGTTAGTAAAGTCTTCAAAAATTTGAAATGAAATTAAGAAAAAGATTTTGAAAATCAACTTTTAAAATTTTCGAAAATAAAATAAAAAAATGAAAAAGATTTAATTTTTGAAAAAGATTTTGAAAAGATAGGATTTTTGAAATTGAAATCTTGACTTGACTAACAAGAAATAAATTATTTTAAAAAATTTTGACCAAGTCAACCCAAAGATTTTGAAATTTATGAGTAAAAAAAAGGAAAAGATATTTTTTTTTGCTTTTTGAAATTTTAATGATGAGAGAGAAAAACATAAAAATGACTCAACGCATAAAAATTTTGGATCAAAACAAATGATGCATGCAAGACCACTATGAATGTCAAGATGAACACCAAGAACACTTCGAAGATCAAGATGAACATCAAGACTTATTTTTGAAAAATTTTCAAGAAAAGAAAAACATGCAAGACACCAAACTTAGAAATTTTTGATGTTTAGACAATATGAATGCAAAAATGTATATGAAAAACAACAAAAGACACAAAACAAGAAAAAATGAAGATCAAACAAGAAGACTTATCGAGAACAACTTGAAGATCATGAAGAATGCAATGCATGATATTTTTTTTTCGAAAAATGCACAGTTTTTAAATACATGCAATTGACACCAAACTTAAAAATTGACACTAGACTCAAACAAGAAACACAAAATATTTTTGGTTTTTATGATTTTATTAAATTTTTTTGGATTTTTTCAAAAATTATTTTTTTTGAAAAACGAAAAAGAAGAAAAAATTTTGAAAGATTTTTGAAAACTTTTTGAAAATAAAATAAAGGTTGAAACAAAAAGAAAATTACCTAATCTAAGCAACAAGATGAACCGTCAGTTGTCCAAACTCGAACAATCTCCGACAACGGTGCCAAAAACTTGGTGGATGAAATTGTGATCTTCAATGGTGCCAACAACTTGGTACGCACAATTGTAATATCACTCTTTTTCACAACTTCGCACAACAAACTCGCAAGTGCACTGGGTCATCCAAGTAATAAACCTTATGTGAGTAAGGGTCGATCCCACGTAGATTGTCGGCTTGAAGCAAGCTATGGTCATCTTGTAAATCTCAGTCAGGCGGATTCAAATGGTTATGGAGTTTTGATAATTAAAATATAAATAAATGTAAAATAAAGATAGAGATACTTATGTAAATCATTGGTGGGAATTTCAGATAAGTGTATGGAGATGCTTTATCCCTCTTGAATCTCTACTTTCCTACTGCCTTCATCCAATCCTTCATACTCATTTCTATGGCAAGCTGTATGTAGGGTGTCACCGTTGTCAATGGCTACTTCCCATCCTCTTAGGAAAAAAGGTCCTGTACGGTTTCTCGCATGGCTAATCAGCTGTTGGTTCTCGATTGGTGCACGAAAATTGCAATCAAACTTTTGCAATCTGCACAACTAACCAGCAAGTGCACTGGGTCGTCCAAGTAATACCTTACGTGAGTAAGGGTCAAATCCCACGGAGATTGTTGGTTTGAAGCAAGCTATGGTTATCTTATTAATCTTAGTCATGATACCAATAGGATTCTTTAGCCTCGATTGTAAAAGATAAAAGAGCATGAAATAAATACTTATTATGCAGTAATAGAGAATATGTTGGAGTTTTGGAGGTGCTTTGTCTTCTGAATTTCTGTAACATAATGCTTCCTCAATTTAATAAATGCAAGGCTCCTTCCATGGCAAGCTATATGTAGGGTGTCACCATTGTCAATGGCTACTTCCCATCCTCTCAGTGAAAATGGTCCAAATGCTCTGTCA